>NC_140485.1:37165542-37765542 GCF_964271855.1 Acomys minous
CCTGCCTGTACAGGAACTCTCTCTGAAGGTCAGGCAGACTCCAAATTCAGAGATCATCTTGCCTCTGCCTCCCAAGTGCTGTGATCAATGGCATGCACCACTACCAGTCAGATATCAGTCTTGAGATTAGAATATGTTTTCAAGGAACCAGTGTGTATGATGTAACGTGTTTCTTTGGGCAATATATGTGCTAGGTGCACACTATGACTGCTAATGCCCCAGGATTGCTACTTCCCACATCATAACAATGATTGTATTAGTAATTAATTGGTATTAATACTATACCCAATAAAGTCTTTTATTAGAACTCTACTTTTGTCAAACCCCTACCCAGATCTAGCCAATGGACAGAACATTCTCCATAGTAGAGTGGAGAGTGGGATATTACTTTCTCACATACTCTGATGCCTCACCTTTGACCATGTCCCCTGGAGGGGGAGATCTGGTGGCACTCAGAGGAAGGACAGCAGGGTACCAAGAAGAGACTTGATACCCTATGAACATATACAGGGGGAGGTAATCCCCCTCAGGAACAGTCATAGGGGAGGGAAATAAGGGGAAAAGAGGAGGGAGGGAAGAATGGGAGGATACAAGGGATGGGATAACCATTGAGATGTAACAAGAATAAATTAATAAAGGAGAAAAAAAGAACTCTACTTTTGTAAATATTTTTTGTCTTGCATTTCTAAAATTTCATTTTTCCGTCTATAACAGAAACAGTGGCTCATCTTACATGAGATAAAAGCCACCTTGGATTGCCTCTGTGTAACTAACTACTAAGCTAGGTTCGGTCTGGTGTAATTTCTTATAACTTTTTTGGTGGGTGGGTGTGCTATTGGAGGCTAACAGTTATATACTCCAGGATAACTTGAATTTTCAGATCTTCTTCACTTAGTCAACAGCATACTGGGGTTACAGGGATGGATCACCATGATCAGCTTTTGTCTTCTCTCTTAAGTTATTTTATCACTCATTATTTTGTCCCTTTCCTTTAGTAAGAAGTGCATAAAGGTTGAAATTAACAGCTTTGTGGAGCTGATAAACTATGGGATGGAATTTACAAGGGAGAAATTGTGAGTTGTGAAAGAACTATAGGATAGTAAAAGACTCTAGAATAATATCTAAGATAATAAAAATATTGGCAGGAACCCATATCATTAATTGTATGTGTCAAACATTGCTTTTGTTTCTCTGATTAAAGTCTTTTGTATATATTCACTGAATCCTCCTAACAAATTTATGAGGCTTATACTGATAATCTAGTATTACCTGTATGAATAAAGACCAGATATGGAAACTAACTTATCCAAATTCTAGCTATTGTGGGGTATCCAGCAGAGAAGGCTGCTCAGACATGGGGTTAAGCCAGTAATAAGTTTTTATTAGCTGACCAGTGACTACACTGGGTGTTCAAGAACCAGTGTAGCATATTTTTCAAGGTGATATTTTAAGCACAAAAAACATATTCTGGGTTGACATACTTTGGTTAACAAGAACAGTTAGTCAGAAGAACAACAGAGGCCAAAAGGCAAGATTAGTGCATTGAGAGACTTTCCCAGAACTATGGATTTTGATGGATTAGGTCTTTGTTTTCTTTGGTGCCTGTGGTGCTGTCTGCCTTCTGTGTTTTCCAGCCTGAATGGCACTTGCATAATTGACTGAGTCATGCTAAGATCAGGGGGCTTACTAAGGTTTTGGGCCCTGTTACACAGCTACTTCCACACTTGCAGGAAGGCCATTTGTGATGTGAAACCATGTAGTTCTTTTGAAGAGACAGAATACATGAGCTTTATAGATACCCGCATGATCCTTTTATGTTTGTGACACATAGGATGTCAACAAAACTCATCAATCAGAATTAAAATTATTAGTAAAGAAGACTTTTATATTTTGTCTCTTAACCTTCTGTATGTTTATGAGCAAATTTCAGAATGGAAGAAAGATAAATTACTAATAACTATTGATTTTTTAATTCTAAAATTTCCAGTTTTATCAAATGCATGTTACTGTAATTCCTATAAGAACATTATTGACTCTCAGTTGGGACTGAGAACTCTTTATGTCTTAACTGAGCCCAGGTGAGTAGCTCTACAGTCACATGGACATCCTAAGAGTCTGATCAAATGTCCTATTGACATATTGAAAGCCTCTTCTTACTTTACAACACCTCACATTATTCTGAATTTTGTAAATAGTAAGAAAAATAATACAATGTTTCTATTTTCTAAGTAAATTATGTTTGAAAGAGTCATAATTATTTCCATTAGTTCACTTTAAAATTTCACAATTAATAACACATATTTATGGTATATAGCACGTAAATTACTGTATAAGTATCCAACATGTCATGATCTAATCTGGTTAATTAATATTTCCTTTCTTTACATGTTTCTAATTGTACTTGAGGGCTTTTCATTCTTCTACTATTGTGAAAAAATTATGTAATGGATTGTCATGACTTATAGTTACAGTGTTGTAATGTAAAACACCAGGACTCAATGCTTTCCAGTTGTAATTCATAATTCCTATGAGTGTACTTTAAACTTCATAGTCCCAACCAGAAGTCATTTTGTCCTAGTTGCCATGTTGTTCCTAGATAAGAGCCTGGAAAGGCTCAATCTTTCCACCAGCCATTTTATTCCTTAAACAAAAGATACAAATAAACCTGCATAAAAGCTGGGTATTAACATATTCTTATTTCCTTAGAGTTGATATTCCTTCACTACTTCATTTTCATGCTACTGCTGTGGGACTCTTTTGCAAAAGACACTGAGCTCGGTTTCACTGAATAGAAAGACACTGAAAAGGATATCAGATTCAGAATTCAAAGCAGAATATTGAGGGAGACTGATACACTGAATAGGGCAGTGACCTTTTCAGGTCACCTTACAATGTGTGTGTGTGTGTGTGTGTGTGTGTGTGTGTGTGTGTGTACACACATGTATGGTTGTGTACTCACACATATATACATAGGTATGTACATATGCAATGAAATGTAAGTTATAATCAAGCACTATGGTACTTAATTAATAAAAAAATTTAATAATACTGTCTAAGTCCAAGCATTTTCACTATTACATCTTACTAAAGGGGTTTATGCTGATTTATCAGGTAAAAGAGCACTGTAAATCATATATCATTTTTAAAGGGAGTATGTAAGAAGTAGAGAGCAAGCACGTTGTATCTATATGTTTAGGAATATACTTTTAAACTAATAGTTTGTATTTATATATCTAGAAATATATACTTATATACAGTACCTATGTATCTGTAATAACAACTAATGAATAAAATGGGCCATAAATTTGAGAGAGACCAATAAGGAGTAAATGGGAGGGTATGGGAGGAAGAAAGGGCAGGGGGAAATTAACTAATAATCTTAACAAATATAATAATTTTGTGGATGTAGTAGAGAATGAAAAAAGAGAATCAATGTTTTCTGCCATAAAAATTCAACCTTGTTTTAGCAATAAATGTTTATAATAAAAGGTAAGACATGCTTTTCTACTCATGTGGAGATACTTTGAGTCCACAGTAAAACCTACCTTCAGTGCATCTTAGTAACTATCAGTGTCAAAGTGAGGCAGGGAAATAGAAACATCACACAGGAATTTTCATGCATGCCCTTTAAAACAAATGCTTATTGAACTATCACTACAAATTGATCATGTGAGGTTCTGATTGAGATTATGTATGTAGAAACCATGGTGATGAAGACTCCAGTTATGTGATCTTTATCAAATACATTATTCCTTAATGTCATCACTTATAAATTTGTATAACTGCAATGGCCACATAAACTATCAATATTGAAATAAGTTCTTTGTGTATTAATATTTTGTTAGCTGTCATTATACTTATTATTATATTATCCAATATTGATACATTTGAAATAGATTATCTGGCTGCAGGAAGGGGAGGAAACCTTGAATATGAGGTACTGAGCGAATGTGTTGTTGACATTGGCATGGCCAAATCAATAGTCCAGTCTTAGACTCAGAGTGAAACTACAAAGCCTTCCCTGCTGATCTGAGTTTTGATTTTGATAACAAGTACAGAAAATGTCCACCAACCATTTTCTACTATAGATAGTTTCAGTCTAAAGACTGCTGCATACATAGCCTGCTTCTACAGAGACTAGCTAAACCTGTCTTTGATCTAACTGCATACCATAAATCTGGCTTCCTTGTTTATCTGCATGCAATAATCCTGTCTCTCTTTTAAGTTGTAGGCAATAACTCTGTCTCCCTGTCCAACTATATATAATAAATACACTGAACCTCCAATGTTGCTAAAATTTATTCATCTAAGAGCCTAGACCAAACAATCGCAGCCTCTCGTCTCTCTCCTTCTCTCTGCCTGTTTCTGTCTCTCATCTCTCCCTCCCTCCATCCTTCTCTTCTGCATGTGTGTGTGTGTGTAATTTTATTCCTTCATTGTCCCCAAACATATCAAGTCCCTAGAGCTATGCTGGAGGAGGCAGTCTAGCACAACCTAGAGTTACCTAGAAAGAGAATGTCAATGAAGATGGCTGAGGTGAGGTTAGCTTACGGGCACAAGGGTCCATACAAGAGGAACAGCAAACAGCTCTAGAACTTATGCAATGCAGCTCACCAGTTAGCAAAGCCATATGTGTGTGTCTTGGCAAGGCACAACCTCAAGAACTATGAGTTCTTAGGACTTCATGCTGTTATAGAGCATATAGCTCTGTATAATTCCCTTAACATGTGAATTGTGTGAGTACTATAAAGTGGGCTTCCAGCCGCTCCACTAGGCAATATGTTTGACATACACAATAACAATGATTGATCTCTTTTAGGCATTGCTTCTGGAGCAGATCAATGATTCAACCACCACCTTTGGAAACAATCTACAGATGTAGATTGCTAACAACGATCATTACCCTTAGAAAGAATTTGGAAAAATAGATTGTTCAACAAGGTTAGGCAAACATGTTTTTGCTAGTGGCTCTGGCACAGGAAGTCTTGGGGAGGGGAGGAATAGATTGTTTAACAATGTGAGGGAAAGGTGTTTTTGTACTGGCTCTCATGGGTCTGTTAGGGGACAATTGAAGTCAAGACGAAGTACACTCTTATTAGTAAAGCTAAGGAATTTTTGAGGTCGGCAAAGCAAGAACAATGGCCTGTGTCACTTTTTCAAGCGGGGCTGGTGACTGAGTCGACAATTGATTTACTTATTCTATGTTTTTTTTGGCCTTAAGCTTCCTGATATGATTTAATAAAACACATTAGTGAATAAATGAGCACATTTAGGCTATAAAGTAGAGATAGTTGATTATTTTTATATAGGACTTTAGATTTGTCATTCTTTTAGGATCTTTATAAGATTACTTCTTAAAATAATTGGTTCCTTCTTGGTAACCACAAATTGCAGCCTGCAATTTGTAAAGAAAAGCCAGCTGGTAAATTACCTTGCTAGCTTATATGTATGTATGTATGCATAGTCATTGTAAATTAAGAAATTTGAAAGAAGAAGCTTGTTGAAACCTACCTGCTGGAGTCTGTCTTACTTCGTCATCAAGCGTAAGTGCTTGTCTGTGGTTCTTTTTTTCTCCTTTTTTCCCTTTGTTTTGTATATGCTTGCCACCATCAGTGGAAGCCCCCACTGGGAGCCATGAGCCCTAGCCCCAGCTTGCCACCATCAGTGGCAATGGAAGGCACCCTGGCCTGGAAGGTTGCCCTCAGAGAAAGTCTGCAGGGACACCAGCCAGACACTCATAGGTTTCACACCCCAAGCTCAGTTTTCCCCAGCAGATGTTGAAGCTGGACTTTGATACTTGAGCATTCCTATTAGTTGCATGCTAACATTTTATGGCTGCCGTCTGAATTGTATAGGATTAGAGAAAGCCAGCTGAACAGTAATCATTCATGTTTTATAGTTTCTGCTCTTGTAAATGCTATGATTAGCTGCTTTGAGCTCCTTCACTGACTTCCTCATAATCATGAACTATAGCCTGGAATTTCAAGTAAACAATTTCTTCCTTTAAAAGTGTATTCTCTGAAATGCTCTGCAGAAATATGAGAAGGCCCCATGACATCACAATGGAAAAAGAACAGAGCCATTCACTTCAATCTTTCTCTTTTTTTTTTTGTTTTGTTTTTTTAATTTTAGTTTACTATAATTTACTCAGATTACATCCCAATTTTTATCCCCTCACTTGGATCTTCCCATTTCCACCCTCCCTCCATCTTCTGACCTATTCTCCTCCCCTAGACCTCTGACAGAAGGGGACCCTCTCCCCCCCATATCACCACAGTTTATCAGGTCTCATCCAGATAGCCTGCTTCCACTGTCTCTGTGTTCCTGCGAGGCCTTTCCACCAAGGGATCAAATTGAGGGCACCAGAGTTCTTGTCAGAGGCAGTCCTCACTTCCCCCCACAACCTTGGCAAATTAGCTGTCTATTGGCTATATCTGAAAAGGGGTCTAGGTTCACTGTGTGTATTGCCCTTAGTTGGTGCAAGAGTTTGTGCAGGACCCCTGGGTCCAGATCCTCAGGCCTTGATGGTCTCCTTGTGGAGTTCCTGAACCCTCTGGGTCCTTCCATCCCCCATTCTTCCAAAATACTCTCAGGACTCCATCCAGAGTCCAGCAGGGATTCCCAATATCTGTCTGGATCCCCTGCTGGGTGGAGTCTCTCAGAGGACAACTATATTGGATTAATATCCACTATAAGTGAATATATCCCACGCATGTATTTCTGGGTGTGGGTTATTTCATTCAGGATTACCTTTTTTTAGTTACATCATGGAAATTTCATGATTTCCTTGTTTTTAATAGCTGAGTAGTATTCCATTGTGTAAATGTAGCACAATTTCTTTATCCATGTTTCAGTTAAGTGACATCTAGGCTGTTTCTATTTTTTTCTTATTATGAATAAAGATGCTATGAACGTAGTTGACCAAATGTCCCTGCTGTATGATGGAGCATCTTATATGGATGTCTACAGAAAAAATGCAAATAGATCCATATCTGTCACCCTGAACAAAACTAAAGTCCAAGTGGATTAAAGACCTCAATATAAAACCAGACACACTAAATCTCTTAGAAGAAAAGGTGGGAAAGAGCCTTGAACTCATTGGCACAGGAGACAACTTCCTGTACAGCATACGTATAGCTCAGGCTCTAAAATCCACAATTAACGAATGGGACCTCATGAAACTGAAGAGCTTCTGTAAGGCAAAAGACACTGTCAATAAAACAAAACAACAGCCTACAGACTGGGAAAAGGTCTTCAACCCTACATCTGACAAAGGCCTAATATCCAAAATATATAAAGAACTCAAGAAATGACACACTACCAAACCAAACTTATCCAATTAAAAATTGCGTAGAGAGCTAAACAGAGAATTCTCAACAGAGGAACATCGAATGTACAAGAAACACCTAAAGAAATGCTCAAAGTCTTTAGTTATCAGAGAAATGCAAATCAAAATGAGTCTGAGATTCATCTTACACCTACCAGAATAGGCAGGTCAGCACATGCTGTTGAGGATGTGGAGAAATGGGAACACTCCTCCATTGTTTGTGGGAGTGCTAACTTGTACAACCACTTTGGAAATCAATCTGGTGCTTTCTCAAAGAGAGAGGTGGAGAGAGAGGAGAGAGACAGAGAGAGAGAGACAGAGAGAGAGAGAGAGAGAGAGAGAGAGAGAGAGAGAGAGAGAGAGAGAGACAGAGACAGAGACAGAGAGGAGAGAGAGAGAGAGAGAGAGAGAGAGAGAGAGAGAGAGAGAGAGAGAGAGAAAATAATAATGCTATTGCAATACCCACCTATACCACACTTTTCTCTTTATCAGACTTCATCACCACTACTTTCTTTATTTTCCAAAACTCATATTATCTCGGATCCCCAAGGGGCAATTAATTATATTGGTACTTCTTCTCTATGAGGAAGCTCAAGGCTCAATGGAAATGAATTAGTGTTAAATTTATTCAAATAAGTTCATGTGATAACTTAGTTTTTAATCCAATATCAACAACAACTATTCAGTAACTAAGATGAGTCAATGAAATACATAAAAATTATATTACGTAATCCATCTTTTTAACCAAAAATCAAGTGACATAAATGCAGAATCACTTACCACATTTCTCTTCCTTCTCTTTATCTTCCCGACTTTCTCCTGCTCCTCCCTCCTCCAATACTTCCTCTGCCTGGTTTATTTCTTCTTGCTATTCAGTGTGGCATAACTGTTTGCACTTTAGAACTATTTATTAATTGCATTAATATTAAGAGTTTTATAAATACATGTTGTTCTTTCTGTATTTTACATGTGACATTCTTGCTCTCTCAGTAAATCCCATGCAAACCTGCAACTATGTTGCTGGCAAAAACAAAGAGATGGTTACAAATTGTCAGGCTTACATACGGCTTCTGGAATATTCCATCTAGTTACAATCAGTTCTTGCATTATTTGTTGTTTCCCATTTTGTTATCTTAGTCTATAAAAATCAAATTCACAACAGCAGCTCAAATTCCACCTTGTTTATAGATTTCATTTATTTACCAAAAATTTACTCTGTTTTGAAACCTTCCTCAACTTTGTTTTTTGGCACTGTACTGAAGTGTTGCCTTCAAATTCCCAGACAGAGCTCAACTGGAAGCTCAAAATATTCAACTCCTTCAAAGATTCGGCCAGACATGTGAGTGATAGGGACATACAGTCCCTGCTATGACAAAAGAAAAAGAATTTTAAATTCAACCTACAGTTTACCTTAGAAGAAGCATGGTGAGTTGGAGACAGTGTGTCAAGAAGGCATTGGCTGCTCAGTTCCACTTGGCTTTTATGATGTTTTAAGTAGACATTCCCATTTTTCACAGAAGAAGCTAAAAGATTTGTGTATATTTTCAAATCATTTTAACAAGATAAAACATTGCTAGACCTGATTAAACATCTCTAAGCTAAGCTTTGTATTAACTATATGTCTCTGCTTTGTGACCTTGGTATGCTTGACTGTCATTGAATAACTAGTATCCATTCCTCACTGTTTTACTAAATTTGTCATCTCTTCACTCAGGGAAAGATTATAAACAGGACCAAATGGAGAATATATTAATCTTCTGCTATTCTCAATAGGGTACTTGTGTCTTAGTGTGAACTCTAGGTGGAGACACCAAAATTCACCAAGAGCAGCTTCTCATTTCACACTCGTGGGTTACAAGCAGAATAATTGTTGATAGTGACATAATTCATACTAAAAAAATTAGACATGGGCAGAGGATGTAGTTCAATGACATAGCATATGTTTAGCAAGATATTTAAGCTTGATATATAGTAAAATATAAATGGAAAAAAGAAGGTAAAATAAGTTATGTGGCCACAGTAGTGCTGGGTAACACATGTCTTAGCTATTAATATTAAAATTACATAGATGCAGGTGTGTGTTTGTGTAAATAGCTGTGAGATGCTATGTGAAATAAACTAGCCAGGCTCAGGACAAACTAGATCATTTCAAAATTAGAACCATTTCAATAATTAAAAATAGTTTTCATAGTGCAAACTGGTACAACCACTTTGGAAATTTATCTGGTGCTTTCTCAGAAAAATGGGAATAGGGCTTCCTCAACGATTTCCCAGTGATTCCACTCCTTAGAATATACCCAGAAAATGTTCCACCACACAACAGGGGCATATACTCAGCCATGTTCATAGCAGCCTTATTCATAATAGCCAGATTCTAGAAACAGCCTAAATGTCCCTCAGTTGACAATGGATAAAAAAATTGTGGTACATTTACACTATGGAACACTACTCAGCTATAAAAAGCAAAGAAATCCAGAAATTTGTGGACAAATGGAGGAAATTAGAAACAATCATACTCAATGAGTTAACCCAGAAACAGAAAGACTCACACAGTATATACTCACTTATAATTGGCCACTAGCCCAAAAGGCATGCCCCATGAATGTATTCACTTATCAGGAGATTGGGACAGATGTGAGGACATCCTACTGCGACTCCAGGTAAGAGAAATATAGGAGATGGGGAAATAGAAGGATCCAGAGGATCTTAGAAACTTACAAGAAGAACATTGTAACGGATGGATCAGAGCCCAGGAGTGTCTGCTCAAACTATTGCTCTAACCAAGGACAATACAAGCAGTAAACACTGAACCCCTACTCAGATCTAGCCAATGGACAGGACATCCTCCACAGTTATGTGGAGAGTAGGGACGAACTCTGGCATGAGCTCTGGTGCCCCATATTTGATGACCTCCCCTTCGTGGGGAGCCATGGTGGCACTCAAAGAAAGAACAAGCAGACTACCAAGATGAGATTTGTTAGCTGTGACCATAAAGTAGGCGAGGAGATCCCCCTTGGACATGGGCCTAAGGGAGAGTAATAGGGTAGGGTTGGGAGGGTAGTAGGAATGGAATGATACGAGCGATGGGAGAACAATTGAGTTGTAATCTGATTAAATTAAAAAAAAATATAGTGAAAAAATAGTTTTAAGCCCCACTTTCCCCACAACCTTGGAAAATGAGCTTTCAATTGACTAAATCTGAAAAGGAGTCTAGGTTTACTGCAGGCATTGTTCTTGGTTGGTGTAACAGTTTGTCCAACCTCATCCCCCCCCCCCAAGGACCAGATCTGCTGGCCTTGATAGTATCCTTGTGGGGATCCTGAACCCTCTTCCATACCACTCTCAGAGCTCTACCCAGAGTCTGGCTGCTAGTCCCAGCTTCTGTCCTGTTCCCTCACTGGGTGGAGTCTCTTTGAGGACATAAAAGAGTTGATATAATATGTAAATCTAGGGGGAGCAGGGATCGCCTCTGATCTAAACTCTGGTGCCCTGATGTGATCATTTCCCCTTGATGGGGAGGCCCAGGGGCCCACAGAGGAAGGGGAAGCAGGCTATGCAGACGAGACCTGATAGGCTGTGGTCATGTGGTGGAGGAGGAGGTCCCCTTTTGTCAGAAGTCTAGGAGGCAGAAGAGTGAGGGAGGATGGGAATGGGAAGATGAAAGTGAGGGGATCACAATTGGATATAATCTGAATAAATCACAGTAAATCAATACATATTATATAATAAGATAAAACAAAGAAGAATTACATCGAAGTTGAACAAATCAAATCAACAAAAGAAAAAGAGGCCCAAGGGAAGCCCACAGGTAAGGATGTGGGAAGAATGTAAGAGCCAGAGAGGATGGAGGACATGAGGAGAACAAGGCGCACTAAATGGTTAAAGCAGGACTCAGGAACTCACAAAGATTGAAGCAGCAGGCAGGAGGCCCACCCGGATGTCCGCCAGGTCCTCTGCATATATATTGTAACTTTCAGTTCAGCATTTTTGTGGGACTTCTGGGTATCTGAATAAGTAGTTCTCTGGTTCTTACATAACTATTATACAAATTTTCATTTAAAATAACCATGCATGAAAGTTGGGTTTCCTCTGAATCCTCTTGAATTTTGGTTAATGTTTCCTTTTTTTTTTTTTTTTTTTTTTTTTGATAACAGTCATGTTGATTAAGGTAAGATGATATCTTACTGTGTATGTAGTTTTTATTTCTCTGACATGCAGTGAGGTTTAGCACTTTTTTTTGTTTAATTGTTAGTAGTTTGTAATTTTTTAAATCTTTTTTTTATTAATTTATTCCTGTTACATCTCAATGGTTATCCCATCCCTTGTATCCTCTCATTCTTCCCTCCCTCCTATTTTCCCCTTATTCCCCTCCCCTATGACTGTTCCTGAGGGGGATTACCTCCCCCTGTATATGCTCATAGGGTACCAAGTTTCTTCTTGGTGTAATTTTTATAATATATTTTATTAATTTATTTATATTACATCTCAATTGTTATCCCATCCCTTGTGTCCTCACATTCCTCCCTCCCTCCCATTTTCCCCTTATTCCCCTCCCCTATAATGACTGTGACTGAGGGGGACCTCCTCCTCCTGTACATGCTCATAGGGTATCAAGTCTCTTCTAGTTTGTAATTTTGAGAAATGCACAACAATCTCATTTACCTAGTTTTAATTGAATGAGTTGATCTTTGGGTCGTCATTTAACTTTTTGAGTTACTTTGCTAGTCAGGATATTAATCCTTTGTCAAATTAATAAATTTGTATAATTCCAAAAGAAAAAAATTAAGCTTCAAAGTTCTAATTGTTCAGCTATTGGGACAAAGTTTCAGATAACTAAGTTCTATTCATGAGAATACCCTTGAAAGTCACAGAATAAAATTTCCTGAGATCTTTTAAGGTCAAGACTGCCTGTGTTCCCAGAAGTATCTGTGTTTGGAAACCAGAGACTAAGCATTATACTATATATAACCACACTAAAGATACAATTTAGTGACACATCTCTCAGGCTCAATAGAAAACCTAGCACATGATTAATAGTTAGGGAACATGACTAACTGGCATAAAGGAATCAGAGAACAACCCATTGGATTTAATTAAGTGTTAACATTCTTAGCAAGGATAATGATGTTCAGAAGACATCTTGTGTGGGCTACTGTATTCAGATAAGGGAAGGCCTTGGAGAACTTGACTAGTGAGCAGCAGGACAGTCTGAAAAGATTTCACACACATATTACATATTATATATATGTATATGTATATAAAGTGAGTACAATAAAGAGATTGAAAGTAGGAAAAGGAAAAAGAAAATTATATTATATATTTATATTTTAACTTTAACTCTTTTTTAAAAGAGGAAGCTGACATTTTGCCTATTAACATATATTATATATTATTTATAATTATATAATATATATCATATATTAACATATATTTAACTTATATATGTGTATGTATATATGCATATTCAAGCTAAAATCTATACTGACAAGCAGTTATATCAGGTTAATAAATCATTAGGATAGATTATGCAAGGCCTTTAATGCTCCAATTTGTTTCATACATACGTATGCATAACTTTACAGATTATAATTATAGTAATGCATATTCTTTTGCATGTGTACTCTTTTCTTTTCTTTTTGGCTTCTTCTCTCCATATCTTTTTCTCCCCATCCATATTTATATATCTCCTTATGTTAACTAGTATGCAACTTCATATATGTTCTATTTGTTTGAATAATTGAATTTATTTCATGGCACACTAAATATGGGATACTTTACCATAATTCTTGGCATTAATATTTTCAATGTTTTGTAGCCACAATCAGTGATGTAACAGACACACTGGCATATGAGTCTTTATTCGTTAGATGTTTTGTTTGAATAAAATAGTCTTCCAGGACATTTTTAGTTAAAGCAGACTCCTTCAGCTCAGTTCTGATTAAAGCTTAAAGAACACTTTCCTTAAAACAATAAATACCATGGTCTTTTCTACTTTGTTGATAATCAGAATTCCCAAATCACAACTTTTATTTTAATGTATATTTTTAGGATTAACAAGAACATGTGTTTCTCCACTTAAAATCATTTTCTTTGTTTACATTAGAGTCTGAGATACTGTTTTAGGGCCCGAGATACTTTCAAATGAAGGTGTATTATACCACATTTTATGAAGGAGAGAAAATTAAAAACTTTGCTTCTTCTTAAGCACTTCTATTCTTCTTTGTTTCATGTAACACGTCTTTTCTGTGTATGATGTAAATATGGATTCAGTTTATACAATGGAGCTCATGGTCTGTGTATTGTCAAATGATAAATGTATACAAAATAGAGTGGGAGTAGGGAAAGCATATTTTTCAGTTCTTCTTCTTTTTTTCTTTGGCTTAGGGCATTACCAAGCCTTTTGAATTAATGGTCTCATGACTCTTGACAGTCATAGCTACCAACTGAGCCAACAGAAGTTAGCTGTGTCTCACCTGAGTCTATCTTGAAATCTTCCTTGCCTGTCTTTTTATCTTCCCTAAAATCTCCTGAAAATACTATAAACCCTGACTACCCTGATCTTAAGTCCTGGCACTAGTACTTCTACCTCATTAGCTCAAGTGGCCCTGAGATCTGTCAATTCAAGTTTTCTATCTTCCATTACTTTTTCCAACTATACCAACAGCCTATTCTCAGGAGGGTTTTTCTTAATAATGAAGTTTTCTTTCCCTTACTAAAACCCTTATCTCACCATCTCCAGGTTCCTTCTTTCACAGACCTTCTACAGTATGTTGTACTTTCTGTAATATGCTTCAGTTTTCCAATCTTTGTCCCTATCACTCCATTTCATTCAGGACAAACTCAGCCATCCTAAAAAGAAAGGCTTTAACACACTCAGTCCATTCTTGACCAAAGATATGGTATAATTTGCACCTATACTCATAGTAAGTAGCTCCCTGTACATTCATTTTTAGTTATGATTTTAATAAAAAGATTTCTCAAACTCTAGCTCCACTTTCTGTTCTTTATAATTTTTCCATCATTGTTTCTTTAAAAAGATATCTCCTCCATACCTTCTGTGGAGGCATCTTCCTCACCCCAGCTTTTGCTTGTCTTACTTAGAATATCTTTTATGAACTCAGAGCCTTCTCTGACAAAGAGTCACTTCATTTTTACTCTCTCCTGGACTAGAGGTAGTCAGCACACATTAGTACCATTCTTCCACTTGCCTTGTTGTGATTGTACTGTGAGCTTAGCCTTACACTTCCACTCCACTTAGCTATCAAAACTGTTCATAAGCTACAGACCTACTTAGAATGTGGTGGTTTGAGTAGAATGTTCCCCACAAGGCACTCCATTTGAATGCTTAGTCATCAGGGAGTGGGCCTACTTAAGAAAGATTAAGAGGCAAGCCCTTGAAGTAGGCGTGGCCTTGTTGGAGGAAACTTGTCACTGGGAGGTAGGCTTTGAGGTTTCAGATAGCCAAACCAGGCCCAGTGGCTTTTTCTCTTGCTGCTACCTGATCATCTGGCCATAAGACTTTCAGCTACTTCTCTAGCATGATGTCATCTGTGTGCCTCGATTCTCCACACCATAATAATAAGGAACTAGGCCTCTGAAACTGGAAGGAAGCCTCAATTATCACCTAAACTTTGGAAAATTTTTATGAAATGAAAAGAAGTTACCAGATTGTCATGAGATAGCCTATGGAGGACTAGCCTTTATATGTTAGTGGAGAAGGTTAAAGGAAGCCTTAACCTATTCATCTCCAGGAGAAGTTGACAAATGGAACACCAGTGGGTTTCTCCTTCTCCAACCAAGGGGCGAACATGTTTCTTAAGCAATATATTTTAAAACTATTATGAAAACTATGTTCTGTCTAATAGTCCCCAAGATAACTAACAGTCCCAGTTTTGATACTCTGAGTTTCTGGCTTCTGAACAACATTCCAACAACATGTATTTCCAGAGAAAACACCATGAAAAAGTATCAAGCTGTTTACCAGCCTCAAGTAAACAAAGCAAATACTGCATGTTAACACTAAAACTTAATGCTTATGAACATGAAAACAAAGAGTAATGAAGACCATTGTATTTATTTGAAATTTTTATTTGGAAATTATGACAATTCTGGACCAACCCACTCCCATTGGGAGATAAAGGTGCACTGGAAACAGTAATCGCTCTGGTGTCTAATAGGGCCACACAATGCCATACATTAATCCAGGCCTCTGTCTTCCATTTCTTCCCTGTCTAAAAGCTGTGTGGATGGACAGGTACTCAGAACAGAGTACCCTGCCTGCAATGGGAACAGCATCTCTTCAAGAGGACAGAGCATCATCTTACCATCACTTTGCAGAATATTACCTATACTGCAGGAAAACTCTATCACAAGGTGACCAAAGGCATCTGCCCTCCAATACACCCTCTGCTTTCAAAGTGATGCTCCTTATGGTGTGCAGAAACCTCCTCACATACCATTGACTTCCAAATCAAGTTGTCACAGCATATCCATCACCACCAACATGCCAAGTTCTTGGAATGTCCCCATGATTATGGCACATCAGCCGGTAGCCCAGAGAGAGATAAAGATGTGAGAGTACAGAGTGCAGATTTCCACTGTCATTCTAACTGGTAGTAAATAGCAGGTTCAGTTAAATAGCATTCCTCTAACAGTGGATGTTATCCTAGCCAGAAACCATCAATTACTTGGGGTACTTGGAGACCTTACCTCAGCACTTCTGACAGATAGATTTATGGAAAAGGAAACTGAAGAGAAATAGGACCAAAATTCCTAGAACCAAGGATGGTGAGGAACTGATCCAGACCACCTCAGAAATCCCAACTACTGAGATTTGTTAGACTAATGGTCACGATAATAATTTTAACATGGAGAAAGAGCTCAAGCATTGCTAAGAATATTATAGTGGATCATATATCATCTGAAATATAGAAACAAGTGGAATAATGCTGATTCCTTTGATTTGCTATGACCATGACAGCATCTCTTTGATTTGAGGCCAATGCAGAATTCAGGAGTTGGTGAATAAAGAACATCTATGAAGTGGATATAAACATGTTTTTGTTTTGATCCCAAGTGTGGCGTGGGGGACAGACTTGTGAGAGAAGAGGTGATGTTTATCCACTAGAAGTCAAACCACCTAATGGCAGATTTTTGGCTATGGTATTGTTTGGTTCTTCATTGCTCCATTTTGAGATGCTCCAAGAGAGAACTGCTCCAGTGAATGCTTCAAGGCTTTGGGATTCAGCTGAGGCTCCAGGTTCTGGCTACTCCAGGTTGCAGCACCAACTTTGGTGGAATTGCTTATGTGTGAAATCCTGCTGACTATGCCAGGGGAATTGTTCCCAGGTATGGAATCCAACAAGGTCTGCGTCTCCTGTTTCCATTAACCTCTTTTCTTTCCTATCCAGGTTACGTGGGTTGGAAGGGAGGTATAAGCATTAAAGAACTCCAAATGAAGTAAGTTTGGAAAAGGAGAAGCCTAGACATCTAAGTCCTTGTCTGACTTCCGTCCATGAATAGAGAAGGAACACACCACAGAAAGTACATGAGAAATATGTTGTTATCAACCTTTAAGGGGATAAGTCAACTTAAAACTGACAACTATGAGGCATTTAAGTGAAGCAAGCCTTAACTGTGGGTCACAGTAGAATGCTAGTTATAAGCCACTATAGTTTGGGAAAATACTGCACCTCAAAGTCATCAGCACTTTGAGGTGCCAGCCTTGAGTAGTTCATTGTACAGCAAGTCTGCAGGTCAGTTAGAGAAGTAACAAGAGCAGGTCACCTATCTGAAAGATCTTGAAGATTACAATCTCAGGTTTCTAGTGGCTGAGGCAGGAATGATTCCTTTACTTACAACTGTTATAATCTCAGGTGAGGGAGAGCTTTCTCTGTAGTTAAAAAAAATCGAGTCCCTTTGAAGATGCCTCAGACATGAGAAGATAGCAAGTCGGTCTCACCATGGAGCTAGTTCATTCTGAAAGCTTCATATCTTTCTTGATTGAGTTCCTTACTGAGGACCTATTAGACCCTGATTGGTTGGATCTTTAACCATATCTATCTATTCACAGAGGAGTTGTCAGCAAGCTATGGTGGTCTTTGCAAGCCTGTTATGATTTCCCCACCTAATCTCACTAGTGGTTCTTTCTGTCCAAAACTGCAGCCACCACAGCTGGGGTTTTTTTTTTTTTTGTGAGCTCCATACTCCCTGAACCTCAGTTTCTTCACTTGGATAAAAAGCCAGACATAGGCCAGGCATGTCTGAACTGGGGACCATTTCTGGCCCAGTCACTTGGAAGCTTTGGAGATTTGAAGACTCCTGGCTTATGCAACCATATGCCATCTATTCTTAAGGTAATTGCAAAGATTTAATGTTTCTTTAAGTGTAAAGCTTGCAAAAACTAAAATTAAATTTCTTGGCTGAATTTGGGATAAGGAATTCAGAGCTTGTTAAAAGTAATAAAAATAATATATGTGTTTACCTCCTCTTATAGAAACTATAGCACATAAGGAAGCATACTTGATATACAATATGATTTTCTGACTATTTTTCAAAGTGGACAACTAATCAGTGGTGTTAAATCTAGGTTCTTCAGGTGAAATAGACACATTGAATCTATAGGCACTTAGATTATTTCAAATAGCCAATACTCGGTTTCCTAAATTAAGTTCTTCAACAACTGCTTTACTCTGTGGTGCTGTTTTTAACTCTGAGTCACAGCCCACTATTTAAATGTACATCTCACTGGAGTTTGGATTGCCACAAGTTTCCATTAGTACACTTAGATTACTGAGGGATCTTCCCTTTTACCACCTCTACTAGCATTCTATAGATGTTAAAAAGAAATAAGATGGGGCAAAGTAGCCACCAGCACTGCATTCTTGAACATGGTTGATATGAAATTCATTTGAGTTCAATAGAATTACTAAATGTGAAGGAATGCAATCTGCCCTTATCAATCTTATTGTAGGTAAAACATCCAAGTGCAAGGAAGCAATCTGATTTTCCAAAAGTGAGATAGTATATTGGTATACAACCAGAATCCTGAATCAACTTCTTCCCTCCCCATTTCAATGCGACATCAAGGAATAGCTACGGAAGTGTTGTAGTTACTTTTCTTTTTTTTTCCTCCTTTATTAATTTATTCTTGTTACATCTCAATGGTTATCCCATCCCTTGTATCCTCCCATTCTTCCCTCCCTCCCATTTTCCCCTTATTCCCCTCCCCTATGACTGTTCCTGAGGGGGATTACCTCCCCCTGTATATGTTCATAGGGTATCAAGTCTCTTCTTGATAACCTACATTCAAATGGTATATACTCACTTATATCTGCATGTAGTTACTTTTCTATTGGTGTGAAAAACTAACAGAGGTTGCCAATGACCAAGACAACTTATACACAAAGGATTAGTTGAGATTTACAGTTTCAGAGGGTTAGAGTTCATGGTACAGCACATGGCAGAAGGCAGGCAGGCATGGTGCTTGAGAAGTGGCTGAGAGCTTACATCTTGACAAAAACATAAACATATAACTCATTCTTCAAATAACACTATTTTTAAAAGTCCGAGGCTTTTACAAATTACACTAGTGCAAAGGCAACCTAGGATACTCAGTCTATTACTTGCAGAAAATAAGATTAAAATATCACTAACCAACAGAAAACAGAATCATTTATTCCATATTACCATCAGGCAGACTTATATATTTTGTAATTATTACAGATAGATATACATGTACCTTATGTAGAAAAATAATGCAAATTTGCAGCTTATATTTATCAATAGGCATCAGGAATATTTTCTCAGTAAATACATATTCTTTTCTTTTTTAAAAATAATTTATGCAGATTGCATCTGAATTGTTATCCCTTCACTTATATCTTTTGTTCTCATGTTCTTGAAAATACTATTGGGAATGGTTGATTATTACAGTGTTGCTCTTATGAATGCCTGGTCATGTTTAAATAGAGACCACAGATAACTATCTCTTTTTTTGGAGATAAATCACATATTATCCCTGAAAAATAAGATTTATTCATAAAAGCTATTTTCTTTTTTTTAATTTTGGAGTGTCAGCTTTTAAAAACAATTTTCATATGACATATTTGATCATGGTTTACTTTCTCCGATCATCCCCTAGATCCTACCCACCTTCATCTCTAAGCAACTTTCTCTCCTCCTCTCTCTCTCTCTCTCTCTCTCTCTCTCTCTCTCTCTCCACTTCTATATTCTCAAAAATAACCCACAAAAGCAAGAGGCTAAAAATGACCATGGATTTAACAAAAAGAATACGGTGAAAGTTTGTTTTCTGTTGTCTAACTACTCCTGGACAGAGGGCTTGTTCTCACTCCTTCTTTCTATCTATCTGTCTATCTATGATCTATCTATCTATCTATCTATCTATCTATCTATCTATCTATCTATTCACTTTACATCCCAATTGTAATCCTAGCCCCCTCCCTTCTCTCCTCCTGGTTCCACCACCCTTCCTTTTCCTTCTCCCTCCTTCCCTTCCTCCTCAGAAAAGGGGAGCACCCCCCAATCCATCCCAGCATGTCAAGTACAATCAAAAGTAAGCACATCCTCTTTGCCTGTGGTCTGGCAAGGCAACACCACCAGGGGGAAGTGATCAAAAAGCAGGCAACAGACAGACAGAATGCTGCCTAAAAAGGGCAAGCTTGGATGCAGGTAGAGTTGGCAGTCAAACTCTGCCAAGACAGAGTAAGCACGTCCTCAATAGTTTCTGCCTCACACATGTCTGTCATATATATTGGGCCAGAAGGGTGAAGATGCTGCTGCAATGTTACAGAGAGCTTTGACTTACTATTCAGATAGCAAACTGTCTCTGTCATCTTCTTATTGAGAAAGCTACTAGCCTGCACTCCTGGTATACTCAGGTAATCATTTTTATTGCTTCTCAAGACTCTGATGGGGTTAAAGACCAGGAATTTTAGTTTTACAATTAAACTTAGTTGTTTAGGGGTTAAGAATTAATATGTTTTTAGGTCTAGAAAGATGTTTTAAGTTTATAATGATGAAATATGATAGAAACTGATTTACATTCAGAATTTTAGATAGCAAAGATGTTTTCTTCAAGGCTGCCAAAGAGAAATAACCAAAAACACTAAGAATATAATATTTATACAATTTCTGATTGTGTCATGGTTCTTCTTGCTATAGGTAGTTTATTGTATATATGTGTAATAATATAAATGTATATCTAAAAATAAAAATATTTAATAAAAGTACTTTAAAAAGTTAGACCAACCTCCTCAAAAAACAAAACAAAAACAAAAACAAAAAGAATTCAATTGACAGAATCATTGTCAGAAAAAGCCTCCTCTCTCATTTTAGGAGACCTATATAAAGCCCAAGCTGCCCATTAACTACATCTGTGTAGGGGGCCTAGGTCAAATCCAAACATGGTCCTTGGTTGGTGCTTCAGTCTCTACAAGCCCCTCAGGGACCTGGTTAAGTAGTTCTTTGCTCTTCTTGTGGAGCTCCTGTCCCATTCAGGTCCTTCCTTCCTTCCTTCCTTCCTTCCTTCCTTCCTTCCTTCCTTCCTTCTTAGGAATCAGTCAGACATAGTTGTAAACCAGTTAGGCAGAGACAAAACTATTATAAAAATAGGTATAAACACCTAGCCAAATCCTAATTTTGTTCAAACCATGGAAATTGACCAAGATTGGTTGCTATGATTAAAGTGTCAATTTAAAAACTGATGAAAACACATGATAAAACAAACAAACAAACAAAAAATGAATTTACACTATCAGGTTTGAAAAATAACCACAGGAAAAGACAACGAAACTGTCTATCTGGCAGAAATAGCATGGTAGAACTGTGCAAAACCTTAGATCATCTATAAATCTCAAAGGACAATCCACTCATGATGCTTAAATTTGAAAAGTTTGTTGTTAGACCTTTTGACAAATTAACAAACTTTTGAAAATCAGATAAAAAGTAATATACCTATTATTTATGATAAAGTATTTTACATGTTAATACTTTTTTCTAGAAAGAGTGAAACAAAATCAAGTCAATGCAAAGTATAACTTCAATGATTCTGCAGTGGAGTATAAAGCACATGTTTAATTAGAACTTATATATAAAATCAATTTATGCAGCTCATAGTAATAACATGGCAAAAATGTAATGAAGTAATAATATTTATGGGAATAGTATACTTTATGGTGAATGGATATGATTGAAGGAATTTTTCAAGCAAGAAATGAAATTCTATGGTGCCTTGAGTGAAGTAAATTTTCATGAATGTCATTCCTTGCATGAAGATGTTTCAATGTTACAGGGAATTTTGAGTGACTGCTCAGGCAAACTGTCTCTGTCATCTTCTCATTTGGGAAGCTGCTAACCTCCACTCCCTGTAGAGTCAAGTAATTAATTTTATTCCTTCTTGAGTCTCCGATGGGGTTGAAGGCCAGATAGTTTAATTTTACAATTAAGCTTAGTTGTTTAGGGATTAAGATGTTTTTAGGTCTAGATAGATTATTTTAGTTGATAATGACAAGATATGGTAGATAATTTATTTACATTCAGAATTTTAGACACACCAAGATAGGAAAAATGTTTTCTTCAGGGCTGCCGAAGACAAATAGCCAAAACAGTTAGAGTGTAACATTTATATAATTCCTGATTGTTTCATGGTTCCTCTTGCTGTAGGTAGTTAATTGTATATATGTGTGATCATATAAATGTATATGTAAACATTTAATTAAAAAAGAAAAAAATAGCAATAACAAAGTTCCACCTGTTCTCAGATCTGCATTTGGATAATTCAAAGATAACCTTTCCACAGTCCAAAGAGTTTATCCCAACACAAAATAAGTGTTTTTCCTTGAATTAAAATTTCAGGAATGCTTTGAAACCAAGTAGCAAGTGAAAACAATCTCACAGTTTAGTCTTCCTATCAAGGCATCTTAATGCACACTGCTAAATGTTTTACAATGGAGATGATAGTCTAAAAATACTTCACTAGACATAGGAAGATTTCTTTTAAATAGGGTCTTTGCTCTATGCTCCAACTGCTCTTTGTTCACTCTTTACCCCTGACACACACACACACACACACACACACACACACACACACACACACTTTTCTTTCTCTCCTGCAATGTCTTTCCTTTCAAGCAGATGGAGCTTAAAATTTCCCCAGCCCCTCATAAAGCTGTTTCTCTAGCAACCTTCCCTAAAAGTCTGATTTAAAAACAAGCAAAAATGTTCTTTAAATCCTCTGCTAATGAATCTGGCAGTGCAACCTGTAATACATACATACATACGTACACACACACACACACACACACACACACACACACACACACACACACACGCATGCAAGCGCTTAAATAGAAAAGTAACCAAATGCATATGAAGAAATGTTTAGTCATAGCTGCACCACAGAAGTGAAGGTTCTAATACTATTTTAAACTTGTTGCTTAAAAATAATCAAATCAATTTGAAAAAAAAAATCTCAGTTCCTCTACAATTCAAACTAAGGTATCTTTTCTTTCCTCCTGCTGGGTTGAAGACAATCAGTGATCATCAGGAGGGGGCGCAGGGGACTAAGGCACAATACCCATGCTTGGAAGTATCCTGCAGAAACAGAGACTTTTAATTCCTTCCTTTGAGGCACATGGTAATTGATTTAGATGATTCCATCCTGAAGTTACTCTTCGCTTTAGTATTTTGAAACTATTAAAAGAAACTCAGACCACTTAACAAATCACCATGACAAGGATTTATTAGGTATTAGTATCTTCCTATGAATTAGTTCTAAAATAAGTTGCCTGGTTTCAGTATCAACAAGGAGTTGTCTTAGAGCCTCATTAGTTAGAAGTAATCTGAATGCACTGGGTTTAGTTTTAGCATCATTTTAACTTCAGATGATATAAGCATTGTAAAACAAAACCAATCTCAAGATGGTCATTTGTTGCTCCTTGTTTTGGTATAATTGTCTTGAAAAGTAGCTATATAAAAATTCTTAACATTTACTCTTGTTTATTTTGAAATTATAGCAGATTACATCATTTTCCCTTCCTTTTCTTCCTTCTCAAACCTCCTGTCCACCCCTCTTTGTGCTCTTTCAAATTCCTGGCCTCTTGGAATATCAATTGCTGTTGTGTGCATATATATATATCCGGTTCATTCTGTATAATGTTACTTTCATATATGACTATTTGGTTGAGGATAACAATTGCTCTTTTTCCAGAGAGAATCTATTTCTCAGCATTTTTTAAATTTCCTGTAGGCTTGAGTTCTCTTGGGATCTCCCTGTCTACTTTGACATCCCCACTAATGCTGTCCTTGCTTGGTTCATGTTTGGCCAGTCATGTCCATGGGTGTAACTTCTGGCATTTCTAGGAGACACTATCTCACAGCAGACCCCTTCATCTTAGAATCTTTCTTCCTACTTGTCAGCAACATTTCCTGATCCATAGGTATGGCAGCTATGTAGACGTATCCATTGAATTTGCATTCCTTTTAAAAACCTGTTTTTATTTATCTTATATGTATAGTGTTTGCGTGCATGCATGTATATATACCACGTGTGTTCAGTGTCCTCAGAGATTAGAATGAACCCCAGGTACTAAATTTAAGGAAGATTGTCACCTCCCAACAGGGTGCTGAGGCCAAAACTAGTCAACATGAAAAAACAATCCGTGCTCTTTTAAGTCATTTACCATCTGTTCAGCCACCTAACA
This sequence comes from Acomys minous, assembly GCF_964271855.1. Taxonomy (NCBI): domain Eukaryota; kingdom Metazoa; phylum Chordata; class Mammalia; order Rodentia; family Muridae; genus Acomys; species Acomys minous. The sequence goes on from NC_140485.1 coordinate 37,189,591, forward strand.
GGTCTTTTTGGCAACAATAGATAAGGTCTTTGATAGATCTTCATTTCACAATAGACACACTGAGTATATATCTGTGACACTGAGTCTATAACTGTGACATAGCATTTTTCCAGTGGGTGTGTGAGTGTGTGAGTGTGTTTGTGTGTGTGTGTGTGTGTGTGTGTGTGTGTGTGTAGCTATTATTCATTGCTCAATATCATGGCATATTATTTGATGATTCAATATTCCTTCTACTCAGGGTGGATCCCAGAAGCACCTGCTCTGACTCTGACTCCCTCCTTCCTGTTCTGTTTCTTCCTTCAGATTACATCATATCCTCTTACTGGTGATATAAAAAGCACCCAGAGAATTGCCTGATTGAATCTATCTACAATAAGTAACCATTACAAATAGTAAACAATTATAGTTATAAGTTTCTGGATCTATACACCTGTGCATAATGGGATTGTCTCTTTCTTTGAAGCTGACATTACTTACCTCATGCAACAAGTATAACTACAAAGAAAATCTAACAGTGACTTAACCCATTTGAAGTTTTTAAATTTTGAAATTTCATTTTCATTCTAAAATATACTTTTATTTAGTTCTTAACCTCATTCTAAATTAATTAGTCTCACACATTTTCATGTTCAGGAACCAACAGACCTTTTTGTTGTACATCTGTTCTATAATACTTTATCTCGTTATGGGAGAAATTTGGGACTTGAGATTATGTGGCCTTGGTTATATGGAGAAAAAAAGCAGATTGCACTAGAAAATGTGTTGAATTGGTTCTCAGTCTCATTTAGTTACTGCAGGCTGGTGTTTCCAAGGTTGTTTAATTTCTTTGGCTATTATGTACCTTCATTTCAAATATGGTTCCCATGTATGTGATAACGTGGCTTGTGTGTTGCTGTAAGCCTCAGTTTAGTTTTTTTTATAATATATCATCATCATCATCGTTGTTGTTGTTGTTGTTGTTGTTATTAATTTTGTTTTTTTGAGACAGAGTTTCTCTGTGTAGCCTTGACTGTTCTGGACTAGCTTTGTAGACCAGGCTAGTCTCGAAATCACAACGATCCACCTGCCTCTGTCTCCAGAGTACTGAGATTAGAGGCGTGCTCCACCACACCCGGCTGTATAATATTATTTTTGTGGCTTTAACACGATCGTATTGAATACCGTTGATGATACGTCTTTAGCACCTGTTAGGAAGAATTAAACGTTTCGGTATCACAGAAAACATTAAAATCAAAGTAGCTGCAGCAGCAGAAGAGAACTCAAATGCCACATTCTAGACCTTAGTGCTTATCTGCTAGGACAGATCATAGGTGCTGTGGTGGCCACCTCCACATTTAAATTTAAGAAGGAAAGATGAAAACAGCAAGACATCTGTTAGTAAGCTCCTATCAGGACAGATGCCAACTTCACCCTTCTTTTTTTGCAGATCAACTTCTAGGAAATTAATACTGGTGCCTGGGTGTGAGAGGAAGCTCACAGCTTGAAAATGAGCGCACTCATGAAAGCTCTAGGGGAATGTTTGGGTTTATGTGATGCCCTTAGGAAATTTCTTTCTCTCCCACATGCAGCAAACCCCTTACAACACCCACCCTTACTGCAGCACTTAGAAACAGCCAGGATGTGGGGTTATTACAGAAGTAGCCACTGAGGGGAGCTGGCCTGGGACTGCCCTCCCACGTTGCTATGACGATGAGACTGGCGGGCACACAGCCTTCTGAGCTAAATGCTGGCTAAAGCAGGTGTCAGATTGCGATGAGCTAGGTGGCTCTGGGATTAGTCAGAGCCCCGGAGTGTCTCTGGAAAGTCTGGGTACTATTCTTCCGCATTCCTCTCGGGCTGCTCCTCAACTCCGCTGGAACGCGCAGAGTGAAAATGGTCCACCACTCAGGCTCCATTCAGTCCTTTAAACAGCAAAAAGGTCAGTGAGAATTCTCTCTCTTCTCCCTGCGGGCACAGCATCCCGCTCTGCATTTCCTTGCAGTTATGCAGAAGAATCCTTTCCACCCTGGTGTTGTGTGGGAAAGCTGGGGAACTCTATAAAGTTAAGACCCCATTTTATAAATGTTTCATCCTGCAATGGAGATGAGTCGGCTATCCCGAGCAGCACAGCACCCAGGAGGAATGGAATCCTTCGTGTCAGGAGAACTTGTTTGTATATGTCTTTTATGTCTCCTTCAGTGCATTGCAGTGAACTCTTTCAGCAGAGAATGTCCCTGCAGCACCCTGGGATTTAAAGAGTGAAAATGTGGGTGATGTTTGCTTCAGTGTGGGCTTCTAGTGCACAAGAACAAAATGTATTACTTGTGCTGCTGAGCTTGAAATTTTGTATGATAAATTCATTCGTGGAAAAATCCCAGAAGTTGGCTGGTCTCAGATTAAAAAAAAAAAAACTCTATAAAGTCTTTGGAAAATTTAATCTTTCAACCCCACGTTTATAATAGGTTTCCAGTTTTTCCGTTTATTGGATTTTTCTTAGAGGAACTTCCCAGCCAATCGTTTAGTATTTACAAATGTTTCACTAGTTGTATGGTCAGATCAAGGGGGTTAGTTTTTGTTTTTTGTTTTTTGTTTTTGTTTGTTTGTTTGCTCTTTTAAAAATCACTCTTTGTTCTACTTTCTCACTTATTTAAATGGCCTCCCCTAAAGGACATATTTCTTTGACATGGATTCTGGGAATTTTATTATCTGATGCATTTATTCAACATTAATGCCACTTAATGAATGAATAATGGTAATTATGTCATATTTGTTTTTATAGTCACTAACATATATAAGTTTTGAGTATTATCTTTTCATTAAAGTAAATATTTATTGAAATCGTATGACTCCCTGTCTGTGACATTTCAAATATTCCTTCTCCAAATAGTTGTTTTAAGGTAGACTTTGGTTTTGTTTTGAAATCAAAACCTTGGATACCCTTAAATTAACTTTGTAGGAATTTATTATTCAGGCAGAATATTGTGTTGAAAGAGCCTCCAGTCAGGAGCTAAATCCAAAGGCTCTAGTATCTTTTGAATATATGTTGAAAGTGGGTGTGAAGTGAGAGACCATAGGAGGAGACTGAAATTGGCGCTCCTATGCAGTTCTATTTAAGCTCAAAGTGTTCTAAAGAAAATGAAACAACTTCAAGAAGTTTCATTTTCTTGAATCATTAAACACATAAAAAAAAAAACATTCTGGGGAGAGAGGGAGATGGAAAACCAGAAACTGTCTCATACTGTTATGGTCTGATGTTTTGAGGAACCTGGAATCTTAAAATGCTCCCCAGAATATCTGTCTATGTGTGGATGTATGTTATAGGTTAAGGAGCAACGAATCATCCACTTTGACACTGGTTGTCATTGCTCAAAAGAGCAATAAGCTTGCATGAGTCATGGTGTTTCATAGTGTCTCTTTTATGATGCATCATGAACCAGTTATTTTCAAATATCACTTTTGGGCACAAAAATCATCTTAACCAAAAAGGTAAACATGAGAAAAATGAAAGTCAAAAAAAAAGAAGCAAGATTATCATTTAACTAAATGGTTCTAGTTAATTGTGTCCTTTTTTTTTTTTTTTAACATCACCATCTTTATCCTTTTTCTTCCCTCCAGTCAGTGCTAGTTTCCTCCCATCCATCCCTTCCATGTCCCTTGTCTCCTCCCAAGTTATACCCTGTTTTTTCTTTTATTATTATCATTACATAAGACACAGTGTGTGTGTGTGTGTGTGTGTGTGTGTGTGTGTGTGTGTGCATGAATATATAAATACAGTCTTTTGAATCTGTTTTTATTATTTGTATGTATATGGTGCCAGGGCTGACCACTGTGAATTGAACAACTGTTTAGGGGTTTATCCCTTGGAGAGGCTAATTCTCAACCAAACAGTCATTGCTTATAGCTCATTTTCTAGGGTGAGACCCTGCTAAAAAAAAAAGATAACACACATTAAAGATCAGCTATCTTAATTTTTCAAATAGGAAAAAGCATGATGATACTCTGGGTACCCTCTGACCTGGAAGTGTTTTCCAGTGCTGGTCATTGTAACAAGGTACATTAAAGTTATGGTAATTCAGCACTGATTTTGCCTTTGGCCCTAAATAGAAAAAAATTTAGAAAAAAATATATCTACTTTTACTAATTTATAAATAATATGAAGATTCTTGATTTCTGGCCTTCAGTTCTCCCTCCTCCCTGTTAACTAGCATATATTAAATGTACAATCTGAGAAGTTTATCATATTTCCACAAATGTGTAAAATGTATTTTGATCATGTCAATATCTTTATATATTTGCCCCTCTTTCATCTTCCCCTTCCTCTTTCCAGTGTCTAGTACTTCTACTTTAGTTTCATATTCTTCTTCCATCCCATCGTCAGCTTCCACATATCAGTGAAATACAATATTTGTTTTTGTGAGATTGGATTATAAAACTTCACATGATTTCTAATTCCATTCATTTGCTAAATACAGCATAATTCGCATTCACCCATAGGTGGGCACATAAATTGATCCTATAGCTTGGTTGTTGTGAAATGCCACAATAAAAATAAGTAGGCAGGTCTCCCTACAAAAAGGTAACTTTTGGGTAGAAGTTGATTGTAGGGGTCATATGGAAGTTCTATTTGTGAAACATCCAGACTGTTTGCACTGTGATTTGCTGTATGTTTCTTCTGCTGGACAATACAGGCAGTTAGCAATATGAAGGCAAAGAGTTTTTCTTTTTTTCCTGTTCTAGATGAAAAAAGCATTACTTTTTAAAAAGTTATATAATTTAGTGAACCAATTTTGCCATTATTTTATTTTATTCAAGTGAATTCAGTATCCTTTAAAAAGCATTACTGAGCATTCTGAGTTGAACAACCAACAAGTGGTAATATTCCTGGGAAAGGCTAATTCTTCTCCCATCAGTCATTAGTTGCCTATAGCTTTTTTTTTTCTCTAGGAAACTCAGAAACAACTTTCACTTATATTAAGGCCTCAATATTCTCTGGTAATGGAGACGTATGTAATGATACATTCTTGACTTAAAAACAATCACTGATAATGCTCATCCTAATTAACGAAATACGTGTAGATGGCAGAGTAGCTATCTATAAAAAATGCATATCAATTGTTAGTATTAAGCATCCATTATTTGATCTGTAATTTTCACTTTTGTCTTGCACATTAATCCTGCATTTGCTACTTAGAGTTTTAAGATTATTAAGTCTATTATTGCCTGTATGAAGAAAATAATATCTACTGTATAGAATTGTAATAGAACTACAAACTCTGTGACATGCAATTGGAATTCACAGCTTAGTGATTAATAAAATACTCATTATCATTTTTAGGGTTCCCTATCTTTTTATTGACATATTAGGACTATCATATGCACACATCAGCACACACACAGATACACTTTCCTTTTTATATTTGTTCTTAGTTTGGTTTTGCTTTTGGGAGCTACCTTATAGAAATTGTTGGCTCTAGGCATTATAACAATTTGTCTTTATGGTAGTGTCATTTGCAATCACACATTCTACCTAATTAATGCACCATTCATGAGGAAGTCTTAAAGTTCGTCATAGGGAAAATTTAGATGAGCAATTAACTTCATGCTCTTAAAATAGCAATACAGTGAAATGGTATGTATTCTAAACTCAAGCCACCCTTATGCAGCTATCATTTGTTTTGTGATAGTGTCATTCAGAATATTTCCATTCCTGAACATCTTGCCAAAAATCAAAACACAAACAAAACAAAAACCCTCTCCTCTGAGAACTGTTGGTACAGTAGGCAATCCGAGATACCTTTATGAGACAAATGGGCAAATACCATTTTTGTAGAAAATACTGACATTCTGTTTCTTTATAATGCCATCTGTGTTTCTAAAGGGATCAACAATGCACATTTATTTTTATCGTGTTTTAAATACTAGATTGTCTTATGAAAAGTTTTAATAGACTAAAAAAATTTGGAAAACAGGAATTTTCAGCAAAATGAGGAATACAGGTAATTTCCTTATTTCTGGTGTTCAGCAGGTATATTGCCGTGTTTATGATTGCAGACATGTAGGAGGATACACTTGTTGCTATTTTAGCATACCTTGGAGTAAATATGACCTGGAAAATTAGAGCTGATTTCTGGGTGAAATCTAAATTTGCTTCCTAGACTGGCATGCTGTGATTCACTGAATTTATAAAGGATTGATATGTCATACAAGTGTGAATGAAAAAAGGACAAGGATAATTCTGGCTTAAGGCTGTTTATTTACCAATGTAGCTACCAAGATTTTCAGGGAGGTCAAAGGCTACATCAACACAGGCTGTCTCAATCATCTTGGGCCTAATGATCAGTTAAAGCTGTGAGGGTTTCATTAATAATCCTTAACAACATTTGGTTAAGCATAAAAACAGTAGTTTTTAACAAGTTTCCAGAACCAAACATTTTTGTGCTCAGAATGTTTAACCATAATGATACTTAATGTTTATATGGAGATTTCATGTCTGAAAATAACATTTATTTTCTTTTTCTCTAAATGAAATATCACCACAAGTGTCGGTTTGCAAACCTCTTCCAAATTCACCTCTGTGCTCTGTTCCTGTTCCATGATATGTAGAGAATGATTCTGAAGGATCACATATACTCTTCAAATCTTTGCTGCTTAAGCTTTTTTTTTTCCTTGAATAATATCTTTACTATCAAAAATCTTCCTGTAGACTTTAGAAATATCTGGAGATATGTATATACTTATGGAAATCCATTAACCCTCGTACACTGATTTGGCCTTAGTATTTCCAGACTCTCCTTTTATCCGTGACTAAGGAAAGAAAAAAAATGTCTCTTGTAAAAATAATTCTAAGTTACCTGAGGCATAGGAGAAAAGGTTGAAATGAAAATTCTGGTCTGATTGAATTTGATTTCCAGTAAGCTTTTCATTCTATGTACCTCCGTGAAACTCAACTGTAACACCTAATGCCTCTGCCATCACACTTGATCTGTAGTATGAAATATTTTAATGTTGACTAGACTTTAATTGATTATGCATTTTGTCTCTATGTAAAATACCTTTATCATTGCTCTAATGATGATGGTGACAACTGTGTTTTGAACTTGTGTTCTTGAAGTCAGTCTTAATGAATAAAATGGTCACCCAATATAGTGTACCATGTGATGTCATGTCCCTGGTTTTGTGTTGACTTTTAATATTAACTTCTACCCAAGGATTGACTTAATTACATAGATATTCATTATCAGAATAACAGATATGCCATTGTAGAAAATCAAATATGATTTGTTACAAAGTTTCTACTGTATCCACACAGGATGTTTGGAGCCAACATAGCATTATTGATAAGTAATACCACAGTTATAGGAATAAGGACCATATTATTAATATTAAATGTCTTTCCTCTGAGCTAGAAGATGTATGTATTCAATGACAGTGCTACCATGAAAGACAATATTTTTTGTTAAGGCCATGTTTCTTTATCACAATGTTTTCCTTGGCGTTTGCAAGAAATCATTCTATGAATTTCATAAGAAGTTATTAGTAAACATCAGTTTCTAATTTTAGGGTTAAAATTGAGTTCTTACAGGGTAAAATGTTTATATAGTTCACAAATCTTTTTGTAATACTTTAAGTTTCTAACTTTATGGTCTAAACATTCAGTTTGCTCTGAAATGTACCTTAAATCAAATCAGAAAGCAGTTGGTTATCTCCATAACATTCATTCCACTATTGCACCCATGGCCATAACTTACCATGTTGGCCATTATTTTAGCTCACCTGATTCACAGCTGAGTAAGACTGTTGATGACTACCCCAATCCCGGTAGCCTGCACAGTACCTTCAGATATAAGGAAAGATAGTCAGTATGAAGGAAGAAGTTTTCTGATCAGTATCAACTTGATTTTTCCATATTGTAGCAAACATCTATGGTGTCTTTAAATATGGCTGAAATACACTCCAGGTGGTTCAACATACTAATACTATTTTGCCGAGTGTACAAAGGCCAAACTGCTGTACAAATGTGCATCTTTTTAACAAACAGATTAATGAAATTCTCTGACCTCATCAGAAATCTTTCTTTATGTCCTTTAGTGCAGTTAATGTAGAAACTCATAACTGGTCAGAGTATAGAGAAAAAGTATCAGTGAAATGTTCAGCCACAAATAGAATATCTATATAGCTATTCCATCTTGTCTGTAATGCTCAGGGATAATAGCGGAGGAGGGAAGAGAAAGATTTTAACAAACAGAGGTTGGAGAAAATTAAGACTGAAAAGTTGTCTTCTGGACATTATAGCTACCTGCATTGGTGAGGTCAGCAGATCTATGGATGTCTCCACAAGACTTGCATTAAGGCAATCCAGCCAGCTTTCCAGCCTAGATCAGTCTTACTAAGGACCAATTGGCACTTTATGTATTCTGTGGGAAAGAAACTTAATGTCTTTATGGCTATGGCCCTGATAGGCCAGCCACACTCTAGAAAATACCTCTACTCTCATGAGCATATGAGCAGAAAAAGCTGGAATTGGTGAGCTACAAAAAAATGAGGGGAGGACATGGATTTTAGAAGAGTGAGCTAGATCTAGAGAAATTGAAAGGAGGATGGAGTACAGAGGAGTGTGTTCAAAATATGACATTTTCATGTATGAAATCCTCAAAAGATAATAAAATATATTACAAAAGAAAATAATATGTAACTTTTCACATGATGTAAAATTGAGCATCATTGGATTTGCTATTCTACTATAAGAGAGTTGGATCCTAATTTTACTCACAATATAACATAAATTAAGATAGCATACTTGCTTGGACTTTTGTAAAGATTCTTTTTAATTTTCTACAAATGTCTGAGAATTAGACAACACCAGGAATGATTTATGAAAAACAAACATATTTGGGTAAAATTCAGTGTATATTTAAAAACCTAGAAGTATCCCGCAATGTAAGATTTGTATCAAAAATTAATATAAATGGATGTAATAATTCTAATGGGGTTGTCTGCCCTAAAGCCATGCTGTTGTTAACAAACTGAAAGAATTCATACAGCTTTGAGGTCATCCTACAAGAACTTCTGTACCTAAGAATAGCAAAAGACTCCTCCCCCAGCCAGCAGAAGGACAGTGTCACAGCAATTAATCAGCACAAGTCACATGGTCCTCCCCTCTCCCATTCAATTTGAGGAGTCTTTATTTTGTATAATGCTTGTGGGCTTCAAAGTATTACAGAGAAATCATCCTTCTTATTGGCAGTTTATCACAAAGCACCATGCATCACACTAATTTAGTCCATTTGAAATATATAAGTTGTGTTCATTTCAGTAAAAGCTTATAGCGACCACGGACAATATAGTAACTTGGAGGCAAGTATGGTAAGTGAAAATAGAAAATGCAAAGGGAGCCCCATATTGTCCTTTGGAAAGCTATGAAAAGGACCCATTTCTGTGAAGAGCCGGGAGAGATACTATATGCACATCTCTTAAAGCTTGTTTTTCCATTAGCATGATTTGTAAACTCTACCAGAAATTTTCATTCTTTTGCCTACATTCTTCCAGTACTTCGTACTGTAAAGAGGGCTTCATTAAGGAGATACTTCTTCGCTTGCCCATTGTTGTTGGACCCCTTAATATGCACATCTCCCACTTTCTCATTTTTAATTTTTCTTATCTCAGTTATAATGCTTGTCTGATTTCAGGATTTTTTTCTTACAAAAAACTTACACCATTTCTACTTTCCCCAGACTTAGAGTTAAGCAACATAGCTGAGTAAATTCACCTTGTATGTCTCAAATCATTGTCCTGTTGTTAAGACTTGTGCTTCGCATTCTCTTTATAAGATTATAGATAAGAGACATACTTGACACTATCTAAAAATAGGGCTTAAATTAGAAAAAAATCTAAAACACTTCTGTCAGAGAGCCATGTGGCTTTTACTTGTACCTTGTATCTTACACAAAAAGACTAAATGATACCTATCTCCTGAGTTGGGGGCAGGGGTCATAAAAGGATATCAGTAACATTTGTTTCCAATTCTCTACACAGGTGGAGACATCTTCCAGAAACCTTTTTAAACCACCACAGTTCTTAATGATAACCAAGGCAACAGTCAGACCCAACTTTACAGCACATACAGAATAGATCCTGAACAGCTGTCTAACAAACATATTTCTAAGAAAAATATCACTGCAAAATATCATGAGGTTATAACAAAAATGAACTCAACAAAACAAAATTCACATGGCAACACAAAAAAACTTGCCTTCTAAACATGGAACCTGAGAAAAGTGAAGAAGGATGCTATTACTATTTGAAAAATTTCCGTATAGCAAGTCTGGGGCCTCAGACCAAACCATCCTCGCAATCAAATGGTGGTGTTTTTGGTAAAGCAATGACAACCAGGAATATATGCGGAGGGATGCCTTGAGTGGATGTAGCGGTTGTCAATAAAGAGCTGTTTAGCCAATCAGCTGAGCAAAAGGACAGGAAGTGGAAGGCGGGGATTCCAAGGGAGGTGGGAGAAGCTGGGAGCAGAGAGGCTGCTGGAGGAGGATCAGATTGGCAGGTGATTGGGATATTTGTGGGTTTTGAGGACATAGGATTGGAGTAGTTTATTTCAGTTTACTAGTAGATTAGTTGTAGTTTAGATTCTGCCCACTGTAGTGCTTGTAGCTTTAAAATACACAACAGTCTCATTGTACCCGTTATTGGCTTCCCAAGCCATATAAATAAAGAAATTGCAACAAATACATACATATATACCCATTCCCATAGTTCTTTCTATCTTTGATGGGGCTTCTTAGGCACTCTTCCTCCAATAGTGGGGTCAATGGGGTACCCACAACATGTCTCCTGGCCTTGGCAGGTCTTAAAGAATGGAGCTTTAAGGCTTGTAGCTAATGCAAGAGTGAGTCCCTCCGCTTGTAGGTACTGATGGGGCATGGAAAGATGATCTACACTGGTGGGAGAGCTTAGCACTGGACAGAAGGGGAAGCTCTATTTGAGTGGCGATTTCTACCCTTATCATGTCTGTTAGTGGGAGGAAACACTGTGCTTTGAGCTGAGTTCTACGTGATTTAAGAGCACACATCTCTAGTCACTCAAAAGCCCACAAAAAAAATCTAAGTTTTGGACATCTTTTTAATAGCTAGGAAGCACCTGAGTTCCAACGTCCAATAGTAACTGACCCAGGAAGAATTTTACTATATCCAAGCTTAATTATGACTCCAATGGACTGCTGTCCTTTCTGGTGTCAGTCACCTTGTATATAAAACAAAAGCGTGTGGGACATTAAGAGCCACATTCCCCGATCTTGCTATACTTCATCAGGAACTACAGAAGTGTGAAATTATATTCTAAACTTGGCAGTACATTAGTACAATCAACCTTGCTGTATCTTAAGCTATTGCCTTTCCTCCTAAATAACACTGCAAATAGAAACTACTTTAAATTGTAATGTTGACGCAATGGTTAGATAGGTTGGAATTCTGGACCTGCCTCAGGTTAGAGCAGACTATGATCTCCCATAATCTCCACAACTAAGATGCACTTGGACCGGGAATCAGAGCTCTTCTTTTTTGGGTAAAAGTGGGTGGTTATAGAAAAATATATGTCTGAAAATATTTTGCAAATGTTATATATTTGCATATTGATATGTTTCTATTAAGTGACTAGGTTGATATATATCATAGAAGTATGCATACTTATGGTTGGCTTTGAAACAAAATCAGTGTAATTTTTGGGTGGGGGTGGTCGTGAGGTATTAAATATATATGCACAGATATAGGTTAAAAGAATTCCTTCCTTCCTGTTGTCTTGAACTATTTCTTTCATCTACTTTTGTTCATTTATCTAGATCTGTGTGACATAAATTTCTTAATTTTCTAGATCTAAGAGTTATCTGGAATTGAATAAAAATTGTCAGGCCTTGTAGTTCCATTGAATTTAATCTTCATGGAGAAAGACTAGGACTTTGTATTTTTAACAACCAAGAAAAAATTATCATAAACAAGCTCATTTCAGAAACAATATGGTAAATTAATATTTTAATTGCATATAACTATGAAAATGTGATATTTAAACACCTTTCAATGAGTTACTAATAGAAAGTAATTATTTTATACTAAATCTTATAAAATCTATATAATATTTAGTCATATATGTTAATTTTATACCATGCAGACATGAATGTGCTATATTCATAATATTAACAAAATAATCAATTCTAGAAGATAGGATATATTCCTAGGCACTTGTGACTTGTCAAAGTTAAACTATGGCAATACAGAAACCTTAAACATACCCATACCAAGAAAGGAGATTGGAGATTAGTAAAAATGCTATGACTCAACTGGCAAATGAGGATGGGGCAAAGTGTCACCTACTTGTCCCATATAGTTGGACATGAGGTGGGACTGTGTACAGGCTGGAGAATCTTCCTGTAACCGTCTGAGCCTGGATCTGGCCTGTGTTTCTGTGATTCTCTTCTTATTTATGGTTGGGCTGAGAACACTGTACTCTTTGGTGCTTATGTAACTTTAAGAAGCTAATTTCCTATTTTCTTATCCTTTTATTCTTATACACTTAAATGAAGAGGTTTGTGGCTATATAAATTGTCAGAATTGAAAAGTTGGGCTCTTTCCTTCATGTTATTTTTATTCAGCTTTGACTTCTATTTTTTTAAACCACTGCCTTCACCATTCCTCTTTCGTGAGTTTGGTAATCTGTGAGCTGGAAGGTACACATTTTAGTTTTTATTCTACTAACATATGGGACTATTTATTTCTCTGATGCAATATATTTATTTTCATATTTCCTTCTTCACTTTTTTTCTTAACGGTTTGATGTATGCTTTCCAATTTGGGGGAGAGATTGTCAGAGTGCATGTATGGAGTTCAGATGCCAACCAGCAGAAGGGCATTATCTCCTTCTACTCTGTGCGTCCCAGGACTGAACTCAGGCTCTCGGGCTCAAGGAAGAGAACCTTTACCCACTGGACAGTCTTGCTGGATCTTTCTACATTATCATGACTATACTTATCAAATCAATAAGCTTAAAAGCATGGCCTAAGATATTATAAATTCAATTTTAATTTGCTTTGCGATAAGGATGATAGTATTTAGACCTCTTTGAAATACATTGCTTAATTCAATTTTAATTTTGACCATAAGGAAATTTTGCTGAAATTAAATTATTCAGTACTTGTCAATACTGGTTTAAAACTGCAATAACTAGGTGGTATGACTAAACCATAGCTGCTGCATTTTCATGAAGCATTTAAAAAACTAAAATAAACATGTTTTTCATTATTATATACTATAGGGTTGATGGTTATAAATAATATAGGTTAAAAGTTTTTAAGTTGCTAAGGGAATAGAGCCTATGTTAACTCCTCTTAGCATAAGGAAAGGGCATGAGCAACTTTTGTAGGTGATGAGTAAGTTTATAGAATTGAATGATGATGGTTGAAAGTTTTGCAGGCTTATACTTATAAGAAATACCTTATGCTGTTAAGCTATATACATTAAATGCCTATAGCTTTCAGAGTTTCAGTCATGCCTAAGCATAAAAAATAGCTGGATAGCTGGACAAGCTGACACATATCTGTAATCCTATTACATGGTAGGTGAAGGCAGAAAAATCAGAAGTTCAAGTTCAACCTGGGCTTCAAAGGGAGATTGAGACCATCTGGGGAATACATGATTCCTTATCTTATAAAACTGAAAAGAAAGAACAGAATAATGGCAGGTTAAAAATCATCAGTATCCACCAGCCAAGGACAATACAGGTGGTAAACTTTAAACCCCTACCCAGATCTAGCCAATGGTCAAAACAGTCTCCACAGTTGAGTGGAGAGTGGGATATGACTTTCTCACATACTCTGGTGCCTCACATTTGACCATGTTCCCTGGAGGGGGAGACCTGGTGGCACTCAGAGGAAGGACAGCAGGTTACCAAGAAGAGACTTGATACCCTATGAGCATATACAGGGGGAGGTAATCCCCCCCAGGAACAGTCATAGGGGAGGGGAATAAGGGGAAAATGAGAGGGAGGGAAGAATGGGAGGATACAAGGGATGGGATAACCATTGAGATGTAACAAGAATAAATTAATTAAAAATATATTAAAAAATCATCAGTATCATCTGTAGCTCATGTGAATCCCTCATGTGTGATGTAATTTACTATTTATTAAATTTAGATATCATTTTTTACAGATTTGCATGTTGTCTTGATTTCTAAAAATAGTATTCTTAGTAATTCTTTAAAATGTTCATATTCTTCAATGTGGTTCTTTCAATATATTATCAGCATCAATTTGACTAATCAATGTGTACTGTTAGTTTCCTATTAAATTAATTGATGTTTACTTACATAGGAATTAAATCATGCTAGGGTTAATTTCCTTTGGGGTAATTTTTTCTAAAATATATATCACATATTTTATTTACATTATATTGTTACTCTTTCCTAATTTGTTTGAATTTTAAAAATAGTGCTTACATTTTAACTGTTTTCTTATTTACATGACAAATCTCAGGAGCAATCATAAGCCTGTAGTAATATATAAATAAACTCTTGATTCTGGGTGCTTTATTTTGTTGATTTTCTCCATTATTTTATTGATACACATTCTCCAGTAGCTTCCTGAGAGTTAGTGGAAGAGTGAATTCTTTTTTTAAGAATGTGCATTAACAGGTCTTTTTTTTTCTCTTAATTACAGATGTTTGTTACTTTACCAGGTCTTCACAGATGAGGTCTAAAAGCTGAAAGAAAGAGACCATATGTCCCCATCACTATGTCCCCCATATGTCTCCATTTGATAAGCAATTGCCAATGAAAATAATTCAGTTTCCTCCAAGGAAGTCTCATTGGTGGAAATAACTACTGTTAAGGTTAGGCCACATGCCCAACATTAGATGGTCACCAGAAAACAAAAATAACTGCATCATTGAGCTTTCCTTATCTCATAGTGTCATGCCAAGGTATTTTCTTTTTAAAATATTTTATATTTTATTATATTCCTCTTTAATCTACATGTCCTTTGCGTATAGATTATGGCTTTCAATTTAGTGTTTTTTTGGGGGGGATTCTTGACATATGCAATCAAATCTGTCTCCATTTTTGGCCTTCTCTTGGCCTCTTTTCTTTCTCCTTGTTAGTTTCATTCAATTCTTATGTTTGTTTTTATTATATTATATTGTTATTTCCTAGGAAGGCTGCTTGTTTTCTAATAAAAGCCAGAAAGAGTATGAATCTAGATGGATGTAGAGTTGAGGAGGAACTGAGAGAAGTAGGGAAAAGGAGATGGAAATTAGGATAAATCAGGAGAAAAAGATCTATTTTCAATATGGAAAAAACAGAAAGGGCTTGAATTTGAGAGACAGTATGGGTGACACAGGGGGAGTTGGACAAAGGAACAGGAGGGATGGAAGTAGTATAATTGCATCACTCATTTGTGGATGAAATTTTCTATTAGAATTTTTAGGCAAAAGATTACTGAATAAATAAAATTTCAAAACAAGATAAAAACAATTCTAAATCAAAATTGTTTCCCTTCAAAAGTTTAAGAGCATGAGTCTATTGTTAACTTTCAGTAGATAAATTTCCCTTTTCGGAATTTTACAGGCTTTCTACAACCTACCTATATTAGCATCAATTCCATTGTGTTTTCATTCTTTCATGCTTGTTTTAGTCCAATACTTTAGGTAGATTAATATCCGAACAGTATGTTTGAGTTTGACAAATCATCTCTCAGTATGTGGATTATCTGATGCCTTTTGACAAATTTTTTTTTTGGAGTGACTAGTTTTCTATCAGACCTGATAGCTGCTCAGAGATTGTCCTGTATTATTCTACCAATCCAAGTTCACATCTATTTTTCATGCTAGGTCTACACTGAAAATATGAAAGTATTTTATACACCTGTTGGTTAAAAGCCAGAAAAAGACAGGCTAAGTTTTAGAACTAATTTGATCATGATGATTTTTTTATAGCCTGGGTTATAGCTATTATTGGAAACAAGGTATACACAGATTCTGAAGGACAATTTGTTAAGAATTCCAATATCTGAGAGAGGAGATAAAGGCAACTGGGTGCTTTTGTAAAGATCTTGCATGTGAAGAGAACCCTCAGAGAATATTAAGGGTATTTTTCATTTCAATTATATGATGACATTTTACAAGCTTTTTCCTAAACTTTAGCTGTGAATAAACTCAGAACTGCATTATATCAGCCAGGTCTTTATTGTAATATTTATAATAAAACACCATTGCCATTGAATTCAATATAAAAATGTGTTCTCATTGCATTGTACAAAATGATTGATGGTGCAATTATAATGATTGTGGAACTGTTTATGCCTCTCTGTTAAAGTGCCAGGTAAAAAGACTAGAGGAAATTTGCACCTAATGCACTTATGGCAAGGGAGAAACACTGGTGATTTTTCAGGCTTCTAATGCCAGCTGCCAATATTCCTTGCTGTTCTGATGATTTACAAACTCATTTTCCAACATATTTTTCTAAGAATTTTGTATTTTTTCCCAGGTAGGAGAATGGGAACCCATCACAAACTGTCAGCATAATGCCTTCTTTTCTTTTATTTTTGTTTTTTACATCTTAGGTGAGGATTTTAATTTTTTTTTTATGTTGTTGTTGTTCTGTTTCTTTGCAACAACCATCCAATCTCTCTACAATTAATTATTCCTTGCATTTACTTATATTCTGGCTCTACTTGGTTTTTAAATCTATTATAATTTTTCAAATATGCCTTTTGTGTTTTTTTCTTGACAAAAACCATATCTGAATGTAGCTTCAATGCTATTAATTCTTTAGCTATACTCACAATTTGAATTGCAGAGTTGCTAGACTAGTATATTATTCTCTACACTTACTCTTTTCTCAGTTGATTCTAAATTTATATCATTATTTTCACAGTTAAGTGATTCTCTAGTCTCAACTTTTCATACTGATTTCAAGGCCATCACATTTTTCATTGACCATTGCTGTAGTTATCCAGTCAAATCAGACTCATATGTTCTCAAGAGAAGGTACCAGGAAGCAACAGTCAGTCCCTAAAAACATGCAGATCTTTATTTTGAAACAAACTAATAATGAACTCTGTATGCTTACAGAGTCAAATATCTGGTTTCAAATTCTCTGTGTTTTTAATCTCTACTCCTCAGTAACTACATAAAAGAGTTATGGCTTCCCATGAAACTGAAGATTTGAAAGAACAGGTAACCTTATGAGGCTCAGGTTGAAACTTATAGACTCTCTACTACTTCAACACCTGGTCTTCAATTCCTTCTTGTTTCATGGAATAAGCTAATTTATCTTAATACAGTGACGGAAGACAAAAGTTGCTATTTTTAAATAAATGGCATGGTGACAATTATAAAATCATCCAAGTAAGAGGGGTCCACATGGTACAGGGTACAGGTGGGTCTGACCTCAGGCCACCCAACTGGTCCAGAGAGGATGGGCACCCATCCCCAGACATTGGCCAAGGACAAGGTTTCCAAAGCCCAGCCAAAGTCAGGATAACTGGCTGTACCTACACTACCTTGGACTGAACTTTGGGCTACAGAGCACCAGCATCAGTCTCTGCTGACCCAGTGGGGAGCTAGGGTGTGGAACAGAGTCCCCCAGAACTGAAATTAGGTCTTCTGCCTGATCCATAAAAGAGTTCCCTGATACCCACAAGTGAACAGTCTACACTTATAGACACTCATCAACAAACTGCTCTCAAGGACTATTGAAGGACACCAGAAACTACCTCCCAACATCAAAAACAGAAAGATGACTAAAGGCAAATGTAAAAACACAAACTACAAAAGCCAATTGAAGATGGCATCTCCAGAACCCAGTTATCCCAAAGAATTTAACCCTGGAACTCAAACACAAACAAAGCAGAAGAAAATGACTTCAAATCCTTGGTAATGAAGATGATAATGGAGGAAACATCTGAACAAAACACAAGAGATGGAGAAAGGAATCTCAGGTGTTGAAGATACAATAGAAGAATTTGATGCATCCATCAAAGAAAATGATAAATCTGAAAAATTCCTGAAACAAAGCCTCCAAGAAATCCAAAACTGCATGAAAAGATGAATCCTAAGGATAATAGGAATTGAGGAAAGAGAAGATGTCTGGCTCCAAGGCACAGAAAATATTTTCAACAAAATCATAGAGGAAAATTTCCCCAATTTAAAGAAAGAGATGCATATAAACATACAAGTTGCTTACTGAACACCAAATAGAATAGACCAGAAAAGAAAATCCTCCCTCCAAATAATAATCAAAACACAAAATGTACCGAACCAAGAAAAATATTAAAGGCAGCAAGGGAAAAGGGCCAAGTAACATATAATTGTAAGCCTATCAGAATTACACCTGACTTTTTCAGCAGAGACCATAAAAGTAAGAAGTGCCTGAGCAGAGGTCCTGCAAACCCTAAGAGACCACAGATGCCAGTCTAGACTACTATACCCAGTGAAACATTCAATAAAACTACCATTCAGGAAGCTGAGGTAGGAGGATTAAAAAAATAGGGCAGCTTGAGGCTTTACAGTAAAATTTGTCTGAAAATATAAAGCAGATAAGATTAATCAACACAAAGTATGGGATAAGAAGAAAAGACAGGAAGGAAGAAGGAGGGAGAAATGAAAGAAGGAAACTTGAGAACACTAAGGTTTTACAATCATAGTACAGGTGGCTCTGTCCGCATCCAAAAGAGACAGAGTACATCCCCATAACTGAAAATATGTTTTTATTTATTTGTCTATTCCAAATGAGATGGATTGGATTTTGAGTAGTTGAAATTCATGCATGAAAGTATGTGAACATAATATAGTGGGGAAGGTAAGGGTATCCAGTGACAGACATAAGGCAAAAAAATTCAAGCAGTTCATATTCAAATTCTAGAAGATGATCTAGGAAATGTTTCAACGTCAAGTGTACCTAGAAACATTTCAAGGTCAAATGATCTATTCAAATTTTCTTATATATATATATATATATATATATATATATATATATATATATATATATATTCTTAAATATATATATAATCTCCTGTCTCCCCCAAGATCCACTCTTCCTCAGTTTCCCTTTATAAAAGTACAGGATTCCCAAGAATATCAAGTTTAACTCTGCATAACAAATGTAATAAGACAAGTCACAAACCCTCCTATGAAGTCTGAACAAGGCAACCCAGTTCCAAGAAGAGTAAAAAGAGTCCCCACTCCCACTATTAGGATTCCCACAAAACCCACACACTAAACAACTGTACATATATGCAGAGGACCTGCTGGATACCCATGCAGGCTCCATGATCCTGCTTCCGTCTCTGTGAGCCCCTAGGAGCCCTGCTTAGTTGATGACTCTGCGTTGTGTTCTCCTCATGTTCTCTACACCTCTGACTCATAAACTACTTCGTTCCATCATTCAACTTTTTCTTCTTTTCATTTTTCTTCACATCAAACTTTTCCTCCTCTGCTTTGTCTCCCTCCTTCTCCTCACACTTCACTCCCATCCTACCCCATAGGCCTCCTCTGGAAATAATTTTAAATTTGTCTTCCCTTCAATCTGAGAGCTCTGAAGCTAGTGAGTTTGTGTTTGTTTGTTTTCTGCTTAAAATAGAAAACATTCTCATAAATATCAATGTTTTGTCCATTTTTCTTTACCTTTGTTCTAACACCTTTTATTACTTTTTGAATATTTCCCAAATTTGACTCTCTCTCTCTCTCTCTCTCTCTCTCTCTCTCTCTCTCTCTCCTTTTTTCTTTATTTCATCTGTGTTTAGCTTTAACTTTTCCCTTCTAAAGGTACTGAGAATATATACTAGTTTTTTATTGTTTGTTTTAACTTCTTTAAGTTCTATTTTTTGAGAATTTCATATATGTGTATCATATCTACACCATTTTTATCCCTTCTCCACATCTCCAACTCCTCCTGTATTCCATCTCAACTTTATAACCTTTAATTTAGTTAGTAGCATTGAGTCAATTTAGTATTGCTCATATTTGTATGTATTTATTGCCAACAGATTGGCACTTAATAATCTATGTATGATTCCCACCTCTGGAGAAGAATCATTTTCGCTCTAAAATCACTCATTAATTGACAATTGCTCTTCATTTAGAGTAGGGTCTTATGAGATATTCCTCATACATGTTGATCTTTTAACTGGAGTTTTATTATTAGGGTCATATTTGGTCGTGCTCTCATAGTATCTGTGCGAGTTATTAAAGAATAAAAGTAACCAATAGTCTTACACAACTGTAGAACATGTGGACTACACATCACCATCCCAGCAAAATACCCTCAATGCAATAATAGTGGCATTTATACTGAGGGAGTAATCAACAACCATCTAATTGGACTTAGTATATCTCTACACGAGAAAATTCATGCCTAGATCTGTACAAACCCAGCCATTTACCAATGACTAGTGATCTCGTGGGCTCCAGAGGAGAACTTACTAAAGCCATTTTCCTAAGTCAATATAACTTCAAACTTCACTCTAAATGCAAATAGTTGGACACACAAGCATATGCTTATACCCACGGGTAGGTGTAGCTCTCACCTCTCATCAAACAACTTCTTGTTTTCAGCAGATGGAGACCATTGCAGAACTTCACATCTGAACAGTTATTTTCAACACTGGCCTGTGTTTTTTTTTTTTTTTAAGAATATTTAAAGAATTAAAGTCTTAATCCAACCTTTTGTTATGCATAGTTTTATTTTCTTTTTATCCACTATAATGGTTCATGTAATTCAACATCATCCTCTGATACTTCAAAAGACACTGGATATTTACTTGATTACTGTTATTTTCTAAATTAGAATATGTCCCCAGTTGGGTGCATTGCTGAGTCATCCTGTGAGAGTTAGCTGTGGATTCTCAAACTGTTTCAGTTAGTGAACACCAGCATGTACCTTTCTTGGAAGCTGGTGATTTTATAAAGACAAAATGAAATTAGGTGTATGAATTTTCTCTTCTCTCTTTTTATTTAGTCAAGCTCTACCCTTGATGTTAAGACTACATCTCTTCTTGAAGAAAAATCACATTTTACTGTTTAAACACCATCATGTACCAGGAATCATTGAACATCTTCAAGAGCATTTTAGCCTATTTGTTTTTTCATAATGAAGGCCAAGATAGAAGAATTCAAGCAGATAATTTTATTCTTATTCAAGTCACTACACATATTCATGTATATTTAGAAGATATATTTCCCATTTCAGCAAAGACAGGATCTTCAAGAAAAAGTCGTGTTTACCCTATTTTACTTTATTTCAGTACATTTTATTGAACAAAAACTTGTTTGTGTGTGTGGGTGTCTGTATGTGTGTGTGTGCATATCAGTCATTGTTCTTAGTACAACTATGAAAGCAACTGAATTGTGATTTTCCTGAGCTTGTCATTACTTGTTAGAGAGAAAGAATGAAACTAAAGAAAACATGCATCACATCAAGTAATAATTTGCCCCAGAGATAACATTAAGTAGGTTAAATGAATCACAGAAGATAGTTTGTCAATCCATGGTTTATGTACAATAGCCACTTTGACTTCAAAATTTATACTCATAAACTTCACATTTTGAAATATGTGTTTCCATAAGTACAAATTTTATTTTTACTTTATTTTTTTTCTTTTAAAAACTTTATTTGTAATGTCATTTCTCAACTTTTCCTGCCTTTCTGTTCTTGTGATTTGTTTTTCTTTTTCTTTTTTTTTTTTTTACTTTATTAATTTATTCTTGTTACATCTCAATGGTTATCCCATCCCTTGTATCCTCCCATTCTTCCCTCCCTCCCATTTTCACCTTATTCCCCTCCCCTATGACTGTTCCTGAGGGGGATTACCTCCCCCTCTATATGCTCATAGAGTATCAAGTCTCTTCTTGGTAACCTGCTGTCCTTCCTCTGAGTGCCACCAGGTCTCCCCCTCCAGGGGACATGATCAAAGGTGAGGCACCAGAGTATGTGAGAAAGTAATATCTCACTCTCCACTCTACTGTGGAGAGTGTTTTGTCCATTGGCTAGATCTGGGTAGGGGTTTAAGGTTTACCACCTGTATTGTCCTTGGCTGGTGCCTTAGTTTGAGCGGGACCCCTGGGCCCAAATCTGCCTATTATAATGTTCTACTTGTAGGCTTCTAGGACCCTCTGGATCCTTCTACTTTGCCTTTCTCCCATGATTCTCTCATCTAGAGTCCCACTACAATGTCCTCCCCTCTGTCTCAGTTTCCTGGTAAGTGAAGGCTTTCGTGGGACATGCCCCTTGGGCTAATATGCAGATAGAAGTGAGTACATACCATTTGAGTCTTTCTGCTTCTGGGTTAACTCACTCATTATGATCATTTCTAGCTCAATCCATTTATCCACAAATTTTGGGAATTCCTTGTTTTTAATAACTGAGTAGTATTCCATAGTGTATATGTACCACAATTTCTTTATCCATTCTTCTACTGATGGACACTTAATATTTGCTATAGCAGCAGTTCTCAATGGCCTTTTTGGGGAGGAATGACCCAAGATCATTTGAAAAGAGATATGTATATAATGAATCATAACAGCAGCAAAATTACAGTAAAGAAATAGCAAGGAAAGTTATTTTGCCATCGGGAATCACAACAATGTGAGGAACTATAATACAGCACCATTAGGAAGGTTAAGCATCACTCTACTATAGACTTCTTAGGATAATACAAAAGATCAAATATGACATGAAATTGATTATAAGTTAGTTTTTTTAAATTTTGTCTCCTTTATTAATTTATTTTTGTTACATCTCAATGGTTATCCCATCCCTTGTATCCTCCCATTCTTCCCTCCCTCCCATTTTCCCCTTATTCCCCTCCCCTATGACTGTTCCTGAGGGGAATTACCTCCCCCTGTATATGTTCATAGGGTATCAAGTCTCTTCTTGGTAACCTGCTGTCCTTCCTCTGAGTGCCACCAGGTCTCCCCCTCCAGGGTTAAAGGCTAGGCTCACAACCATTAATAAGTTAGTTTTTGATAGCTAGAAGTTTCATTTTTATGCCTTCCACTGGTCTCTCTAACTCTAGAAATTTACAAACACACAAGTGTTCATGCACTTATATAAACACATTTTTTATTGACAGAGATTCATAGATAAATGTAAACATTTTTCATTCCCTGTTTGTGGTTATAGAGCACCTACCAACAAATATATTTAATTTTCTCTGTTTTAATTACTCTAATACTTTGTTTTAAGTAAGAGTGCCCATTTATCTAAATAAGACTTATTCTTTCTTTTATATGTGTGTGACAAAATAATTTTAAGCACTGTGCATTATTTGTAGCAATATAAAGCAAATGCTAGAATATATTTGACATTAGAAATTTGCTTTTGTCCTCCTACTGAATTAGCTCATGCAGACTTGATATGAGGATTTGTTCCTAGTCTTACCACACCTTGTTATGCTGTGTTTGGTTTGATATTCTGAGGAGGCTTGCTCTTTTCTAAAGGGACATGTAGGCACATTAGATCTGGTGGAGAGGAAAGGTATATTGGGCTAGAAGGAGTGAAGGAGGAGGAGGAGGAGGAGGCTGCAGCCGAGATGTATTGTATGAGACAAAACAAAAAATATTAGAGATTTGCAAGGAATGTGGAAGGGAGTGATGATTTAATTCCACGTAGAACTTAGAAATAAAAGATCCACAGTGGAAATATGTGGAAAAGTATTGAGGACACATGTTTTTTCAAGGCTTTTTACTATTACCTTTTGTCAAAGAGCCTTGGAATTAGGGAATTAGGGAAACATAGATGAAATATCATTATACATGAAGAAAAACAATAATTTTCTATTTTAATCATTTAGTGTCATGACCTTCATAAAAATATTTTGGTTAATGAGAAATTGTATACATAATGGTGGTCCCTTGAGATTAATTGTCTAGAAGGGGTATTATCATTGTATTCTATGTACACATACCCTGATGTTCCTAAAAATGATTAAATCACCTAATAATAAATATCCATAATGTTAGGCTGTACATTACTACAATTTCATTACAGTATCTTACACAATTATACTCTATGCTGTAATTTGATCATGATAAAAATGAATTATTGTTTTCTAAGTTTATATGCAACTGTTTCTACCCACACATTTTATGTGTGTATGCATGCAAATGCCCAGAAATTAATCCATCCACAAAATAAGTTCCCAATAAATATTTAACATCTGGTGGATAATTGATTTTATTAGCTTGAATAATGAATGGAGTATTACTGTCAGAAATATAAAACCCATATTATTAAGTATTCATAAGTATTCTATATCCATCCCCTATGAGCTCAAACACTGTGAGGTAAAATGGTGCCAAAAATTGTAGTTATTGTGACGGCTTTCATTATAAACTTGATATTGTCTGGAATCATCTGAGAAACAAGGGCCAATGAAGCATTATCTGCATTGACTTGGACTCCATTAATTGACATGGAAAGACCCAGTCCACTGTGGTTAACATCATTCTCCAAGTCCATGTCCTGGGCAACACATGGATAGGGAAGATGAGTTGACTATTAAGCATGACATGCATCCATCTTTCTATGTGTCATGGCTGGCTGTTTTAAGTTCCTGACACTATAACGTCCCTGCTATGAAGGCCTGCCGCTGGAATTATGAGCTAAATAAACCCCTTGTCCTAAGTTGCTGTTTGTCAGGGTATTTTATCACAGTGACGGAAGTGGAACTAGTATAGGAGTTAAATACAAGGCACGCTGTTATGTGCTTATAGTTTGGTGTTTGAATTAGGAAGCACTGAGATGGGTTGTGTACAAGACAAAAAGCACACCCAGCAACAGTGTAATATCAACCAGACTCTTACACTCACTGGCAGAAGCAGAGACTATTTGTGGCCAGGAAAGACTGCATTCTTGAGGCTTTTGGAAAAGGACCTTACCAAGAATGATACCATAAACTGAAAATTACAGAGTCATATTATGTATTTACTAAATACGCATTTCCTAATGGACAATAAGAGATAAATGGCATTTTTTTTGCCCTAAGGGGAAAAGTGTAAGGTCTCATATTCAGATTTATGAGCTCATGACACAAAAGCAGGACTGCATCAAGGATAATAAAGAAAATAACTTACAGATTCTAAAAAGGCTTGTTCTTTATTTTTGTGACCAGAGATGCTCACTGTGTAGCTCAATAGGACCCTGAATTTGCAATATGTCCCACACTGCCTTCAAACTCTCAATCTTTCTGCCTCCGTTTCTCACATGTTGTAATTGTAGATGCCCACTAATGAAAGGCACTTTAACAACACACAGTTCAGATGTGAGTTTAATTCAGATGACTTCTTAGAAGTTTCTAAGAAGTATGCATTTGACTGTTGAATGATAAATGTTACAATTGCATGAACAAGTTGTCAAACAACTATACAATCCTGAAAGCCTCCCAATTATAGTCTTAACTCAATACCCTCCCCTCCTTTTTCCTCTCCCCCAGGTCCACTTCTCCTTTGTTTTCCTTAAGAAAAGACCTGGCCTCACAGGGAAAGCAGAATAGCAGCTTACAATAAGAATAAGCACAATGTCTCATATCAAGG
This sequence comes from Acomys minous, assembly GCF_964271855.1. Lineage (NCBI taxonomy): Eukaryota > Metazoa > Chordata > Mammalia > Rodentia > Muridae > Acomys > Acomys minous. The sequence goes on from NC_140485.1 coordinate 37,215,149, forward strand.
CCAGATAAGGGAACTCTGTAGGAGGAAAGAGTTTGAATAACAAGCAAGGAGACATGTCCCATCTCCACTCTGCAACCAGATCTGGCACAGAAATCAGCATCTGAGTACACAGTGCACAAAACCATGCCCCAATAAGTAGTTTAAATTGATCATTTCTTATTGTTCACAAGACATCTCTAAGTTATTTTTTGCAGATAATATCAATATCATATATATGCATTTCCTTGGCTTTATCACAGAACTTCACACTAAATAATTAATTGTCATGTGAATAATATAGTCTTTTAAAACATCTTCCCTTGACATTCACTTTCTAAATATCTAATCATAGCAGATGACATTGACTAGTGTGTGTATGGTAAGTGTGGGATAGTTCTCTCTTCTAAAGATGAGGAAACTGGTATTTAAATCTGATAGGATACTTTTTAAATGAAACATGAGAAGCATTCTCAGTATGTCATTTTATATATGCTCTGACCATAGATCTTACATGAAGACACTGTCTATACCTCCATGTCCTCAAATTGTGGGAATACAAGAATGTATAAATGTAGATTTAATTACATTAAAATAAAATTTAAAATCTTTACTTGTATGAGTGTGCATGCATGTGCACACACACAGACATCTTTAAAAATGCATTTCTATATATCTGAGCATTTAAAACAGGAGCCTGTTAAATGCATTTCAACAAAAGATAATCAGATATCTAATAAAGTTAGCACTCACAATATATATTCAAAGACATTCTTACATTGTATTTTGAAGACAACTGTTTTTGTTTTTATAATTACAATTACAACTTATATAAATTACTGCTTAAAAATAAAGCATACAGGTTTTTTTCTAGACAATGAATCTTGGAGAAATTTTGTTTTTATGATAATAAATGTACATATTTGTTGTTTATTTAACTAAAATATAATTACTTCATCCTCCATTTCTCTTCTCCCTCCTGATTCCATCAAGTACCTGCCATACTCACTTTCAAATTCATAAGCTTTTTCTTCCTTAGCCATTGCTGATATATATATATATATATATATATATATATATATATATATATATATATATATATACATACATACTGATGAATCAATTCAGTGTTGCCCAAATGTATGCATTTCTAGGGATAAACAGTTGTCATTGAATGAACAATCAGTTGATACTGAGCTGGCCAAAGACTGGGGAACCCATCAGGAGGCCCATCCCTGGGGAATGCTAATTCTCAGTCTCTCTGCAGTTGTCAATTGCCTATAGTTCTTCATCTAAGGGTCTAACTCTGTGAGGTTTCCCTGTCTATGTTGGGATGTCAACTGTTGTTGAAATTGTTCAAATATTCTTCTGGTGGCTATGCTGTTGCAAACTCATGGGTATAGCTTGCAGGTCTTAGAAGGCACAGCGTGAGAAAAAGAAGAAGATGGGGAAAGGGCAGGGAAAGAATAAGGAAAAGAGAAAGACATGGGAGAAAAGGAAGGGGAAATAAATAATTCACAATTTCTGGCATGTATTTACCATGTTGTATGTACTGTATCTTTCTCTAGTTATAGTCAATATATGCCCCTTATTTACAAACACTTTGTAAATAGATTACTATAGATAGTATTTCATACTTTATAAACCTTGATTAACATTCATAAAGAACTTTCTAATTCTTAAGAAAAGTCTTACATTTTAATCATGAATATGTATGATATGTTACATGTTTGCTAATTTTGTCTGAAAGTTGAATATCTCAATTACATCTTATTGTGCATTATCTTTTCTTTTTGCAGCTTTTGGAAAGAAATTGTTATATTCTTGAATAAAAGGCTAAGGAATATTGAAATTCTAATTTTGTATATACTCGTTAAAATTCTAGAATTTCAAAGAGGTTTGAAATAAATGATGTACTTTTCAATGTCATCATTAAAAAGCACTGTGAACCTCTGTTCCCTGTCTCTAAAATCCTTACCAAGGTGTATTCAAAATTTCAGTGTGGGCAGAGTGAATTGCCTTAGAAATAATAATTCAGAATAGACACAAAGTTTACAAGGTAGAAAAAAAAAAAGTAAGACATAAGATATCAAGAAACCATTCACTGTTGGGATTAGAGTGGTTGGATAGTTAGAGGCAACTGTCAACCTGATAGAAATTAAATCATCCTAGAGGCAAGTCTCTAGCCTCTTCATTAGGGATTTTCTCCATTATGTGCTGATCAGAGACTAAGATTGTGAATAAGACTTCACAGAACACCATACCATCGAAGCACCATTTAATTTTGTTTGACAGATTGACAGAAATGGTAGTTCATGGTAATTAATAAGAATTTAGTGTTAAGCTGTCCGGAGGTATGTAATTATTATATCAAATCTTGAAAAATTGAGACAAAAACATTATTTAAGACCAGGATTTGAAGACTTTCCTTGGTATTATAGGTATACCTATGCCTAATACATGCCCACAAATATACTACACCCACATATGTATGTGCATATATATGTCTGCCAAAAAGCAATTGAGGTACAGCAATACCTCAAATTCTGTCTTAGTCAGTGTTCTATTGCTGTTAGATGGCGCCAAGACTATAGAAACTCTGATGAAGGAAAGCATTTAGTTGAGACCTGATTGCAATTTCCATGGTTTAGTCGTCAGGGTATGAAACATTGGGTTATGCAGGAAGATATGGTACCAGAGAGTAGCTGAGGGTTCAAATCTGAATCCACAGGCAGCAGGAAGAGAGAGTCATTGAGCCTGGCTTAGGCTTTTGAAAACCACAAAGCACATTTCCAGTGACACATTTCTTTCAAAAAGGCCCACACCTCCAAATCTTTCCAGATAGTTCTGTTCTCTGGTGACCAAACACATGAGTTTCTGAGTCTATGGCAAGCGTTCTCATTCTACTTATCAAACTTTATATAACCATGTACACGGAACCAAAGTGCTTTCAGCCTGGAGACCTAGTTCTAAGTTCCATTTATTGAACATGCTTGAACTCCTGGCAGAAAAATAACCTGAACACACCTTTTTGTGTATTCTGTTTATAATCAGAATACTTAGTCAAGTATGTAAGATTGCTACATTGTAGTGACAATTTGTACTATCTCGCAATACCAAGGAATGGTACTCAGTCACTCATTCAATTGACATTTATTTTGTGCTTTATGTATACCAGCTATATATCTGAGATACGAACCTGTACTCAGTTGATGCTATTTGGTTTATGAATTTGAAGTCATATGTTATGAGTTTCTAAGGTAGCCTCTGGTTTTCCTATCACTTTATCTGTTAATATCTTATATAAACCTAATCAGTGAAGGTTTTACATCCATTTGTAACTAAAATAATATGCCGTAGTAGGCACTACATTCTTTTTCCTGGAAAAAAGTAGAAAGAAAAAGTGAAAAAAAAATAATGCTTGCCAATAACCTGGAAAATTTTGACTATTTTAGGTTGGGCTCAAGCCTAACTTTCTCACTCACTAGCTGATTAATCTTGAAAAATAACACTCCCTCTCTCAAAATAGAGGTAGTGACATGTGGACATACAAATTATTGTTCAATATATAGTCATATGAAAGAATTTATAAGTTCTAAAAGTTCACATTTAAATTTAGTTTCTCTTACATGTCTTTAGGATTCTGGCGCAGCTGTTAATATCCAGAGAGGCCTTTGGCAAGGATTGGAATAAATTTGAAAACATTTTCTAATTCTAAATAAATATTAATGATAGGACAACTAGATAGATATGCTTCTCAGATATTTCCAGACCACTGTGTTCCATTCTCTCTCTGGCACTGCCCACTGTTTATGGTTTTGTTGCCTCTTCCCTTCACCCTGTGCTACCCTCAGCTGATCCTGAACTGCATTACAAAGCACAGTCCTGCCTAGCTCAGAGTAAGAGAAGGCAAGTATTTCCTGGCATTTGTTTCTCAAGAACAATACAAATCCAGAAGTACTGCAACATGTCTTCTATGGGGAAAAAGATGAAGACGAATGAAGGAAAAGAAATAAGCATGATAAATAAATGGAATGATAGTTAGACTGGCAGACTAGAAGAGAATGTAAACAGCCCCTCTAATGAAATGCACTAAAGAGCTATTTGTTCTATTCCACAGTGTGAACAGATGTCTGAAGGTGTTTAGAATCTATTTGTTTAAAGTTCTAAAAGAGACAAGAGTGGCTGAAATTGAATTATGTAAGCATGATAATGGTTGGTTTTAAGGCTTTGAGTGATCAGAAGGTATTTGATGTTGGAAATAAATGAGAGCAAGATAGAATTCATATCATAAATGTATCAATGTCAATTTTATCTTTAAATAGTAAAGATATAATTTTAGTTTTCCTTGCCCTATAAAGGTAGTTTCAAATTTTTACATAAATAAATAAATAAATAAATAAATAAATAAATATACTATTATGCTTTTGTTGCTTTGGAGGAAATAAAGAGATTATTTTTACATTTAGAGGAACCCTTCTGGCCTAGAGCTATTAAAAGGAATGCACTCTCAAGTTAATCTACTGGCAGCTTCCAACTGATCTGTAAATGCATTTGAACATTTATTCAAAAGACATTTGCAAATACGGGAATATTTTCACCAACTGGTCAGAGGAAGCTGATTTACATTTTAGAATATTGAAAAGTAATCACAATTACCAAGATCCACCATTCTGTTGCAAGTAAATCTCCATAAATCGCTTGTTTTTATTTTTCCAAACCTCTTTCATAGTCTATCAATTATAATATATGCTCAACACTCTGATATTTTATAAGCTATAATTAATGATTTTCAGAGTAAATAATTTTAAAATAGTAGCAATGGAGTTGGGCTCTTGACTCAGAGTCATTAGTTTCATCATATAATACTCCAATGGATGATATAACCTTACAAGTTTCCTAAATACTCCATTTCAATTATTGTGGGAGTTCTTGGATTTTCTTATGCATTTTGGTATTCATCCACAAACTTTTCCCAGATCCACTTCTACTTCCCAACTCCCCTTCCAGAAAACCTGAAAATCCATCAAGACCTATTTGAGCTGCCCAAATATTCTTGAATATATCATGTTCTGCTAAGCAGGGACTACATTCAGAAAACGTGCTGATAAATGACAATATGATCATAGCTAGGGTTGGGATTTCATGAACAACCTCTACCTCCATACTGGCATTGGTCTGACTTGAGCTTGTATGGGCTATCATACTCCCTTTAAAATAGGTTATCTTCTATGTGAAAAAATTAATATTTTATTTATTTATATTTTTTATTCATTCCCATTACATCTCTATTGAAGCCTCTTCTCTCACTGCCTCTGGTCCCCACTCTCCCTCCCTCATATCCCCTAGGCCTCCCCTAGTTCTCAGAAAGGGAGCCCTCCTCCCCTAACATCTGACCTCTGCTGTCAGGTCTCATCTAGACTGCCACTTCCTCTGTGGCCTGGTAAAGCCACCCGACCTGCGGAAGTGATCAACTTATAGAGACAGAGTACATGTCAGAAGTAGTCCCTACTCCACATATTATGAGACCCACAAAGAGACTGTGCTGCCTATGTACTGCATCTGAGCAGAGGGTCTAGGTCCTCACCATGCATGGTCCTTGGATGGTGCATTAGGCTCTGCAGAACCCTGCTCTTCTTCCCAGATTTGTTGGCTCCATTGGTCCCATTGTGGAGCAGGTGATTCTCCAGATCCTTCTATTCCTCAACTCTTCCATAAGACTCTGAGAACGCCGCCCCAAAGGTTTGACTGTGAGTCTCAGCATCTGCTTGAATGCCTTGCTAGATAGAGTCTTTTGGAGGACCTCTATGGTAGGCCCTCACCTTGTTCTTTCTTTTCAACTGCTTCCATTTTTACTTGTCCCTCTGAATGAGAATTAAGCATTCTTCCTATGGTCCTCTTTCTTATTTAGTTTCTTTAGGTCTGTGTATTGTAGTGTGGGTTATCCTATTTTATGTGGCTAATATCATCTTATAAATGAGTACCATGTACGTCTTATTTATTTTAAGTGCATTGAGAACAAACTAATTCAATAAACATATGATTCAGTTGAAATTCTCCTAGCTGAAACATAGAACAAATGCCAAATCCAATTCAAGCTATCTTCCAAGAAAAACAATACTATGAAATGTCTCATTAATATTAAAATATTAATGTGCCATTTCCTGTTTCTTGGTGCTCATTCCTCCCTCTTTCCCCACACCCAGGAACAGTTATTTGGTCTATGATCAGAAGACGTGAACTGTCCTTGTCATTGTAGTTTTTCACATCTGTAGCATTTTGTCATTATCCTTTAGCTATGCTGTAGATTCAGAGATTCTATTATTACTATGGGTGTAAGAATGAAAGAAAATTGATGCTGTGATGATTTAGTCAGCATTAAATAATTTGATGACCAGCTGGTTCAAATATTAGCATGAAGGAAAACAGTTTCTTTCTGCTCTTAATAACTTAGCCATCAGTAATTTTGAAGTACCTGGCTAAGCTCATTCATGTTCTCTTTTTAATATGACACTTGATAGTTTGCCCTATTGATCTCGAGATCCTTATAATAAACTTGTATGGAAATATTATTGTCCTTAATCTAATGATCAGAAGACTAAAAGTTAATGATCTATTTAAGCAGCTAAAGTCCCAACATGGCAGCCTCGGCTGGTATTATGGTCATATCTGCTTCCAATCTACTAAGTACTATTTCTTAATTTTCTCATTTCTTTGGTCCATGGCAATTATTGGCACTGCAGTTTTCATATTTTATGGTAACAACTGAAAAGTGTCTCTTTCTTACACTTTTTAGATGGTACGTTCTTAATACAAAGATGAATTATGGTAACTAAACCACATTTCAGTGGGTTTTGTCACAACCCAGCATAATATATACAACAATGTGTCAGTATATGCTTATGAAGCCAATTTCTCATTTTCTTATACAACAGTTTGGTATTCCAACTGTGTGGATTGAGTTTATTTCCACAGTATAGTAACCTAATAAATGAACTGTGCTATTGTGTTTTTACTGTGTGCCATGAACTTGGCTAAAGTTTAAGACATATTACTAATATGACACTCACTTCTGGTCAGATTAGGATTACTGCGTGTGTTCTCTTCCTCTAACACACAAGATTACAAGGACCTGGAATAGGAAGTTGAACTTCGACTTCTCTGTAGTTCACAATAGCAAATATGTGGTTATAGTATCATCTGTAGATAAAGGAATTTGTATCATGTTGCCTCCTGATCAAGTAACATTGTTTAAACTAATCAATTAATTAGAGAAAGTTGCTGAAGAAAAAGATAGACAAATATGGATGAATACTCAGACAGTTCTCAATTATAAATGCCTGTGGACTTAGGAAAAATTAATTACTAATTACAAGTATCATGTTCTTCCAATGTAATACTGAACATCTTCAAATATAACATTATGTGCATATGTATATAAATTGCATGTGTATATATGTAAGGTGTGATATATAGGACCTAGTTACACTGTATGTTCTTTTTAAGTTTTCATTTATTATTATAGTGTCTTTTTCAACAGCCTGTCAGTTTCTTTGACAACAAAGGTTTTGTTTTTTTATTATATAAGGTACTCTAAATGCTCAAATTGAAAAGTATCTTAAAACTATTATGAGAAAGTCAGTTCATAAAAATACCAACAAAATTCCCTTGTCCCCAAAACAGAAGGGACAAGATAGAAACAATGGAGACAGTGAACATGATCAAACACATACATGCATACATGTACGGAAACATTGTAATGCCTTCTTCCTTTGTACAATTAATATATACAAGTTTTCAAGTAGGGAATACCTTTGCAAGAATATTACCCTATTGTGTAGAACTTTTTTAAAAAAGAGATCTTCTGCATGATTTATTTTTGGGGTCGAGACTCTTGGGGATTGTGGTACTTTTACCTTATCTCTGACATTCTCAGTTCCCATACTCAACTTCTAATGAGGAAGGAATCTTGTTATCTTCAACTTTTCAATTTGAAAAAGGACGAGTAAGAAAACAGTTTAGAAAACAAAGGCTTTGTGCATACAGTAGTACTGTGTTTCATAACAAATATGGAGCAAAAATCCACAAAGCTCACTAAATATTTTAAGAGAAGAGCACTCTAAAAATAACTGGGTAATACCAAGTGACAGCTTTGGCTAAGAGCCTATTAAGAGGAATGAACCCAAAATCATGCTCTCTGCCCAGTACTCTGGCTATATTCTTAACTTTTGTAAAGCCATATGTAGCCCAAGTGATTTTTAAGGCAGTCAATGTTAGCAGGAAATTAAATAGCCTCTCAGCCTGTACTCAATAATGACACAGGGGCTGTGAATTTGCAAGACGTTCCCAGGAGTATAGTTTCATCTCTGGGAAGGGTAAAGGAATACTGTCTGGGAATGGTAAAAAGCAGAATCCATATGAAAAGGCAGTATTCTACTCCTCAAAGAGCAAAACTCTGAGCAATTGTACTAAAATTCTCTTTTTGGTCATTATTTAATGTTATTATATTGCCTCTTTACCTCTGAAATATTATATAATTTTACATTTTAAAACTGTCTATCACATAGTATCTCACAGTGTAATCAATCGCATGTGAGATTATGTTTAGGAGTTAATGGAAGAATGTCTAACAGGTGAAGCATTTTCTCAAAACGCCAAGCAGGATGCACCCTGCAAGAAAAAAGCAAGGATGTTACTGGTGAAGACAGTCCTGGGACTTGTGCCTCTCCTATTGGTGCATGCAAAGTCCATGAAAGAATAGAGGAGAGAACCTTGAAGAATCATACTGCCATCTAGAAATTGAATCAAGGTGTCCAAGTCCCTGCTGCCAATGAGAGCCATGTCTGTGTCTTACTGCAGCCTGGATGTGCATTGATGTCTGTGGTCCAGGTTACTTCCGAAGGTCATGCAGATGTTCATGGTCTGTGCAGCAGCCTGAAATCATGTTGATTTGGTGGGCTGTGCTGCCTCCATGGGCCATATTGATATGAATGGTCTGTGCTACCATGTGAGATCATGTTGATGGTCTTGGCTTATGCTGCTGCCAAGGGCTATGGTAGTGTCTGTTGCCCATGCAGCAGCAGAGGTTGTGGTTGGTGTCTTCTGTTTGTAATATTTTTATTTTCTATTAATTTATTTAATTACTCACTTTACAGCATGATCGCAGCCTCCTCCCTACTTTCCCCCCATTTCCATTCTTACACCCTTCCCCTATTTCTCCTTCCTGTTGTTCTCTGAGAAGGAGAGGAACCCCAAGGGTACCAACCCATGCTGGTACATCAAATAACAGCAGAACTAAGCATATCCTCTCCCACTAAGGTCAGGAAAGACAGCCCAGCTATGAGAAAGGGATCCAAAGGCAGGCAACAGAGTCAGAGACAGCCCCTATGCCAATTTGGAGATCCACAGGATGACAGAGCTGTTCATCTGCTACATATGTGTGGCGACCTAGATCCAGCCCATGCATGCTCTTTGGTTGGTCGTTCAGTCCCTGTGATTTCTGTGGTCCTCAGGTTATTTTACTCTGCAGTTCTTCTTGTTATGTCATTGATCCCTCCCCAGCTCCTTCAATCCTTCCTCTCACTCTTCTGTAAGACTCTGAAGCTCCTCTTATTATTTGGCTGTGGGTCTCTGCATCTGTTTCCATCAGCTGCCGGATGAAGACTCTCAGAAGATATACTAGGCTCCTGCTGGCATAGCAGAGGATCATGAATAGTGTCAGGGGTTGTCTCTCTCCCGTGGGTGGGTCTAAAGTTGTGCCAGTCATTGGTTGACCTTTGTCTTAATCTAAGCTCCATGTTTTATTACTACACTTCTGTCAGGAGGACAGAATTTGGGTCAAAGTTTTGATGAGTGGTTCAGTGTCCCTGTCCCTTTACTGGAAATACATCTTTCCTGGCTACAGGAGTTGGTGATTTCAGTCTCCATATCCCCCTCTGCTAGAAGTCTCAGCTAAGGTCACCTCATAAATTCCTGGTTGCCTCCCTATTCCCAGGGATGCCTCCCCCACTGATTTCCATTCTCTTCCAGTCCTCTTCCGAACCCTGTCTCCCACACTGTTCCTTCCCTTCATCTACTTCTGATATCTATTTTATTTCTCCTGCTGAGTGACATTCAAGACACTCCCTTAGGCCTCCCTTATTATTTAGCTTCTTTGGTACTATGGGTTATAGCATCGTTATCCTATACTTTACGGCTACTATCCACTTAAAGTGAGTGCGTACCATGTGTGCCTTTCTGGGTCTGGCTTAAGTCACTTAGGAGCCAGATACACAAAATCTAATAGAAGATAAAATGTAGAATACCCTTGAATGCATTGATACAGGAAATCATTTTCTGACCAGAACACCAACAGCTTAGGCACGATGATTAACAATTTATAAATGTGATCTCATGAAACTGAAAAGATTCTGAAAGGCAAAGGAGACTGTCAACAAAACAAAATGGCAGCCCACTGAATGGGAAAAGATCTTCACTAACCCTACATCTGACAGAGAGCTAATATCTAAAATGTATAAAGAGCTCAATAAATTGAACACTAACAAACTAAGTAACCCAATTAAATAGGGGTACAGAGCCAAACAGATAATTCTCAACTGAGGAATTTCTAGTTGCTGAGAAGCACTTAAACACATTTTCAGCATCCTTTGTCGTCAGGTAAATGCAAATTCAAACTGCTCTGAGATTTCATCTTACACCCATCAGAATGGCTGAGGTAAAAAACTCAAGCGACAGCACATGCTGACAAGGATGTGGAGAACGGGCAACACTTCTCCTCGCTAGTGGGAGTGCAAACTTGTACAGCCACTTTGGGACTCAATCTTGTTGGTCTTAGAAAAGTGGAAATAGTTCTACCTCAGGATTGAGCTATAGGACTCCTAGGCATATACCCAAAAGATGCTTTACCACATGAAAAGGACATTTGCCTAACTATGTTCATAGCAGCTTCATTCATATTAGCCAGAAACTGGAAACAACCTACATGTCCCTCAACTGAAGAATGAGTAAAGAAAATGTGGCAAATTTTTAACAATGTAGTACTACTCAGCTATTAAAAACAAAGATATCTGTGCTTCTATACTGCCATGGGAGACCATGCTGAGTTCTTTGGCACATCTTGACACCATAAACCATGAGTAAGTCCATGATCTGTGCTTCCCCTGAGCAAGGAAGCTACCATTGCAGTGGTATTGACAACTGCAGGCTCACAGTTGTGACAGAGGGACATAGAAGGCTTCTTTGATAACTCCTATCTACAACCCTGGCCCCAGAAAAGGTAACAACCTAGACAAAACCCCAGCAGATAACTCTTAAAATTTGTGATAAGTTTGCTAAGTATAGAGCTCTACACTTGGTGGCTTCTGACAATCAGTTTTTTTTTTAAAGGGCTCCAGGACAGTACAAATTGAACTTCATATCTCTGTATTTTAGGGGAGTACTTACAAGGGTCGTGGTGCTAAGAGGACTGGGGAGTGTGCTTGTGGTTCATGATGTGAAAATTCAAAATGATCAATACAAACATGAAAAACAAAGAAATAGAATCAAACTAAGCAGACATGCCCAGTTTCATAAATGTGCTAATTTTTCAATCAATTCTAAATGAGTATACTTTATAGAGATGTGGGTAAATAAAACAGATATAGATCATTCCAGCCTAAGAGAAGAGCTAGTGTAAAGTCACAGAAAAGGGGTCTAGGTTACATGTACCTTCTCTTGCCCAGAATTTTATCCCTTTCCACAATAGAATCTTGACAACAGTTTAAGGGCCTCCAAATTTGTGGAGGTAACACAAATTACAGTCTTTCACCAGTTCCCTGCCTGGGTGTCTACTTTTACTTTCTTCATCCATCAGTTTTTAGAGTTCCCCAAAAGCATGCCACAGCAATAAAGTCTTAATCTGCATGAGTCACCTCTCTGGGGTATGTGGTTGCTAAAAGTGGACCACTGGAGGATGGATGGAGCTAGCATACTTTAGAACTTTGGCGTTAACAGCTTTTCAGAAAACAAGGCTTCTGAAACCAGAGCATTTGGAATGCTTCAATTGCTTCCATTTAAACCCACAGTCGTTTAAGTACACTCATCTCTGCGTGACTTTCAGGACCTTGACTATCTGCATTTATGCCCCATTCTGCTTCCTTGCTATTTTCTCTGTGCCTCAGATGCTTGCACCTGGACCATCTTCTATCTCCCCTAGAGGCCCATATGGCTAGGAATGGCAGGCAGCCTGGCATCAGTTGCTGTTGGGATACCATCCACCAACTGATTTTTTTGGGGGGCGGGGCAAGTTAGTTGCTCAGGGAGTGCAGAGCCATCTTTGGTAAATAGGGAAAAAGCATTTGGTTTTCAGAGTTTCTGTGAATTTTGAATGATTAAGAGGCATTCTAACATTAATCTACAACATCATTATCTCCCACTTAGGCCACAAATGTAGACCTTTGCTTTTGACATTCTTTGAATACAGTGCGTGTCTGAGGGTTGGCAGTGGGTGTGATTGTGGGTGTTCTATTTCCACTGACATTTTTTAAGCTAGTTTGGTCTTATCTATGTATCTTACCCCTACCACATTGTACACTGTCTTTTTTTATTTCCCATTCATGGTTTCAATTATCTTCCTCAAATCTACTCACTTATTGGTCCAGGGTCTTAGCTGTTTGCAGTTAAAAAAAATATTGTCAGAAATTAGTTTTCAGTAACACTTCAAAATGCATAAAATCATATTATGCGTATATACAATAGAGTCTGAATCTGTTGTTCCTTAGTCTAGCATGTAACAGCATTGTACTAAGAACTGCATAACTATGTGTTAGATTTTTGTAATGAGGAAATGGTTTTGCCATTTTGCTTCTGACCTCAAACATTAACAGGCAAGAAAATCTGAGTGTTAAGGGTCATAATGGAGAAATGGTTTTCAGTTATTACTGGTAATGGACCTACCGTGAATTGTTAGGCCATTATCATAATCAAATCTTAATCCTAAAAACACATTCCTGGCTAGTAGTTACCACAGGCACAGAATAGGTCCTCTGTGTGAAGGCCATAGTAACAATATTAGCTACAAATAAAAAGAGATCATATTCAACAATTCTTAAGTTGTAATTTTTTCACTGAAAATAACTACTTGAAAATTTAAGGAGTATTGAAAGGACTATTTTTTTGACAAAAATAACATAATACATTTTAGGGGCTTTGTACTTTTATTCATATAATATATATATATATATATATATATATATATATATATATATATAATTGATCTCAGGAATGGGTGCTTATTATATTTTTTACTCTGTAAAGTATCATTAATGTTTCCCATTTCTTTTATTATAATGTATGTTTTATGCTGATACTAATTCTAGATATTGAACATACAATGGGGAACAAAGCATGTATAACAAATTTGAATTATGCAACCTACATATGTATATGTATATGTTTATATTAAATGTGTGAAGAATTGAAGCTTGTATTAATTTAGAAGGAGTGAACTTTTAATAGTAAATTATCATAACTATTATTGACTATTGGGTTTACAGATACACATTTCCTCAGTTTTAGACATATATCATGATGAGGTTCACACTTTATACTCTAATGAAAAATACAAATTTGTTCCTATGGTCTACTTTCATGCATATACTGGACAAGGATGCTTGAATAATGCTGTTATATTCATTTGTCAGCATTCTTATTTGATTTAAATTTATTTTAAACTGATAACTAAAACATAAAAGTGCTTATGATAAATATAATGGGCAGCATGATGTTCAAGTTCATGTGCTCAATGTATAGGTAAAACATCTGCAGCCTCAGTTATTGTTTTTTATTGAAAAAATCATTCAATATGGTTTCTTCTAACTTTTTGAAACATAGAGTGCATTGCTTTTACTTGTAGTCACCACACTCTGCAATAAAATAGCAGAACATATTTTTCTTAACTGTGATTTAGGACCCATTAAACTTCCTCTCCCCATTTTTTCCTTTCCCTGACTCTCCTGACTCTGGTATTCTGTAATCTACCCCACATTCCATGAGATGAACCTTTGTAATGTTCAACATATGAGTAAATTCATTTGGTTAGTTTATTTCACTTAACATAAGGATTTCAGATAAATTTGTGCTATAAATGACTGAATTATGTAAAGTTTAATACTTCATATTAATTTATATTTAAACGTCTTTTTGTTGTTGCTTATATTTTAAATGTATTTTTATTATTTTATTTTGGTACATATACATTTATATTATTACACATATATACAATAGATTACTTATGGCAAGAGGAAATGTGACACAATCAGGAATTATATAAATGTTACTTACACTCTTAGTGTTTTGGCTATTTGTATTTGATAGCCTTGAAGAAGACATCTTTCCTACATTGGTGCATCTAAATTCCTGAATGTAAATCAATCTCCATCACATATTGTCATTATCAACTTATAGCACCTATGTAGACCTAAAAACATCTTAACCCCTAAACACTTAAGCTTCATTGTAAAATTAAGCTATCTGGTCTTCAACTCCCTCAGGGACATGAGATGGAATAAACTTGATTATCTGAGTATGCTGGGAGTGCAGGTTAGTAGCTTTCCAAATGAAAAGATGACGGAGACAGTTTTCCACCTGAATAATCACCCAAAACTCTCTATAATGGTGGAGCATCTTCTTCAGCCTTCTGGCCCAACATATCTGACAGACATATTTGTGCTGCAGGAAGTATTGAGGACTTGCTTACCCTGTCTCGCCATAGTTTGTCCACTGACTCTGCCTGCATTGTTTATATTTTTTTAAATTTATTCACTTTACCTCCAGATTGTAGCCCCCTCCCTCATCTTCTCCCTGTCCCATGCTCTCTCCTTATTCATTCTAACCTCCCTCTTCCTCAAAAACCCCCTCTCCTAGTCCTCAGGTAGGGGGAGGCCCCTACGCTACCATTTGACCTCAGCCTATCAAGTCTCATCAGGACTGTCTCAATACTTTTCCTCTGTAGCCAGACAAGGCCACACCACCAAGGAAAGTAATCAACTGGCAAGCAACAAAGTTCATTTCAGGGACAACCCCTGCTCCCCATAATAGGGGACCCACATAGAGACGGAATTGCCTATCGACTACATCTGAGCAGGGGGCCTGGGTCTCCATGCATGCCCTTGTTTGGTGTATCTGTCTGTGCAGGATCCCTAGGACCAGATTTGTTGGTTCTGTTGGTCTACCTGTGGAGCTCCTGTCCCCTCCAGGTCCTCTGTCTCCCACCTCTCCCATAGGACACCCTGTGCTCTGCCCTGAAGTTTTGCTGTGAGTCCTGGCATCTGCTTCAATCCCCCACTGGAAGAAGTCTTGCAAAGAACATCTATAATGAGCTCCCACCCTGTTCCCTCTCTTCAACCACCTCCAGTATCTATTCTATCTGCCCTTCTAAATGAGAATTAAGCATCCGCCCTAGGGTCCTCCTTGTTATACCTTCTTTAAGTCTGTGGTTGTAGTATGTTTATCCTGTATTATATTGTTAATATCCACTTATCAGTGAGTATATGCCATGGGTGTCCTTCTGGGTCTGGGTTACCCCACTCAGGATGATCATTTCCAGTTACACCTATTTGCCTGCAAATTTCAAGATTTCCTTGTTTTTAACAGTAAGTAGTATTCCATTGTGTAAATGTACCATTGTTTCTTTATCCATTCTTCAGTTTAGGGACATCTAAGTTGTTTCTAGAATCTGGCTATTTTTGATAAAGCTGCTAGGAACATAGTTGAGCAAATGTCCTTGTTGTATGGTAGAGCATCTTTCAGGTATATGACCAGGAGTGGTCTAGCTTGGTCTTGAGGTATCACTGTTCCCAATTTTCTGAAAAGGCACCAGATTGATTTTCAAATGTTTATACATCGTTAAACAGTTAAATATCAACATTCAGTCATATTGTTTCCCTTTCTTACCTACTCTGAATACTACTGCAACTAACAGGAGAAGGCAGATGTCTTTTTGAAACACATTTCATTTTCCTTTGGATTTGTGCCCAGAGGTGAAATAACTGAGTAACTGAGTTCACTACTTTTATGTTTTGGAGGAACCTCCATATTCTTTTTTCCTAATTTGCCTTCATGTATATATCCATCAGAAGTGCACAAATATTTTCATTTCCTAAACCCTTTCTACCACATGTTCTTACTCAATTCTATTGCATGTAAATTTACTGGAGTGATATGATGCCTTGTGGGTTTTTTTTTTTGCATTCTCTAGTTATCAATGATTTTGAATATATTTTTCATAACTAGTCATTAAGGGAACATCTATTCAGATATTTTCACAATTATAAATTGGATTACTTATTACTGAAATGTTTTGGAATTTCTTACATATTTTAGCTATGAATTCTACCATTTTTCTCATTATATAGATCATACAGACAATGGCTTCAATTTGTTAATGGAAACATGGTTTATCCTATCTTCTCTATTATGTTTGATTTGTCTATATGTTTGTTTTTATATAAATACCATAATGCTTAGTTAAGAGGATCTTTGTAGTGTATTTTGATGTTAGGCAGTGCAATGCCTCCTTCTTTGTTTTTGTGTGTCGTACTCTCACTAACTTTTTTTGTTCAAGTCTTTCTGTTTCTATTTAAATTTAAGATTATTTTTCTATTCATAATTCTACTGGTATGTTGACAGAAATTGTAGTGTATTTTTATTATAACTGAAAAACAAGTCAGCTAGCCTTATATATCCTTGATAAATTATATTACACTGGGAAATCAAAACGCATTAGTCAATGAGTCTGAATTTTAGTGTATGCCTGTTGTGATCAGATACTATGTACTCAAGTACAGATGCTGGGTCATAGGACTCAGTGAGTGAGCTCAAACAAATATCAGACTATACCTGATTCTGCTTTGTATAGATATTTCCTTTGTTCCTTTTCTTCCATTATCCCATTTCTGCTTCCTGAGGGAATCCCCTTTAATGTCCTTGCATTCTGACATGACAACATAAGTGTGCAAACAACCACAAACTGAGCTATAGCTTCATCATAAGGAGTTTTATATATTTTTGATACCTTAGGAGCTAGTAACTCCAAGTTTCTTTGACAGACATTATACTTCTTCAATATTAGAGTTCGATTTGAACTTAGTATATTTGTAGTTCTTGCTGGTGCCACTTATTAATGGTGATAGAGAACTACTTCCTGATTTTATATAATGATATGCCCAACTAGGCAATCCTCCTGTACAGTGGGCCAATTGTTCTTGTTATGTTTTGTTTTGTTTCGTTTGCTAGGCTTTCTGTTTCTCTAGCTCATTTCCCAAAGTTTTGTTGTGATATGGAAAGTTAAGTTTCCAGTACTATAACTTGTCAAACCGTATACTTTTGTTATGTGCCACAAAGCATTTCCTTACAAAAGATCTGTTTTAGGCTCTCTTTGTGGGAACTGATTTATCAAAAATTTCCCATATCTTTCTTTCTGCCACTCCCATAGACCAGCTCTGAGAACAACGAAGAGGAGAGAGCAGGATCTGTGGTAGGGAGAATTGAGCAGGTGGTGAACGGTTAAGGGAAATGAACCACAGGTTGAACAACTAGCTAGAGGAACTAGTTGTTAAGGAGAGGTTGAGGAGTGGAGGAAAAATAAATACTTGGGGGCTGAGGAATATGTGGTACAAAATGAAGATCAAAAAGCCCAAGAGAACTTAATTTCCTGATCTCTATCTGTCTCTGTCTCTGTCTTACTTGCTGTCTGACTGAACCCTTGGTCGTTGTCACCCATCTTTCTGTCTCAGGTGCCGTTTGTTGTTACCTAGCTTTCTATCTCCTTTCTTGCTGTAATCCATCTTTCTATCTCCTTTGCTGTCTGTTTCCCATCTATCTATATCTCGTGCTCTTCCCCCATTTATCTATCTCTCTTGCTGTCTCCCTCACTCTACCTTACTCTCTCATGTCTGCTTCTTGCTTGCTGTTCTCCTTGGGCCAAGCTCAGTATTTTTTTGTTTGTCTGTTGGTTTTGTTTTGTCTTTCAAGACAGGGTTTCTCTATGTAGCCTTGGCTGTCCTGGACTCACTTTGTAGACCAGGCTGGCCTCAAACTGAAAGCAATCTACCTGCCTCTGCCTCCCAAGTGCTGGGATTAAAGATATGCACCACCACTGCCTGGCTCAAGCCCCGTATTTTATTAAAATTAAGTTCAGCTTTTCATTACAGATTCATCGTGATTTTTTCATCTATTACAATCAATTGGGCATTCAAAAATCAAAAAATGTAAGAGAACAGGCTAATAAGGAAATAGAAAAAGTTCTGTATAATCTCCAATAAAACATACAGCAAAATCAATCAATTTCTAAGCAATGGTCAGCATGACCTGATTACCATTCCTTAAACAATACTCAGGAAAGTTTAATAATAAATTTCTCTGGGGCCAAAGCTATTGTGTTTACAAGATTGTCATAGCACTATAGCTTGACCTAAATATTCTCTAATTTAAAAATTAAAACAAAACATGTCTTATGCCCAGTCTCAAACCAATAGGTGTGTTATCCAAGCCTAGGCTAACTGCTAAGGGGTCCTCTATTGTAAAATATCTGAAAAGCATGATGTTCCAAGCCTACCCTCTATTGCGCTCAAAGCAGATTCTAAAGAAATGTTTCTACAGGCAATAGTATCTAACTAGGTACTGTTATGTCCAGGTCTTAACTTTCTTTCATGCAGTTTCTGCTCAGGAGCTCATAGTCAGAGCAAAAAAACCCTATCATTGCCACAAGCCCTTGGCCAAATGACCTCTTTCAACATTCTCTGTGGGAAAAGTGTTCCCTGTATGAATTTCTTTGGGGCTGAGAAATAAAGAGAAAGGGATAGTTTTAGGAGGAAAAAAAAGGTAGATATTAGGCAAAATTATACCGGGACCACACATTATATTTAAGGGCAATGGTGATCAGCTGTAGATCTTTGAAACATTGTCAAGCAAAGCCTCAACAGCTGTTTTCGATGTCTAGAGATCACGCTGGACAGTTGGGGGTCTCTGGACTTATCCTCATGTCTGGGACATCTTTCTTTAATAAATTATTTTTGAAATAAAATATAATCATATTATTTCCTGCTTTCCCTTCCTTCTTGCAGCACCTAACATGTACCCTCTCCTTGTTATTTCTTGAAGTTATACTTCTTTTAATTTAATTGTTCACCTACATGACCAAATATTTAAATACAAATATTTAAATACATGCCCAAATATTTAAATACAGCTTCCTCTATTTGTATAATGTTGCAAGCTTATGATCTTAGTGCTGACAACTTGGTGCTGGATACCAAATTGGTGTGTTCTTCCCAGAGGATGAGTATTTCTACAGCTCTTTGCATTTTTGGTTGCCTGTAGGGTCTCGTCTAAGATTCAGACTTTCTTTTCTATTTTTAGCATGTCTATGGTATAATTTCATATCTTGTTTTTGTGGTTACCTATCATTTATGTCTTGTCACATTGATAAGATTGTATGACTGTAGCTTTCCTACGGTATTAGAAGA
Source organism: Acomys minous (assembly GCF_964271855.1). NCBI lineage: Eukaryota > Metazoa > Chordata > Mammalia > Rodentia > Muridae > Acomys > Acomys minous. The sequence goes on from NC_140485.1 coordinate 37,234,627, forward strand.
CATAAGCTTATAAACAAAACAAAACAAAACAAAACAAAACCCTCGTGCTCCTCTGGCACTTATAATCTTTCCGCCCCCTCTAAAGCCATGGTCTCTAAGGCTTAGGTGCAACAGTTGTGTTGTGCAAGTATCAGTTGGTACTGGACATCACTTGCTCTCTGCAATTTTATCGATTGTGCTTTTCTGTGATGGTATTGATCTGTTTATATAAAAGTTTTGCCTCTTTTTTTTTCAATTTATTCTTGTTACATCTCAATGGTTATCCCATCCCTTGTATCCTCCCATTCTTCCCTCCTTCCCTCCCATTTTCCCCTTATTCCCCTCCCCTATGACTGTTCCTGAGGGGGATTACCTCCCCCTGTATATGCCTCTTTATTCATTAGATTTGTGTTGCTGATTCTAAGTAAAGATGGAGTAACAATTAATGAAGAAGTACATTACAAAGATTTGAACTGATGAGTGCAACAGTCCCCAACTGTGGTTAATACTCATTGATGCCTGACAACTCTGTGGCCATTAACAGGAGGAACAGGAGAAATGACTGCTGCCATGCTCCTAAGATTTTGCTTGCTCTTAAGACATTCAATTTAGTAACAATTTCAAAATTGGGTCATTTTAGATACCAATCATTTAAGTAACAGAAACTTTATTTTGACTGGGCTGAACATTTATAAAGAGGAAAATATGAAGTGGATTTTCTTTTAAACTTTTAAAAATTTGTTCACTTTACATTCTTTTTGTAGCTCCCTCCCTCTTCTCCTCCTGGTACTACCCATCATCCCTGATCCCCACTCCCTTCCCCCAGAGAGGGGGAGCTCTCCTCGTCTGTCATCTGGCCTCAGTCTGTCAAGTCTCAACTAGCCTGCCTGCATCCTCTTCTTCTGTAGCTTGCTTGGCAAGGCTGTGCTACCATGGGAAAGTGATCAGTTGTGGGCACTAGAGTCCATGTCAGAGGTAACCCAGAGTTTCCATATAATGGGACCCACAAGGAGCCTGTGCTGCTTATGGACTACATATGAGCAGAGGGTCTAGATCTTCATCATGCGTGGTCCTTGGTTGGTGCATCAGACTTTACAGTAGCCCTCCACCTTGGCCTAGATTTGTTGGCTTCATTGTTCGTTCTCCTTATGGAGCTCCTGTCCCCTCAAGGACCTTCTATGCCCAATCTCTTTCATAAGATTCCCTGTGCTCCATGATAAAGTTTGGCTGTGAGACTCATCATCTACTTCGATCCCCTACCAGGTGCAGTCTTTCAAAAGACCTGTATGGTAGGCTCCTGTGCTCTTCCTTCTCTTCAACCCAACCACACTGGGTGTCTATTATATCTGCTCTTCTGAATGAGAACTAAGTATTCTCCCTAGAATCTTCCTTAGTATTTACCTTATTTAGGTCTGTGAATTGTAATGTGGTTATCCTGTATTATGTGGCTAATATCCACTTATAAATGAGCATATACTGTGTATGTCTTTCTGGATCTGGGTTTCCTCATTCAGGATGACCATTTCTAGTTCCATCCATTTGCATGCAAATTTCAAGATTTTTTTCTCAAATAGCTGACTAGTATTCCATTGTGTAAATATACCACAGTTTCTTTATCCATTCTTCAGCTGAGGGACATCTAGGTTGTTTCCAGATCCTGGCTATTACGAATAAGGATGCTATGAACATAGTTGAGCAAGTGCTCTTGTCGTATGGTATATTTCAGGTATATTCCCATGGGTGGTATAGCTGGGTCTTGAGGTAGCACTACTCCCAGTTTTCTGAGAGAGTGCCAGGTTGATTTCCAAAATAGTTGTAAAACTTTGCATCCCACCAGTAATGGAGGAGTGTTACCCTTTCTACGCCCTCTACATCCTCACCAGCATGTGCTGTCACTCGAGTTTTTGATCTTAGCCATTCTGATGACTGTAAGATAGAATCTCAGAGTTGTTTTGATTTTAATTTTCTTGATGACTAGGGACAGTGATAATTTCTTTAAGTGTTTCTCGGCCATTTCATTATCCTTTGTTGAGAATTATGTTTAGTTTTATACACCATTTTTTAATTTCATTATTTTTGTTTGTGGGTATATAATTTCTTGAGGTTTTTAAAAATATATTTTGGATGTTAGCCCTCTTCAAATGTAGTATTTGTGAAGATCCTTCTCCAATCAGTAGGCTGCCCTTTTGTTCTGCTGACAGTGTCTTTTGCCTTGCAGTAGCTATTCAGTTTTATGAAGTTCCATTTATTAATTGTTGATCTTAGAGGCTGAGCTGTTTGTGTTTGTTGAGGAAGTAGTCTCCTGTGCCAATGAACTTAAGGCTCTTCTCCATTTTTTATTCTAACAGACTTAGTGTGTTTCTTTTTATGTTGAGTTCTTCAATCCACTTGGACTTTAGTTTTGGGCAGGGTGACACATAAGAGCCTATTTGCATTTTCTACACATAGACATCTATTTAAATCAGGACCACTTGTTGTAGATGCTATCTTATTTCCTTTGTATAGTTCCAAAATCAATCTACAGATACAATGCAATTCCTATCAAAATGCCAACACATTTTTTACAGACCATGAAAAACAATTCTCAACTTCATATGGAAAAACAAGCAAACAAACTAAAACCACAAAACCAAAAAATTCAAATAGCTAAGACAATCTTATACAATGAAAGTATCTCCATACCGGATCTCAAGCTGTACTATAGAGCAACAGTAATAAAAATTATATGGTACTGGCATAGAAACAGACAGGTAGATAAATAGAATCCAATCGAAGTCCAAGAAACAAACCCACACACCTATAAAAACTTGGTTTTTTACAACAAACTTGATTTTCAAAGAGAACTTCATGGATCGTAATGTATGTAAAGGAACAGAAAAAAATAAATCCTAAGAGTTGTATTCAGACATTTCTAATAACAATTTCTGTTTAAAATAACTATTCTCTAAATAGAAAATGCATATTAAGATATAATTAATATATTATTCCAGTATTTTGTATGAATTTACATAGCAATACATGTTACAAGATTACATATCTCATGTTGATCTCATGATGAGATCATATGTCATCAGAATAGAAACTACTATGAAAAATGAGTATAGTTCATGGCCACCATGAGGCTATAAGATGAGGGAGGAGGGTACCGTCCATTTCCATCCCAAAGCTAATCAGCTCATCACAAGTATATTCTTCAAAGATGCTTCACTGAATATTTTTATTTTCCATTTTAACCAGAGATAATAATTATATTATCTGTATGCTATATTTTCCCTAAAGTATGAATATTAACCTGAGTAAACCTTGGATGGTTGGAGAAAATACTTCTCTGAACTTAGTTTAGATGCATCTCTTTAGAATTCTCTATGATTAAAATTTTAGTGTGCTCTTCCAACTTGCATAGAGAAACTTTTATTATAAAAGTCGATCTGTATTTATGTGCTATAGAACTAATGTAAATTTCTTAAATAATAAGAGATACCTTGCTTGAGGGTGGTTGTTATAATTTTACTCTAAGACACCAATGACATAAAAGATACTTATTTAATGGGAATACTCCACCACTGCTGGTGGAAGTGCAAACTTGTACAACAACTTTGGAAAACAATCTGGTGCTTTCTCAGAAAACTAGGAATAGCTCTACCTCAAGACCCAGCTATACCATTCCTGGGCATATATTCAAAATATTCTCCACCATATGACAAGGACATATGCTCAACTGTGTTCATAACATCTTTACTTGTAATTTCTAGAATCATGAAACAATCTAGATGTCCCTCAACCTCTGAATGGATAAAAAAACTGAGTGAATTTATACAACAGAATACTATTCAGCCATTAAAAACAAGGAAATTATGACATTTGCAGGCAAATGAATGGAACTAGAGAAGAGTGAGTTAGCACAGACCCAGAAAGACACTCATGGTTATACTGACTTATAAGCAGATTTAGTCACTTAGTACAGGATAAACATGCTACAATTCACATACATCAAGAAGGTGAACAACAAGGCAAACCCACAGGGGGATACTTAAACATCCTTTAGAAGGAAAAGTAGAATAGATAGAGGTTGTGGTTCAATAAAGAGGACAAGATAGGAGAGGGAACACAGAGAGAAATAAGGAAGGGGATCTACCAGACCTGGGGAGAGTGAGAGTGGCAAGAGATCAGAAGGCCTGCATTAAAAAAGAGAAACTGTGGGTGAGGGCATCTCTTTGACATAGTTAATGGCTTCTGATTAGGACTCTAATAGCTCAGGGAACATAACAAGAATTGACATATGTGATTATATCAAATTAAAAAGCTACAATAAGGCAAAAGAAACAATTTCTAGAATGAAGAAATGTCTATAAAATGGAAAGGAGTATTTGCCAAATTATCAGCCAGCAATCAGGTGCAAAGCACATGACTCTATTGTTCTAGTAGGGATATTAAATATTATTCTTTGCTGTTACTATTTTGTCTTTGTTAAAACTCAGTAGTCAATATTTGTTATCAGTCTCTTTTTCAATTTTCTATTCACCAAAAAACTAAAGTTCTAACCAGATGTACACAAACACACACACACACACACACACACACACACACACACACACTTGATAAATAGACAAATTAATTGAAAGACAGTTCTTAAAGGAAATGAGTGTGAAAGTGGTTAAGACTGCTTTAATCTTTTTTAATTTGTTCATTATTTTCTTTTTTAAATGATTTTTAAAATTTGTTTACTCCTCCCTCATCACCTCCCGATCCTACCCTTCTTCCCTAACCCTTCTATCCCTCCCTTAATCTCCAGAAAGTGGGAGCCCTCCTCCCCTAACATCTGACCTTACCCTATCAAGTCTCACCTGGACTGTATCTTCTTCCTCCATGGCCTGGCAAGGCTGCTCCAACAGGGAGAAGTGACCCACTATAGGAGGTATCTGAGTCTACGTCAGAAGTAGCCCCTACTCCCCATGTTATGGAAACCACAAAGAGACTGTGCTGCCTACATACTACATTGAGCCAAGGGTCTTGGTCCTCACTATGTATGGTCCATGGTTGGTGCATCAGTGTCTGCAGTACAACCCCCTCATATGCCACAAGGGGCTCCTGTCTCTTCCAGGTCATTCTATCTCCCAACTCTTCCATACGACACCCTACGCTCCACCTGACAGTTTGGCTGTGAGTCTCAGCATCTGCTTCAATTCCCTGCTGGATAGAGTCTTTCACAGGACATCTATGGTAGGCGCCTTTCTTCAACCACTTCCAGTGTCTATTCTATTTGCCCTTCTGAATATGAAATAAGCATTCTCCCTAGAGTCCTCCTTGCTATGTAGCTTCTTTAAGTCTGTGAATTGTAGTGTGGTTATACTGTATTATGTGGCTAATATTCACTTATAAGTGAGTATAAACCATGGGTGTCTTTCTGGGTCTGGCTTACCTCACTCAGGATTCTTGTTTCCAGTTCCATCCATTTTTCTGCAAATTTCAAGATTTCCTTGATTTTAATAGCTGAGTAGTATTCTAGTGTGTAATGTAACAAGGTTTCTTCATCCATTTTTTAGTTGAGGGGCATCTAGATTGCTTCCAGATTCTGGCTATTACCAAGAACACTACTATGAACATAATTGACCAAATATCATTGTGTTACCATGGAGCATCTTTCGGGTATATCCCCAGGAGTGGTATATCTAGAGAATGCTTTAATTATAATAGCTAAGAAATAAGGACAAACGATCATTATGTGGATACCGACCTTGACTACATAGCAATGCCTTAGACCACTAAGCACAAAAATAACAAAACAAAGAAACAACGTTGCAGATGGCTAAGGCATGGCTAATAGAGAAATGCAAATCAAAATCACAGAAAAAATTCCATCTCACTCCTGCCAAAATAGCAACATCAAAAAAGAATAGCAGTATATGCTGCCCATAAAAGAAAAGAAATCCTAATATGATGTTGGTGGAAATATGAAATAGTATAGGCACAGTTTTATCTCATATGTGGCACCCACTCATTGTTTATTTGTTTGTTTCATGACATGAAAATAGAATTGGAACTCTTTGGAAAGAGAAATTGAAGATATAGGAATAAGAGAAGATAATATGTGGTAAACAGGGTCAAATATATTATACGCTTTATGAAAATGTCATAATAAATGACACAATTAATATATAGAAATAAAAGCAAAACAGGGTTGACTTTTTGATACTCACAGAAGCACATTCTCAAATACATTTTAATATGGGAAAGAATTTAACACTGAAAGATATGTACAATATGATTACAGTTACAAGGCAGTTAGATAAATATTATATAAGAATGTGTTTTACCTGTGTGTATATGCACAGTGTGTGCGTGCATTGGTTTGTGTGTGCATTCACCTGTATATGCATCTGTGGAGGATAGAGGCTTGTGTTGGGAATATAATTTATTTTTATTTTTTGAGAGAGGGTTTCTCTGTGTAGCCCTGGCTGTCCAGCTGGCCTCAAAATCACAGTGATCTATCTACACGTGCCTCCTGAGCACTAGGATTAAAGGCTTGACCCTCCACCACCTTGCCTTTAGGAGTCTTTATAACTTCCTACATTTTACTTTTCGTAAAATTTTTATTGATTATTTGGAAATTTCATCCTGAATCCTGATCACACTCACTTCCCAGTCCTCCCAGGTCCACCCCTTACCACGTTATGGCCCCCTTCCAAAAAGAAGCAAAAGGAAGGAGAAGGAGGAGGAGGAGAACGAAGAGGAGGAGGAGGAGGAGGAGGAAGAAGAAAAGCAAGTCCAACTTATGTTGGCCATATGCTCACAGTATCATGGTCAAACTCATAGTGGTGGCCATCCTCTTAAAGAAAACTGAGTCTTCTGCACCCGCATCCCCTACAGAAGCCATCAATTGTGGAGAGCTACACTTCTGCATGCTTCTCACTGTTCTTAAGGGTTCTCTTCAATATCTTTCTGTCTAGGGGTGGGTTGGAAGGACTAGGCAGAGAAGCTACCATATGGTCTTTCTGTGTCCCTCTTTCTCAGCTGTGAGTCTGCATGACAAAATTGTTTCCTTGCTCATTGCTCTCAGCCTCTGAGGGCTATGATGTTCCTGGTCCATGCTTTCACAGATGACCATGTTGATGTTCGTGGTCTGTATTGCCACTGGAGACCATGCAGAGGTCTGTGGTATGGTGCTGATCATGGAGACCAGGTGGAAGTCCTACACTAGTTTTTAAGAGAGAATCTTTCACAGAAGTTAGCACTATCATGGCTGAGCAGCAAGCCTCTGAGTTCCACCGCCACCCAACTAGGCTTACAGATCCACAGTGCCCCTCCTGATTTGTGTGTGTGTGTGTAATGGAGTATTACTCAGTTCTTCATGATTGCACATCAAGAGCTTTGAACACTTAGCTGAGACATATCTCTAGCTCAACAGTCATCCCCATATTAATTAAAATATCTGTGATTTTTATGCAAAGGATCCCTATGATTAAACAATGTAGCATGTCATAGGATGATATAATGAATATCTTTAGACTATCACCTAATATTCAAAGCACTCCCTCCTGGGCTTTCCTCACAGTTGCACATAATTCTGCTAGAACTGTGTGTTGGCTTCAAAGGTGATAGAGTATGGACAGCTAACTGAAGAGGGAACTCTATTGATGTAGGTATAATGAAATTGCCATCCATCCTGGAGTGTAACTTTTTGGTGGTGTCACCCCTTCAATTTCATTCATTCTCCTGCATGTAATCCCTCACCATGCTCTTACAGTTAAACACTAAGTTCATTGTTTCAGCAATCTACACTTGGGTTTACTCTAGCCTTGCTACCGAGATAGGGTGGATAGTTATTTACTTACATCTTCCAGGAAGAGTTTGCACAACAATGTCAAAACTCACTTGCCTGTCAATTATATTTTATGGAAATAAAAATTAATAAGTAAGCTAAAATAAAGAATCAAGTAAGTTACCCCATAAAACACACATGCATTTTAATGAGACTGGAAAATACTTAGCAAAAAAGTCAGCTTTGGGTTAAAAGAACACAAAACTTAAAAACTGTATAATATGTCTGACAAGTAAAAACTATCCAGTGTTAAAAATATGGTTTGAAAAATGAATGCTCAAGTAATATTAAGGCTAAAAATGACATCTTATAAAATGTTCTGATTAAAGGACTTGAGTAATACATCCACTACTAATACTACAATATAATAATTGAAATGAGCCAGGAATGGTGATACATACCTCTAATCCCAAGAGAGATAGAGGTAGGTGGATCTCTGTGAGTTCAAGGCCAGCCTGGCCTACAAAGTGAGTCCAACATGGCCAAGATTACACACAGAAACCCTGTATAATGAATAAATAATAAAACAATATAAAACATAATAATAATAATAATAGAACAATGACAATGAATAATGTTTGTCTTTGTTACATATCCTTTAAAAGTTTATTAGATTTATAAAAATAACATGAAGCAGCAGCAATTGAGATTTTGTCATTTTGGACTGGCTAAAATATTAAGATGTTTTTAGGTCTAGATAGATGTTTTAAGTTGATACTGACAATAAGTGATAGAGATTGCTTTACATTCAGAATTTTAGACACAACAAGATAGGAAAGATGTTTTCTTCAAAGCTGGCAAATACAAATAGCCAAAACACTAAGAATGTAACATTTATATAATTCCTGATTGTGTCATCGTTTTTCTTGTTATGGGTAGTTTATTGTATATGTGTGTAATAATATAAATGTATATGTAAAACATAAAAAGGTTTAATAAAAAATAAAAAGAAAAACCTTTAAAAATAATTGAGACATTCTCCTTTAGCACTAGTAGAATAAGTTTCCCCATGTATGAGCACATAAAATTAGTTTTCACTTATGAAATATCAAGCTGTGTTCCAAAGCAGATGTATAAATTTCCAGCCTTTGGCACAGCATGGCAAAGCCCACACATAAGAATAACAGCAGCAGGTGGCAAGAAGTGGGAAGTTCTGTGACGACAAATGTTCAGGGGAGGCTAAAATATAGAACAGGTTGTGCCCTGATACAGCACTGCTTACACTAGCCACAGTATGTTTGGGTTCATATTCTATACACCAACAAAATTGTGTCTAGCTAAATTACTACTTTTACCAATAGTATGAGTATATAAACATGGATGGCTCAGATTTCTATAGTTTCAGAGTGTCATGTTTGACCTGTGGGATATCATGGGACTTGAGAAATCCCATTTTCTTGAGCAAATTATTGTATGGGTTTCCCTATTAGGTCCAAGTAGCTCAAGCAGAGCACAAATGGTATTCCTGAAGTCTTTGGGATGGAACAGTCTGTGCTGCCACATTCCTCTTGGCAATAGTGCCAACTTTGTAACTCTGCAGCTTGCCAGAATCATGACAAGATTTTACTGTTGTATCCTAGTCTGAACCCAGGCTGTGTTCTCCTTCGTATCCATTTCCATAAAGAATGCAGAAACAGCTGTGCCAACACAGACACACAATAAAAAACCTCTTGAGTGGGGCATGACAGACATAAATATAATTTTTACAGTGATATTTGCAACATATTAAAACATTTTATTAGCACTACTTGGGTCAAAGTATCGAGAAGTGATGAGATAGATACAAATGCTTTTCACGTCTACAGTAACCACAATGGTGCTAGAAAAATGTAAACTTTTTTTTTTGTTAAATGTAATAAACAGGTAGTGTGATTTAGAAATTTAGAGTAAATAATTATTTCTAAAATGTCCTGTTTCTAGATAACTTCATACAGGTGTCTGTTCGGAAGCAAATTCCTAAAGGTATCTTGTCCATTCTGGTGAAGAGTTCAGAAGTTGTCTTGCATCATAGCCTAGGTTGAAGGGTGTATATTGTAGGCAAATGTGATGGGAGGATGATGGGTCATTTGCTGAAGTTCTTTCAATGATAATTACATGACAGTCTACTAAAATATTGCCGTTCTTGCTCACAGACGTTTGTCTGCCCCGTTCTGAATGAATACTGAATACGTTACATTCACTAGCAGAAAATGTTCATTGATTCAGGGGCTAGAGTGGAGAGAATTTGAAGAGACTGTCTATACTTTCTCAATATCATTTGTGATGTCAGTATAACCAGACTGTCGCTAGTTGCTATTCCCATAATTTCCAAACAAGAAAGAGTTGGATGACATTTTTAAAATATTTATTTTATTAATTTATTCTTGTTACATCTCAATGGTTATCCCATCCCTTGTATCCTCCCATTCTTCCCTCCCTCCCATTTCCCCCTTATTCCCTTCCCCTATGATAGTTCCTGAGGGGGATTTCCTCCCCCTGTATATGCTCATAGGGTATCAAGTCTCTTCTTGGTAGCCTGCTATCCTTCCTCTGAGTGCCACCAGGTCTCCCTATCCAGCGGACGTGGTCAAATATGAGGCATCAGAGTAAGTGTGAAAGTCATACCCCACTCTCCACTCAACTGTGGAGAATGTCCTGTCCATTGGCTAGATCTGGGTAGGGGTTTAAAGTTTACCGCCTGTATTGTCGTTGGCTGGAGCCATAGTTTGAGCGGGACCCCTGGGCCCAAATCTGCCTATCATAATGTTCTAGCATGTAGTATGCATCGTTATTCTTAAGTCAGCACTGTTATATGTAAGGCTTATCCAGGCCTTCAGGCTGAACATTTATTACCATTTTTCCCTCAATCTGAAAATTTTTCTGTGCACTTGAAATTCCTATAATTTCCCATGAAGTGCATAACAGTGTTTGCTATTGCTCTTAGAAATCAATTTGTAGAGAATTCACTAATTTTCATATATTCACATCTTAGTCACTTAAATTATGAATTATGTTTTTTGAACATGGCAGACCATTCCTAAAGCATTTCTTTTGGGGATCCTTCAACTAGTTTATTGTGTTATTCACATATAGGCGGCTACTAAAGATGTCTTTTGACTTTTAGAAGTTTTAAAATAATAAACATATAAACATTACGTTTTAAATCATACCTGCTCATTACACGGAAACCAACTCCACTACATAAGTGGCTTTATTTCTAGGATGTGTAAACAAAAGGAAGATCCAGGATGAGAGATTAAAAAGAAATTGAACTGAGCTATTTAAGTTAGAAATAAAGCTGGGTCTATATTTTAAACACTTGAAATATATGAAAGCATGACCATGAAATGCTGACAATGAGGATAGATTAAAAGCATTCACCAGTGAAAACACACTCTATTAGAATCATTAATAAACTAAGAGTTTATCTTTGGGAAAGCTTGCTTTAAATAAATTCTTTTTTGTGTGTGTGAGTGTTGGAGCCTTGAATTTTTAAGCTTATCACTTAGTCTCACTTTAAATTTATACTTGGGTGCATATTATGAACATTCATTATCATTTTAAAGGTCTTCCTACTAAAATGACTATTGATAATTATTGATCTCTGTTAGTCAGAGTGGGGAGTGAAGAGAGAGAGGAGAGGAGAGGTGAGAGTAGGATGGGATTAGATAGGATAAGATAGGATAAAAATAAAATGGAATAAAAGCAAGCAAATTATTGGAATTTTAGTGGATCTTCCGTGTGTGTGTGTGTGTGTGTGTGTGTGTGTGTGTGTGTGTGTGTTAATGCTTTACTGGGTAAGTAACACTGAATCCAAGGAGGATTATACCTAAAACTGACCATCACATGATTTAACTAAGTACTTTAAATGTAAACTTTATGCCTGGTTTTTTTTTATTCACCCCCAGTGTCAAGAATTCATAGTCTCCTGTCTGATTTGTAGCAAAGTCGTATATACATAAGGATGTTTATGGATGATTTTTTCCACAGACAAATGTATATCATTATCTCTAGGCATTAATGATTTTAACATGTTTGGTTACTTTTTTTCTTGTTGTGATGAAATACCTGATGAGAAGCAACTTAATGGAGGAAGCATTTGTTATGTCTTACAGTTTGAAACAGTCCATTATTTCCTGGAAGGCATGGTGGCCAGGAATATATAACCAGAACTCCTGTCTTAGATCTCAGTAGAACAGGAAACAGAGTAGAGAGGAAACGCATCTGGAAAACAACATTAGAGACCTCCCTCCATGCCCTATGTTCCCCAGCCCTGCTCTTAAAGGTTCTACAGTCTCCCAAAATAGCAGCATCAGATAGAGGTCAAATTTTCAGCCTAAGAGTATAGGCGACATTTAACATTAAAAGGAAGAAGCCTCAAATCTGTGGCAACTGGTCAGTAAGGGTAGCCTAGGATATTGTGCAATTACCTTTCAGGCAACATTCCTTATATGTTTGTTCCTAAGTTACTGATTTACAGTGGTGCTATGGCTATTTCTCTGGTATTCCCATGGTATTAACATTTACACTTTGTTGATTATCTTCTGATGCATATATATTACATATTATTTTTCAAAGAAAAAGCTTTTTAAAGTATGCCTGTGTACATGCATGTGTACACATCCATTTATGTATTTTTGTGTATTTGTTTGAGGATTGACTTAGATCATCACAAAAACTAAACGGATGTTGTATTCCAAGGATTTAAAATTTTTGTCTATAGCTAGAAACATAGTCCTGTTATAATGAAATCTCTTAGAAATTGATACTTTCATGCTCATCAATAAACAATATGCATCATTAGAAAACATGACATTGCTGAAAGTATGAAGTTGTTTAACATTAATCACATATCAAGCATGGGAAACAAACCATTGTATATAAAGCCACATGTCTATATAATGTATGTAATTCTTTACAACACCAGATAATAAGCATATGGGTGCAATTTTCATTGTCACACATGTCTGTAGTAAAACAATAAAGGATCTAGGAAAATGAACCATTGTTATTCTTAGTGTAAAAGTTCCAAAAAGCTTTCCTGTCCTTACTCTGAAGGGCATGTACTGTTTTGGTGCACAGTGTCTTTGACTCAGTTATAGAAATATCAACTTAGAGATATGCTATGTGACAGGCTTTTTTCTAACATTTCATATTTATTTAGTTACTTTTTCTTCTTATAAGTTTATAAGTTAAATATTATTATTTGAGTTTTACAGATACGGAAGTGAACGAGTTAACTCCTCCCTTGAGAGCACTGAGATGCTCAGAGAAAAACAACCTATTACTTGAGTAGGTAAAACGTACAGAGGTTACAGAAGGTCAGTGCCATAGCCATTGCTCCCTCCTCAAAAGAATAATCTTTTCTCAGGGTAGGAGCTCATTTGGAAGATTATAGAACATATCAAGATAGTGAAAACAAGGACCAAATAAGGGCTAATTATTTTATCTTTTAAAGAAATAGGAGCCTGAGTATGAACTACATCTAATGTACTTATGAACTTGATTTAATTGAAACTTAGTGGAAAAAAATCTGTGTTATTGATTTTTTTCTGGGTTCAGTTTCTGTGTAATATAATGAGAGCTTTTGAAAACCATCAACTTTTACTAACAACAGGAAGGTCTATGGTAATTTCTCTGATATATCCATTAGTACTAGGAAATTGATGGTTGATATGGGAGTGGAGGATATCACACAAATTCAGTATTTGGAAAAAATAATAAAACCCAAAGCAGAAATTAATGAAATAAAAACAAAGAAAATAATACAAAGAATCAACAATCCTAAGTGCTGGTTCTTTGTGAATAACCTTAGTAATTTAAATCACTTCCTAGTTCAATGTTCTTGTAATAATGATGTTAGTGTCTTAATTGAATTGTGAAATTAATATTTAATCTAAAGTAGCACTTAAAGTTAAATCATAGTTATATATTTAGTACATCTGGCTTTATACTGATGATTTTGATCCACTTGGACTTGAATTTAGTGTAGTGTGATAAACATAAATATATTTGCATTTTTCTATGTGTAGACATCCATTTAGACCAGGACCATTTTTTTGATGATGCTCCATAATTTTTTCACCAAATGATTTTGGCTCCTTTGTCAAAAATCAAGTGTCCATAGGTCTGTGGATTTATTTCTAGGTCTTTGACTTGATTACATTGATCAACCTGTCTGATTTTATGTCAATATCGTGTGGTTTTTATTACAGTTGCTCTACAGCACAGCTTGAGATCAGGGATAGTAATGCCTACTGTGGAGATCCACAGATAGCAGTGCCCCCTGCTGCTTCCCCAGCGCAATGCGCCCCTTATGCACATGTGCAATGCGCCTTTGAGCGAGCCCCTTATGCGCATGCCTGGAGGCATAGTGTGAGGTGGCCAGATCTGAACAAGGCATAGCGTGAGATGGCGTGATCCGAATGCACCAACCAAGAGCGACAACGTGGCAGTCTCTGATAGGCCCAGTCACACTATAAAGGTTCTGTGGGAGCTTTTCCTGGGGTCACTCCGGTAGTCAAGGTTCCTGAATAAACTGCTGCTGCGAGAAGAGTTCCTGGTGTTGGTGTCTTTCCTGCTGGTCGGGGGCGGCATCGATAGCCTACAGCAGTTCTTTTATTGTAAAGAATTGTTTTAGCTATCCTGGGTTTTTATTTTTCCATATGAATTTGAAAGTTGATCTTTCATGGTTTCTACAGAACTGTGTTATATTTTGATGGGCATTGCATTGAATCTGTAGATTGCTTTTGGTCAGATGACCATTTTTATTATGTTAATCCTACTTATCCATAAGCATGAGGAGATCTTTCCATATTTTGATATGTTCTTCAATTTCTTTCTTCGGAGACTTGAAGCTCTTGTCATACAAATTTTTCACTTTCTTGGTTAGAGCTACACACTATTGGGAAGGGTGTTGTTTCCGTAATTTCTTTCTCAGCCCATTTATCGCTTCTATAAAAGCGGGCTACTCAAATTTTTGAGTTGATTTTGTATCCAGCCATTTTGCTGAAGGTGTTTATCCCTGTAGGAATTACATGGTAGAATTTTGGGGGTCACTTATGTATACTATCATATCATCTGTCTATTGTTTGACTGTGGGTCTCTGCGTCTGTTTCCACCAGCTGCTGTAAGATACCTCTCAGGAGACCGTTATACTAGGCTCCTATATGCAAACATAACAGAATATTGTTAATAGTGTTGGCTTTCTTCCACAGGGCGGATCTTGAGTTGGCCAGTCATTGGATTGCCATTCTCTCTATCTCTGCTCCATCTTTAGCTATGTACTTCTTGTATGCAGAACAAAGTTTGGGTTGAATATTTTGTGGGTGGGTTAGTGTTCCCCTCCTTCCATTGGTAGTTCTACCTGACTACATAAGGTAGTGACCTCAGGCTCCATATTTATTTCCTGATGTTAGGACTCTCAGGAGTCACCCCCATAGACTCCCAGGAGCATCTCTGGTCCTAGAAATGTCTTCTTTTCTTTTCTTTTCTTTTCTTTCTTTCTTTCTTTTACTTTTCTGAGTGAGATTCAAGCATCCTATATTGAACCCTCATTATATAAATGTACCACATTTTCTTTATCCATTCTTTGGTTAAAGGACATCTAGGTTGTTTCTAGTGTCTGGTCATTATGAATAAAGCTGCCACGAGTGTAGTTGAGGAAGTGCCCTTTTGGCATGGTGGAGAATCTTTTGGGTACATGCCCAGAAATGCTATAGATGGCTGTTGAATTAGAACTATTCCCAATTTTCTGAAAAAGTGCCAAATAGATTTCAAAGATGGATGTACAAGTTTGTTATCCCACCAGCAATGCAGAAGTATCTCCTTTCCTCCACATCTTTGCCATCATGTGCTGTCCTGTGAGTTTTTGCTCTTAGCCATTCTGATGAGTATAAGATGGAATCTCAGAATTGTTTTGACTGTATTTCCCTGATGACTAAAAGTTAATGTCCGTCTGTGGCTCTGAAGAGGTCAAGGGTAGGGTGTCTGGTGCTGGATGTGGATGGCCTTCCAGTTTGCTTTATCTCTTGGGTGGCCAGAGCTGATGGCTCAGGCAACAGATCAGGATTGAAAAGAGGAAGAAGAAAAGGGAGCCTAAGATTTCTTCTCTAGGGACTGGCTATACTGCGACTGAGGAGGAGAACCTAAACTGACCACAAGTTTCCTTGTGACTGAGACTGTAAAAGCAGCTTCTGCCTAGAGACTGCACAGGGGTCATAAAAGGAGGCTCTTTGATCTGTAGATAGGCCTCCTTGTGGAGATTTTCAGTAAACTAATGTAAACTTAGGCTTATTAGCCATAGAAGGCTGATGCCCTGCCTGAGTCTGTTAACTTATTTGCAAATCTACAGGGAAATAAAAAATAAGAGAGAGATAGAAAATATACCACTCACACAATACATTCATGAGGAAAGGTGGATGAAATTAGGCATCTTAACTTCAAATGAAGGTAAGCTTCCCAGTTTCAGCACATACATTCAACAAAAAGTGTAGATGAAGTCAAGCATCTTAACTTCAACTGAAGTTAAGTTTCCCAGTTTCAACGCTGTTTATTGTTGATGAGCATACTTATACTTCTGAGAAAAGGGAATTACCTCATAGTCAAAAGTCTTCACTTACCAGGAAAGTGGGACAGAGGGGAAGACTTCCTATTGAGACTCTAGGTGAGAGAAGCATGGGAGAATGGGGAAATAGAAGGATCCAGAGGGTACTAGACACCTACAAAAAGAACATTATGATGGAAAGATCTGGGCCCAAGGGTCCTACTCAAACTATGCCACCAGCCAAGGACAATACGTGCAGTAAACTTTGAACCCCTACCAAGATCTAGCCAATGGACAGGACATTCTCCACCATTGAGTGGAGAGTCGGGACTTACTTTCACACAAACTCTGTTGCCCCATATTTGACCATGTCCCCTGGATGAGGAGGCCTGATGATACTCAGAGGAAATATAGCAGGCTACCAAGAAGAGACTTGATACCCTATGAGCATATACAGGAGGAGGAGGTCCCCCTCAGTCACAGTCATAGGGGAGGGGAGTAAGGGGAAAATGAGAGGGAGGGAGGAATGGGAGGATACAAGATATGGGATAACAATTGAGATGTAATATGAATAAATTAATAAAATATATTCTTAAATAGTACAATTAATCATAAAAACAGATGAATTCTAAAATATAACAGGTTACATGTTTTAAAACCAAACATTTCTTATCTATGTATCCATTACATAAATTCATAGTGAGTTCAGAGTGACGAAGGTTGACAAGGTCTAAGGTTAATAGTGTCTGAAACTTACAAAGAGTATATGACTTATCAATTAGGACTGATCTAATTATACATTATCCAGATATCTCTTAGTTCATTATGAGCCAAGCACAATAATTTTACATGTCTTTCATTCTAAGAACCAGAGTAAATTCAGACATATCTAGGTAGCTTCATTCCAACTTAGGTTCATGAGTAGTTTAAGCTAATTTGTGTATATTTATGGTGAAACACCAGGCTTTGTGGTACCATCTGGAGTGGTATCTTATCTGAAGCCACAAATCTGCTACAAGGCTATCCTTAGTGAGGCATCTGGAGGTCTACAAAGGTATTTATTGCATCCATAAACTAACTTTAACATTCAAAACTATTTGAGTCAAATCAAGAATTCCATAATCAGGGATTAACTCATCTGAATAACGAATAGTACATCTTCAACAAGATCCTGTAGAAAGTTTGCTCAATCAGACCTGGTCAATATCCAGAAAGCAACAGTTCACACCAATGGCAGGTGTTTTTTCTTTTTCTTTTTCTTTTCTTTCTTTCTTTTTTTTTTAGACAGGGTTTCTTTGTGTAATCTTGGTTGTCCTGGACTTGCTTTGTAGACCAGGCAGGCCATGATTGTAGTCCTGGCTGTCCTGGACTCCCTTTGCAGACCAAGCTGGCCTTAGTCTCACAGTGGTTCACATGCCTCTGCCTCCCTGGGTGCTGGGATTATAGGCATGTGTCACCATGCCCAGCTCTAATGCCCGATTTTAGAGAGATACAGCAAAGCACAGTTGACAGGGTAGTCAGAGGTTGGAAGCAATTCTGAGGTACATCATGATACAGACCTTGCAAGTATCAGATCACCTCCAGAGATTTCTCAGGCCTACTGAACTTCTCCAAATCAATGGTTGCTGACAGCATGTCAGAGGCTGGAAGCAGTTTGGGGGTGCATCATGGTACAAGACCTTGCAAATACCGGGTCACCTCCTAGACAGCCCACATGCCTAGTGAGCTCTTGGCAACTAAATGTTGAACATTTCTTTAAGTGCTTCATGGCCAATATAAATCCTCAGTTGATAATTTTCTGTTTAGCTCTGTAGTCCTTTTTTAATTGGGTTATTTGCTTTGTATTAGCCCTTTGATGAATATAGAATTGGTGAAGATCTTTTCTCATTCTTTAGAATTGTGTCTTTTCCTATTGAATGTATCTTTTGCCTTTCAGAAGCATTTCAATTTCATGAGGTCCCAAATATTAATTGTTGGTCTTCGTGCCTGAAATGTTGATGTTCTGTTCAGAAAGTTGTCTCATACCACTGCGTTCAAGGCTTTTCTCCACTTTTTCTTCTAGTATATTTAGTGTATCCAGTTTCATTTCTCAGGTCTTTGATCCATTTGGACTTGAATTTTGTGCAGGTAGATGATGTTTTTGATATGTTCTTGGATTCAGGTTGTATATCATTGACTATTTTTGCATTGATGTTCCTAAGGAAAACGGGTCTGAAATTCTCTTTCTGTTGTGAGTTGTTTCATGGCTTAGACATCATGGTGACTGTGGCCTCACAGAATGATTTTTGCAATGTTCCTTCAGTTTCTATTTTTTGGAATATTTTGAGGAGTATAGGTATTAGCTTTTATTTAAAAGTCTGGGAGAATTCTGAACTAAAACTATCTGGCAGTGGGCTTTCTTTTTCCGTTGGGAAATTTTTAATGACTCCTTCAATTTTGTTAAGTGGTATCTATCAAGAAAAGCATCCATTTCTTAGAGAAAGGGAAGATCTGCATAGTCATAAATTCTACTATGTTCAAAGATTGCATCTACCCAAAAAGGAATTTTGTATTTTGTCTTTTAAATCTGCCTGGCCAAATATATCCCATTTTTTTAATCTTGTAAAGGAAAAATACTGGGCAATAAAAGCCTTGTTCTCTGACCTTTTAAATCCTACACATGGTGAAATCTCAAGTAGATGAGAAGTTATTTGTTGCATATCATTATGACTCCATTGATAGAAAAAAAGAAACAAAACCAATTCATTTCTAAAATCTATGTATTCTATTTTAATGGTATATTCCTGGAACAACCATTATAAAACTTATTTATTGGTCTCTGATACATTGCTAATACTCACTATTTTGGAATTGCAGGTATGAATCTAAGCAAAAGTGAAATAACACCTGGAGCTTCATTAAAACCATCTCGGAGATCCCTGCCTTGCCTCGCCCAGAGCTATGCTCATTCAAAGAGCTTGAGTCAATCTGCTTCACTGTTCCAGTCAACTGAGAGTGCATCTCAGGCTCCGACTTCCCTAACATTTCTTTCTACTGATAAACCAGAACATGGTGAGTGACAAGTAATCTTTTTATTAAGCTTACAAAGATTAAGGCATTTTAACAATTGCTTTCTTTCTGCTTTGCTACATCAGACTAATATTTATTGAGCTCTTTAGGAATGAGTGTGTCTGGCAAAAGTAGAACAGTGCAGTATATGGGAAAAGCAGCTTGTTGGTTAGCTGTATCTGTCTCCTTTCTCTTTTTGCAGCTTGCCTATTTCATGGCAATTTGAACCATATATTGGGCATGTTAAGGGGAAGACAATCCCAACTTGGGAATGACTAGCTAATATATAAACTTGTTGTTAGCACACTACTGGTAATAAGTTACAGACTGTATTCAAGAATATATCAGCAATAAAGACACTAAAAGGAATCTTACACAAAGAATGAAGAAATATATATACAAGCAAAAAAACCTCAGGACAGATTAAACCTTGTTAGAATAATTGATATTTGAATGGTAATAAAGAAAAATATAAAGCATTTATTTAGTAAATTATCAAGCCTTCAACATGAATAAGGAAGAAAGAAAATTATACACACTATCTTAAGCAACCAGGAAAAATCCCCTCCAAAATACCAGCAATTCGTAAATAAATTTACATTATAATCCTGTATAAAAATGGTCTTAATTCTGAAATAATGTCATTGACTGGCATTAGAATACAAAATAAGATCTAGTCCTCCCAGTCATTAGGAAATTCACACCAATGTTATATAAACACATACTAAGAGTAAAAGGGACAGGCAAGATGAACAGGACCTGCAGAAACCAATCCACAGAAAAAGCTTAGCACAGAGGAGAGAAGTAAACATGAGCTCTCACCTCTAGACAAAATGCTATTCACAACTTATACCTGCTGAGAGATGCAAAATCAGCTTTCTCCCATGTCTTAACAAACTGGTTGTTTCTTCCATACTCCCGGGCAGGTCTCATAATCAGCAGTTGGCTAACAACACAATGCCCCCTGCCCCCTTCTCTCTCTCTCTCTCTCTCTCTCTCTCTCTCTCTCTCTCTCTCTCTCTCTCTCTCTCTCTCTCTCTCGCTCTCGCTCTCTCTCTCTCTCTCTCTCTCTCTGTGTGTGTGTGTTAAACGTATTTATTTATTTACTTTACATCCTGGTAGTAGCCCTCTCTCTCCTCACCTTCCATCTCCACCTCCCTCTCTCTCCCACATGCCCATCCCATATTCCTCAGTTAAGAGGAGCCTTCTTTCCAACCCCTACCTCCAGCTCATCAAGTCATATCAGAACTGAATGTGTCCTCTTCTCCTGTGGCCTGGCAATTCAGTCCTGCCAGGAGGAAGTGATTGAAATTCTGGGAAGAGAGTCCATGTCAGGGATTCCCCACTCCCCTTATTGACCTTCAGGTACATCTTTGTAAAGGAACTAGGTCCAGTCCATGCATGGTCTTTAGTTGGTGTTTTAGTCTTGGCAAGGCCCTTTGGGACCTGATTAGTTTTCTCTGTTGGTCTTCTTTTCTCCCCCTTTTCTCCCCCACTTTTCCACAAAGTTCCAATGTGGCTGTGAGTCTCAGCATCTGTTTTGAAGCACTGCTGGGTGAAGCCACTCAAAGGAAAATTCTGCTTGATGTCTGTCTGCAAGCATAGCAGATTATCATTAATAATGTCAAGAGTTGTTTCTCTCCCATGGGGTGGGCCTTGGGTTGGGTCAGGCATTGGTTGGACCTTCCCTCAACCTCAGCTGTATCTGTTCTATATTTATCCCTGCACATCTTGTAGGCAGGGTGAACTTTGGGTGGAAGTTTTTGTGGATGAGTTGATGCTCCTCTTCCTTTACTAGACAATGTCTAGTTAGAAGCTGTCCTTTACAGTCTCCATGGCCCCTGCTACTAGGAGTCTCTGCTACAGTTCCTCTCATATCACCCTGGGAACCTACCATGACTTATGTCTCCAGCTTGTCACAAAGATGCCCCTACTCAGAGTTTCTTTTTTCTCTGATGACTCTATTCTCCTGCCCCCTATCTCCCTAAGTCTGTTCTCTTCCCTCATATATCTATGTGTTTCCTTTCCTCTTCATCTCTCTCTTCAACAACTATATCTATTTCTTCAATTCTATTTCTTCTTTGGAGTGAGGTTTAAGCCTCCTTCCTTGAATCCTCCTTGTTACTTATCTTCTTTGACTCTGTGCATTATAATATGTCTATCCTGTACTATATGGCTTTGTGAGTACATAGCATGTGTGGCCTAGATCTGGGTACCTCACTCAGGATGATCTTTTCTAGTTCCATACATTTGCCTGATAATTTCAAGATTCCCTTATATTAATAGCTGAGTAGTAGTCCATTATGTAAATGTACCACAGTTTCTTTACTCATTCTTCAGTTGAAGGACATCTGGGTGGTCTTCAGTTTCTAGCAATACCAAATATATCTGCTGTAAACATATTTGAAAAAAATGTCCTTCATGTATGATGGAGAATCTTTCAGGTATATGCCCAGAAGTGGTTTAGCTAGGTCTTGAGGTAGAGCTGGTCCCAATTTTCTGAAACAGCACCAGATTGACTTCCAAATGGTTGTACAAGTTGGCACTTCCACCACCAATGAAGAATTGTTTCCTTTTCTCCACATCTTTGCCATTGCAGTTTTGAACTTAGCCATTCTGATGGGTGTAAGATGGAATCTCAAAGTCATTTTTATTTGCAATTCCCTGATGACTAAGGATATTGAACATTTCTTTAAGTGATTCTCAGCCATTAGAGATTCCTCTCATGAGAATTCTCTGATTAGCTTCCTAACCTATTTTTAAATTTGATTATTTGTTTTTATGTATAATTTTATTAATTCCTTATATATTTTAGATATTAGCCTTAAAGAAATAAATTGAAGATGATATTAGAAGATGGAAAGATGTCCCATGATCATGTATCAGTAGGATTAATATATTAAAAATGGCCATCTTACCAAAAACAATCTACAGATTCAATGCAATCACCATTAAAATGCCAACACAATTCTCTACAAATCTTGAAAGAACAATTCTAAACTTCATATGGAAAAACAAAAAACACAGAATAGCTAAAATGGTCCTACAAAATTAAAAAAAAATTCTGAGGGTATCACCATCCTGGATGTCAAGCTATACTACAGAGCAATAATAATAAAAACTGGATGGTACTGGCATAGAAATACACTAGAGGATCAACGGAATCAAATTGAAGATGCAGAAATAAACCCACGTACCTATGGACACTTGATTTTTGACTACAGAACTAAAATCATACAATGGAAAAAAGACAGCATCTTCAACAAATGGCGCTTGTCTAGCTGAAATGTCTACATGTAGAAAAGTGCAAATAGGTCCCTATTTATCACCCTGCACAGAATTCAATTCCATTAGATCAAAGACCTCAATATTACACTAGATACACTAAATCTATTAGACGAGAGAGTAGGGAAGAGCCTTGAACTCTTTGGTACAGGAGACAAATTCCTGAACAGAATACCAGCAGCCCAGGCTCTAAGATCAATAATTAATAAGTGAGACCTTATGAAAATGAAAAGCGACTGAAAAGCTGAGGATACTGTCAGTAGAATGAAATGACAATCTACAGACTGGGAAAAGATCTTCACTAGCCTTACATTTGACAAAGGGTTAAAATCTAAACCATATAAAGTGTGTGTGTGTGTGTGTGTGTGTGTGTGTGTGTGTGTGTGTGTGTGTGTTTATTTTAAGAGAAGAAAAGAACATGGATTTATTTGACGAATGAAGTGGGAAAGGAACTAGAAGGAGCTGAGGACAGAAAATAATATCAATATGTATTAAAATTTCAAAAATAAATATACACATTATTTTAAGCTATATTAAAATTATTTAAAGTTGATTTCATTCTAATGAGGCAAGGATAGAAGATCCAACATACGCAAATCAATAAATGTAGTGCATCAAGTACAGAAAGGAAGGATATAAATATCAAAATAGTCTCACTAGAAGCAAGAAGACCACTAACAAATTCACCCAGTCTTTCATAATAAGCAGTTAGCAATATAAGGAATAAAGCTTTACATAAGAAAGGTTATATTCATCAAAGCTATTAATAGCATTTTACTGAGTCAGGCAAACATAAAAACATTTCTTTGTAATTGAAATGAGATGGGCATCCATTCTGTGTACTCTCCCTCAGTGCAGTGATTTTAGTCACAGCACTCAGCATGATTAGTGAAAGGATCATAATACTGAGGCCAACCTGGACCACATTGTGAGCTACAGGCTATTCTGTCCTCCATAGAAGTATCTTCCTCAAACAAAGAAGCAATCAAAATCACACTACAGTTCCATACTAGTAAAAACAACATGACATCAGCACAATATGAGACCCAGAGACTAAGGAGTCTTGGCAGCTATAGCCATCTTAGTGTTCACAATTTGTCAAAATATATGTTGGAGAAATAACAGAATCTTTAGAAAACACCTGGAAAGCTGTATCCACATGCAGTAGAAACTGCATACTTCTGTCTCGTCGTGCACAAAAAAGCAAAGCAAAATATATCAAAGATCTTGTTATAAACTGGAATCTTTTAATCTAATGAGGAAAAAATAACAATAGCACTTAAAATATTGTCAAGACTTTTTGAATAGGACTTCAGAGGCTCAGAGTATATACTAATTGACAAATTGAATTGCATCAAATTGAAATGCTTATGCATAGCAGAGTAAACAAAGGGAAGAAATAGCTTGTAGAATGAGAAAAAGTCCTTGCTAGTTACTCACCTGATGGTTGATTAATTTTCAGAATAGAGAACTAAAAGAAAAACTCATATAATCAGAATGTTCAAAGAAGCTGAGTGAATACTTCATACATGAAGGAATAAATGGACAATAAATATATAACAGCTGTGGGCTGGTTCATTCAATTTAGCTGTTGTAGCTCAGACTTGTCTCCCAGGTGACTTATTCAATCTGGCTTTTCTCTTAGCTCCTGCATTGCTCTGCTTGGCCTCAAACTAACTTTTATAAGCTTCTGGCTCATCATTCTCTGGCTGTTTTCACCTGGGTGTTCTCTCTCTCTCTCTCTCTCTCTCTCTCTCTCTCTCTCTCTCTCTCTCTCTCTCTCTCTCTCTCTCTCTCTCTCTCTCTCTCCATTCCCTTAAGTAGCTTCCCTTTCCTCTCTCTTCTCATAACACTTGGGCATATCCTATTCTATAAATCTTTTTCTGATTTGTCGCTTTTTTCTACCACTCAATTCAACATCACTTTCAAACATGGTTGCTTCCTTCTAAAAACTAATTTTACCTTCACTGTTTGGTGTTAAAGGTGTGTACCATCATGCTTGGACCTAAGATTTTCTTTGCCTGAAACTTGCTCTATAACAGACCGGCCTTGAACTCAGATCTTCTTGCCTCTATCTCCTGGACTAAGGCATATTTGCATTCCAGCAAGATCACACAGACCTAGAAGGTCTTTGGGTGTGATCTCTTGTCACGTGATCTCAGCCATATTCTGAATTAAAATTCTTCTATAAAGAAACACCAACTATTTTAATATATTGTAGTGACAAAGCAATGAATAATTAATTTCTGAGGTTCAGGTATTGTTGGCAGCAGGAAAAGGTTGAAATTTAAGGATATACAGAAAAGATGCCATATGGAAGAAAATTGCAGTCTAATTTAAGAAGTCTTGTTCACACATTCACACATCTATGACAATTCCTGTTCATAAAATTGAACAATATTCTGTTATTCAAAAGATTTTTATATTTTCCATTCTTCTCTTGATGTTTTTCCTATGGAAATTTCCTATAAGTCATTGTAGTTTTTCTTCTGTGTAACTTGAGAACACTAGTATTTTCTTTTCAATAATCTAGCAACATTATGTATTTTAATCAACTTACAGTCATGTGCAAAAAAGTATTAAATGTTCAAGATAAAGAACAGGGTAATATGTAGCATAGGTCTGTGGCAGAGACAAGGACATTTTACACAGTGACTGGTTAACCACCTTTTATGCCAACACCATAAGGAGGTTTTTTGATGTCATCTTCTTCTTTGAGCAGGCTGGTTGTTGCCAGGAGTTAACTTGTCAAAGAATCTTTAGAATAATAAAAACATAATTAAGTACCATATTCTGTAGGTCTCTGAGGTTTTTGAAGACTTTATTTAACTATTTTTACCTCATATATCTATAGAATCATATCTATTTATTAAACCTAGAATATATATTCTTGTGATAAAACTAGACTAGTTTTTGACACAAGCATGATTTGTATCAGTACACAAAATTCGATACCAGAATTCTGCCTAAAAATAGGCAAGATTAGATGCAGACAGAGTCAATGACCAAACTCTGCCAAGACAGGGTAAGCAAGTCTTCAATAGTTTCTGCTCACAAATATGTCTGTCAGATATGTTGGGCCAGAAGGCTGAAGATGATGATCCAACATGATAGAGCATGTAGGGTAACTGTCCAGGCAGTAGACCGGCTCATTCATTTTTTCACTTTGGAAACTGCTAACCTGCACACTGGGTTCACTCAAATATTTAAGTTTTATCCCTTCTCAAGTCTCTGATTGGTTTGAAGACCAGATAAGTCTTTCAATTAAGCTTAGTAGGTTAGGAGTTAAGATGTTTTTAGATAAAGATAGATGTTTTAAGTTATATAGATGAGATATGATGAATATTAATCTCCATTCAGAAATTTAGACCCAACATGATAAGAAAGACGTTTACTTCAAGTTTGCCAAATACAAATAGCCAAATCACTATGAATGTAACATTTATATAATTCCTGATTGTCTCGTGGTTCTTGCTGCTGTATGTAGTTTATTTTACCCAAGTGTAATAATATTACTGTATATGTTAAAAAAGAAACATAATAAAACATTTTTTAAAATGTAACATAGGTAATGTTTTTTTTAAAGTTAAAATTTAACTATTGCACAAATAAAATTTAAACTTCAGTGTATTAGCTTAACACATTTCTTCATAGTTGAGTGTCATTTAGACGTCAGGCATCATGGTCATTTTCTAGCTGTGCATTTATTTCTCTAGACTTTAAAACTTCTATTTTTGCTTTTATTTTTTTAACAGTTGCTTCTGAGGAGAATAAAAAAGACTCTACCCTCAAATGTTCCTTTGCTGACCTCAGTGAATTTTGCTTGGGTGAGTTAATTTCTTGTATTTTCTTTTTTTCCTCTTCTCTGAGAATGAAGTATATTCTTCAAACCTAGAGTGATTTTTGCATAAAATTTTCATATTTGGTCTTTAAATTTTAAGCAGTGAATATATAAGTCTGAGAATTATAATTATTGATTGATTTATTATATAGTTTATAATGTAAATATTATAAGAAGACAGTAGCAAATAATCCTATAACAAAATGTATTAATAATAATTTTTATTAATTTCATTCCATTCTATATAAGTAAGTATATTTACACTAGTATAATGAGATGTACCAAATGTTGTCACTCAATATTTTTCTTGATAGTAGATAGTAGTATTGTTCTTCGTTAGTAGATATACTCATTTTTATGTGTTCCTATACAATTCAAAGTGACTCTATTTATAACCAGCAGAAATTGATCATGAGGATCTTTTTATGTAAAAAAAACCTGTTGGTTAAAAAAGGACTGTTGGTGTGTTTGTATTTCCTACATATTTAAATATGAACATATTGAAGACTTCTTGGAGATTTTGAAATGCTCTGATATAGTAACACATAATCAAGTTTAATTTGTCTAGAGGAGTGACCTTAACATCTATGCTTTTTCTTTTTTTCATGGATAAAAATAACTGTATCCAAGGTTAAAAATGTATAACCTAGGCTGTTTCCAGGTTCTGGCTGTTATGAATAGGTCCTCTATGAACATGGTTGAGCATATGTCCTTGTTGTGTGCTTGAGTATATTCTGGGTATATTCCAAGGAGTGGAATAGCTGGGTCTTGAGGAAGCCTTATTTCCAGAGGAAGGGTAGCAGACTACTAAGAAGAGACATGATACCCTATGATCATATAGAGGGGTAGGAGGTCCTGCTAAGTCACAGACATAGGGGAGAGGAATAGGGTGAAAGGAGGAGGGAGGGAGGAATGGGAGGATAAAAGGGATGGAATAGAAATTGAGATATAACATGAATAAATTAATTAAAAAATAACAAAAGAAGAAAAAAAAAAGGTGGACAGCACCGGGGGAACAAGAAAAAAATGTATAACCTAAATTTTTTGACTTGTTTTACTTCTTATGACATTGCCAAGAAATTTTAGCTTCACCAAATCCTTGAATAGTTTTGTTTGTAACAGGCTACTAGGAACTACACTTTAATCATGTTTTTATAATATCTTTTAGTTGGTGTGGCATAGAAATAGGACTAACTTATTAATCTTCTAATTTAAATATTATCTGGTTCATTTCACATAAAACATAAAAAAGAAACATTTCAGTGGAATAAATCAAAGCTTTTTTTTAATAGTACCTCATTTTGTAGCATGCTCTTCAGTCATCTTTTTTTGAAAACAAAGCATGAAAAACTTGTGGTTTTTTTCTTTGTTTAACACATCTACACAGGTAGGAAAGTTTCCATTAAATTTTCACTAATTAGAACCAGTTAATACTTTAACAGTTACTCTAGAAACAAAATGATGACATTTCAATTCCACTGATCTTTCATTTTTAAAGCAATTTTTAAAAATCCTGTATAATGAGAAGAAATTGTGTGGTTTATTATTTTGATAGTCTCTTTCTATCTGATATTTATTGGCATCCATCCTATTGTGATAAGATATAATATTGTCCAATATTACATTTAAAATTTTATAAGTTGTCAGTCTCCAATTATCCACTTGTGTTAATGGAACAATGAAGCTTCTGTAAAGTTAAACATATAGACACACATACACACACACACACACACACACACACACATGAGAGAGAGAGAGAGAGAGAGAGAGAGAGAGAGAGAGAGAGAGAGAGAGAGGGAGGGAGGGAGGGAGAGAGAGAAGGGGTGGGGCTTGAGTCTAAAATATAAGCCTGTAATTCTACTATTCAGAAATTTAAAAATATAGCAGCTTTTAGGCTAACCTGAGCTCATAGCAAGACTGACATTAAAGGAAAGGAAATACTAAAGTTAATTAAATAATTTCAAATTTTATTGGCCACATATAAATGGAAAACTACCATTACAATGAAATGGCTAATATCTGTGTAGCTGTAATAACTCTAAATAGCAGCCACATAATACATGTAGATGTAGTCCCTAGTTGACAGAAACTTTCCTCACTTATCTCTGAGAAGGTTCTGTTTACAAAAGATGGTGATTAATACAGAGATCCACAAATGGCCAAGGTGCTGAGAATAAAATACTGCAGAGTTCTCATCCATTACTGAATCCTTCTTCCAACAGATCAAAGTTCATGGTGGAAGAGGGGGAAGAAAGGGCGTAAAATCATGAGGAGGAAGATGATTGCAAGGCAAAAGTGTCTACTGAACATAGTAGGAAAGTTGCCGATGTAAACTCAGTAGTTGTAACAGCATTGTACAAAACTTGTGAAATCTGAAACCAGAAATTCCAGGAGGTAGGTGGGAGTTGGGCATGAAAGTCAACCTGTAGCATAGAGATATTGCCCATTCTCCTGAAAGAAAGAGACAGTTTTTTTCTAAGAGGGTAGCCTCTAGCAAATAGTAGAAGACCACACATCTAAAGATGTTTGGGCAGCACAAATTGGTCTTGTCAGTGGAAAATAAAACACAAAATTAGATGGGTATGAAATTTCAGAGGAGTTAGAGGAGCAATATTATATAAAAGGGTAAATAAACTATCAAATAACTAAAAAGAAACCCCCACATGTCTGCAATATGATGTTTTCGTTATCTTTGAAAAGAGGACAAATGAATTGAAGACACATCAAGAGTATAATTAAGTAAAGATGAGCATGCTAGCAATCCATGTTTGTCTTCAAATGTCAAGCAGTCTTATCTGCTACACTTGCCTTCAGAGTGCAGAGCACCACTGCATCTTGAAGGTTTTGAGCTGGAATTTCCAATAAATGAGAACCAGGCAAGTGCATCTGGTTAATGACTTTCCTTTTTCACCATGAACTACGTGGAACTGCCCATGTCAATATTTATGTTAGGGTAAACTGGCTGCATGTGGTCATGTTCCATAAGGACTGCTATTTCCCTTTGTTCAAAGGAAGATCTCTGGAGAAAGACTGTATTTTTGTTGCTTTGGAGTTTAAGTTTCTAGAAGAGATGATACTTGGTTACTTCTCCAGATGCTATGATAAATATCCTGATGAAAAAAGGCAAGGAGAATAATCCCTTTAGGCTCACAGTTCAAGAGTTTAATCCATTCTGGCAGAGAAACAATAGAGGCCAGTCTCTGAGGCAACTGGTCACATTGCATTTTAGGCTGCTTGTCAGACTTGTTGAATTAATAGCTATTCTTGATTCAGTGTTGAAAACACATTCAGAATATGACCACTGTTTACCTTATTTGCTCCTTTACATATCTATGATTTCATAGCTAGAGTGGTGCAATGCCTATCTGTTGAGACTATGTGATGAAACTTTTGTATCTTTATAGTCTGTTTTTTTTTTACATAGTGATAATGAAGGGGGGAAAAAACCTCATTATTTCTCTGCTTCAGTCTCTACAGGGTTTCTCATTTCACTTAAGCTATAAACTTAATTTAGCCGTCAGAATCCTTGTGAAATCTGGGTCTATCCTCTTTAGGCCAGATCTAATGCCTCCTTTCAATCAACATGCTGAATCCAAATTATCCTTGTCCTTTTTGATCATTACATGCCTGCTCTCATCTCAGGGACTCACATTAAATTAAACCAGATCCACATAGCTCCCCATTCTGTCCCAACACTGATTTAGTTTTCTTTATAATTAGTACTGTTTCTTAAAATTATATGATTTATGTAGGGATCTGCACTTGAGATCTAAATGCAGAGACCCTGATAATTCTGTTGGCATTTGTAGGCATATAATCAAGAATGTTATATGGTCCACATTTTTTTAAAAACATATTTTAGAATTTGTCACAGTAGTGAGGAATTGCTATAAGTCATGGTACACTGACATACACTCACGTTTAGAGCATCTGCTGCCCCATCCACTCACTGCTTTGCTTTCCAGGAAGTCATTTGTCACAGGAACAATGAGCAATAACCTGTTAGAAATAAATAGTTTGCTAATTTTTGCCCTGGATATGATAATATTTTTAATTCACAGTTTATATAGAGCATTTCTAGGTCTTAAAAATAATCATCATGCTTAAGTTACAGAATTGCTTCTCTAAAATTACTCAGTGTTAAACTTTACTTCATATACAAATATTTAGGAATATTTATCTATTTATAACTATAAAACACTAGATATGATTCCACTTATACCCAGTATACAACTGATAACAACTGATATTAAAATCTCTTATTGATATTGATCATGAGAATATATCTACTTAGTGACAGATAGAGGCATAAAAGATAGTTGTGGCATAAACCCTGACACACGTGCATAGTAGGGTTCTCTGAGCACCATCAACAACCTGAACGGAACTCTTTTGTAAGACAACTAGTGAAACAAGATGTGGTTAGGGGAAAAAAACTGTGAGAACAAAAACTATATTATCACAATGTTAAATCTCATTTCTCCAGGAAACTTCTATATGGATAACAATTGTAAAAATGGAATATGTTATCATTCAAAACTTGCACTTTCATATACCAGTTCCTCAGTCCACACCATTTGTACTCTGGCTTTCTGAGTTGTGATAAGGAGACACTGTGTAGTCCCTTCTTAAACTGTGGATATCAAGCAGGGAGTAAAAGTTTTCTATGAAAGTCAAGTAAAGAAGTGTATGTTGGATAAGATGTAAATTATAAATTATGAAAATAACATTAATCCACTATAATTATTTAATTATACACTCTCAGAAATGTATCCTCAAATATGGTGGATTGAATACAAATAGAAATATCTTCAGTAAGAACCAAAACACATTGTAGAATTTATTCATTCTCAGAAGATCCACTAGAAAAAGGGATGGTTTACTTCATGAATCAAAACACAATAAGGTCCTTCTCCATTGTTGCCCACAGATGTGGATTGGCAGAAGTACCAACATAAAACAGTTTTAAAGTTCTGACAGTTATTATACAGACAGTCTTTGGTAAGAATAACAGAAAAGATCTAGAGCTGGGGTGGGTGGGGGTGGAATGAAGTATTATACCAAATCTAAAATGACCTACTTTATGCTTTTTGCATACTGTTTTCCATTTTTAATCCCCAGTCTTTGCTCAGTTAGTCTCTCTTCATCTGCCTTTAGCACCCCAGTCTATTCTTTTCTTTGCAGAATTCGTTTTGTTAAAATAGATATGATCCTGCTCTACTGCTCAAATGCATAGCTGTGTCATTCTGTTTAACTAAGATAAAATCTAAAAACTTTCCAATAGTTTAAACTCTACAGAACATGCCCTACTCCCTTCACTGCCGTTCTACAATGACACCATGTCATGGCCTTCTCCTTTCCCTCCCCAGTAGCCTCATTACCATCTCCTGTGAACATACAGGATGACGTATTTTACCTCATGAACCTGGCTTAGAGACACCTTTTGCCTGCATCCTGCTTCCACAGAAATTCGCTTATCTAAATGATATTTTACAGCAGCGTTAGCTCTGGGAGGCATTTTTGACAACGTTGTTTAAAACACTACACACTTTTATTTATTCAGTACTTCTTCTCCCACTCTCTCCTCCCATTTCAATTTTTCATTTAATTTACCAACATATGTGTTATGTTTTTCTTTACCATTTTCAAGTTAACTAAAGTGGGAATGTATTTTATTGTTCTGTGTACTCTATCCTAGCTATAATCACTCCAAGTATAGTGCACACGAGGAGATAAAATGCCACAGGTATTGGAAGTCACACATACAGGGTGTCCACTGACATCTTTTTGACCCACAGTGGGCCAGTGCATGTTCAACAATGATAGATAGCTACCATTTACCTTCTCCTGTTTAATCACACATGGGCATCCAGCTTCCTGTCTCACATAGTAAGAAAGAAAAGGATGGGGGCAGGAAGGCAAGGAAGAAACAGAAACACCAGCACTTCCATCCTGTACAAACAACATTGTAAGTTGAAGGTATCAGGGATTTGGTAATTTCTCAAAGGAAGTCCAAAATGGCAGCTTCTTTCTTTCTTTCTTTCTTTCTTTCTTTCTTTCTTTCTTTCTTTCTTTCTTTCTTTCTTTCTTTCTTCTTTTTCCTCTCCCTCTTCTTCCTCTTCCTTTCTTCTGCTTTTTCTGTTCTGTTTTAGTGCCTTTAAGCATTTTTCTTTTTAAATTTATTTTATTAATTATTCACTTTAAGTATTAGTCATAGCCCCCTCCCTCCTCTCCTCACAGTCCCACTCTCACTCCCTGTTTCCCCTATACCCTTCTCCTACTCCTCAGAGAAGAGTAACCACCCACCACTCACCCGCCCCAGCATATTCAAGTCTTATCAGAACTGAGCACACCCTGTGGTCTGTCCAGGTAGCCTGCCAGGCAAAAGTGATTTTAAAAAGTAGTCAATCCCATCTCCCTTACAAGGGGACCCATATGAAGACTGCGGTACCTATTGGCTACTTCTGCGTAGGGGGTTTAGGTCTAGTCCATGCATGGAGCTTCTTTCTCTAGTAGCCCACCCTGGGGCCTCCTTAGTTGGGTCTGTTGGTCTTCTTGTGGACCTCCTGTCACCTCTGTGTCTTTCGAGCCTTCCCCCAACTCTTCCGCAAGACTCCTTGAGCTCCATCTAGTTTTTGCCTGTGGGTCTCAGCATCTGTTTCCGTCAGCTTGGATGGAGCCACTCAGAGGACAGCTTTGCTAGGCTTCAACCTCCAAGCAGAGCAGAATATCATTTTCGTTTGAGGTGTATGAAGTATGCTTCCTCACCTCTTTTAATTAATTTGGATTGAAATTCTATTTTCAGAATGGCTACTCCAGCCTGCTTCTTGCTTCTTCCAGACCTTTACTCTCACACAAGTCTATCCTTGTGTTTGAGGTATGTTTCTTGTATGCAGCAGAATGTTGGTCTTGTTTATGCATCCATACAGTCAATCTGTGTCTTTTTATTGGGGAGTTGAGGCAACTGATGTTGAGGGAGATTAATGTCCAGTGACTGATATGGTATTTTATTTTGATGTTGATTGTGGTAGTATGTGTGCTTGTCTAAGTTTTTGTTTTCCTAAAGTGAAATTATATCTCTCCTGTGGTTTTGTGGGGTTTTTTTTGTGGGGTTTTTTGTTTGTTTGTTTGTTTTTGTTTTTGTTGTAGTTAGTGTAGTTAGTATCCTTGGTTTGGAATTTCCCTTCTAGCGCCTTCTGTAGGGATGGATTTATGGACAGGCATTGTTAAAAAAATTTTTTTGTCATGGAATGTCTTGTTTTCTCCATCTATGTTCATTGAAAGCTTTTTTAGGTATAGTAGCCTAGACTGACATCTGTGTGCTCTCAGAGTTTGCAAGACACTTGTCCAGGCCTTTCTGGCTGTTGTGAAAAGTTGGGTGTGATTCTCATAGCTTCACTATTGTATGTTGGCCTTTTTCCCTTGCCACTTTTACTATTTGTCTTTGTTCTCTACATTTAGTGTTTCAATTATTATGTGGTGTGGAAGGAGGAGTTTCTTTTCTGGTCTACTCTATTTGGTGTTCTGTATGCCTTTTATATGTTTATAGGCATCTATTTCTTTAAATTAAGAAACATTTCTTCTATATTTTGTTTTAAAATATTTTCTGGGGCTTGGAGCCAGGTGTCTCTACTTTCCTCGATTTCTATTATACTTATGTTTCATCTTTCACATTTTCTCTGCTTTCTTGCATGTTTTGTGTCAGAAAATTTTCAGATTTAGCATTTTCTTTGATGTTTGCATAAAATTCTTCCATTTTAACTTCTACACCTAAGATTCTTTCCTCTATCTCTTGTATTCTGTTGTCAATGCTTATCTCTGCAATTTCTGTTTTCTTCTCTAAGTTCTCTCTTTCCAGGCTTTCCTCAGTTTGTACTTTTATTATCGATTCCAATTTCATCTTCAAATCTTGACCTGTTTTACTGATTTCCTTCACCTGATTGTTAGCATTTTCCTCAATTTTATTCAGAGATTTATTCATTTCCTCTATGTAGATATCTGCCGTGGCCTCTCTAAGGGCCTCAATATGTTTGGTGGTATCTTTGTTTATTTCTTTATGGATTTTTTCATTTCTTCCATTATTATTTTCATAAGGAGAGATCTGAGGTCATTTTATTTTGTTTCAGTTGTGCTAGAGTGTCCAGGGCTGATTACTTTGGGATAACTAGTTTCTGGAGATGCCATGTTATTTTGGTTTTTGTTGTTTGTGTTTTCATTCCGGCCTTTAGCGATCTGGATGTCTAAGGCATTGTGTGGCAATTTCTGGTGTCTTTCATTGACCATTGAGAACAACACATAGGTTAGTGGCTATCGGTTGAGACCCCTCACCTACAAGGATCAGATAACCTTTCCTCTGGATCAGGTGGTGACCTGTAGTCAGACTCAGGAATTTTCTGTGGTTAGGCCCAGTGACCTGATGTCATATTTACACGTGTTCCATAGTGTGGTGTCTCCTTTTGGCAGAGAGACTTAGACACTTGTATTTTGTGGCCCACAGTTCAATCTGAGACATAGAGCACATGTGCATGCTGACTCATTGGTTTGTGTCTAGACTTTGGAGACTATGCCCAACCCTGAGTTGACCCGTGAACTTTCTGTGAATTGGCTAGGTAACTTGAGGTGAGATCCACCCATCTTATATACCTTGAGGTCTTTTCTGGGCCTGAAGACCCAAAAACTGGTGCTCTGTGGCCCACAGTTCAGTCTGAGATACAGAGGGCAGGTGTTGAGCACTGG
Organism: Acomys minous; assembly: GCF_964271855.1. Taxonomy (NCBI): domain Eukaryota; kingdom Metazoa; phylum Chordata; class Mammalia; order Rodentia; family Muridae; genus Acomys; species Acomys minous. The sequence goes on from NC_140485.1 coordinate 37,269,859, forward strand.
GAGACCTGTGTTTAGAGTTTGGAGTCAGCACGTGCACCTGAGCAAACATGGAAAGTTTCTTTGGATTGTCTGGGTTACCTGAGGTCTGATCTACTTGTGTTCCAGACTGTGGTTTCGCCTCTGGGATGGAAGATAAAGACACTAGTGTTCTGTGGCCCACAGTTCAGTCTGATACACAGAGCTCAGGTGCATGCAACGTAGATGAGTTGCTAGATTTTGTAGGCTATGCACATGCCTGCAGATAACCAGGGATATTACTGTGTATTACCTGGGTGATGTGAGGTCAGACCTACCTGTGATACACACACTGTGCACCCCTATCACCTAGGAAACAGCAGAACTTGTGTTTTGTAGCTCTTAATTTGGTCCCTCTGTCCCTTGCAGTCACTGCTGTTCCACTGATAAGACACAGTGTGTAGTGCGTGATTGATGCTGCCCGCTAAGATCCTCTCCCAATAAACTTCTTTAACCCTTTAGCCAAACCCAGATTTCTAAAACTTTCCAAGTTAAAACAAAACAAAACAACAGCAAAAAACAATTAATGTACTTGTAATGTCAAAGTGTGGCTAGGTATCACCTGAATCATTACAAATATATCTACCCACAACTTCAAAGCAAATTATTTGTCCAAGTCAGGTGCAATGGCATATGACTATCATCCCAGCATTCAGGGAGGCAGAGGCAGGTGGATCTATGTGAGTTTGAGGTCAGCCTGGTCTACAAAACGAGTCCAGAACAGTCAACACCACAGAGAGAAACCCTATTTCTAAAACCAAAATAAGTAAATAAATAAACAAACAAACAAATAAATAAGATATACCCAAATTAATTTTTATGGCTCTGGGTGAGTATTTAAAGGCTCGTGTGCATTAAGAAGCATAGTAGCTGAATTCACATGGAAGCATCCCCAGCTTCAGCATTAAGGCAGTAATAGGGTAGCCATTTATGTGATTATTTTGAGTTTATCCTTTGGATAGACAATTATTTATATATTTCATTTAAATAAGCCTGAAAAACATTAAAAATGCATATTTTTAAGTAATAAATTTTTGTGGGAATTCATGGGATGATGGTTATATCTCTTCATTATAAAGAAGAGACAACTCTGCAGAGAACCGCAGACTGCCTCCCCTCTGTCCTGGGCCAGTATAGAGAGGAGGAAAGCCCCAAGGAAGGGATGATCTTACTTAATCTTGGGGGGATAGGTGCAGAGGGACCATCACACGATGCTTAAGTGGGATGTCAGGGTGTGCAAGATTCCCTAGCCTTCTCTTTAAAACTTGAGAAGAAACATATCATATCCATTTCTCTGGCAATGGAGCTCACAATGTCCACACTCATTTCTTACCCTTGGTGAGGCTACACTTCCTGGGATAAAGCTTTCATCCTGAAGATTCAACACTTGGTTGTCAGGTTGTCAGCTGCGATGTGGATTTTGTTCTGTGACAAGGAGGTCCTCTTAGAGATGTGCTCTGTAGTCTGTGTCTTTCTGAGCTCCACGTACCCAAGATTCTTGCTCATTGCTTCAGAAGCCTTTGGCAACCTCAGCCTTGGGCTGCTCAGCCTGCACTATCTTGTCTCTGGCCCTGCTTTGTGTCCCTTCCCCACTCTCAAATAAAAGAGCCCATGGGCTTCCTGTTGGGCCGCTTGTTTGACTTCTATAGAAGCTGAGTATTCTTGGTTAAATTTAGATGGGTGATATTTACTCCACCCAGGATGAGGTTGAAGTCTTGGGTGCATGCTGTCAGCCTTGCTTGGATCAAGGAAGAGACATAAGCCTACTAGGTAATCAGCTCCCTGCAAGACACTAAATTTGGCTACCACACTCATGAGCAATGGACAGCAACACTCACTCCTAGTAGTCTAGGGTACTGGAAGCAGGGGATCTTGAAGTGAAGGCCTTCAACTGGGATTGTGTCCTACTCTATGCCTCCAATCTGATTAAAGAAGATGGCTTTTTGATTGCCTTCCAAAATAAACACAGATTCATTGATGTTGTAGGCCATGGTCACAGCAATGGAGATGGCCCCCAGTAACTTCTACACTGCAATGTCCATACTCTGAAGCCCCAAGGGCAGGCATCTTGTTATGCCTGTAAGTTCTGGACCTTGTCTGACCCACCAGCAGGGGTAGTACCAGAGGTCAGAAGAGGAAGCCTACTTGATTCTACCCTACTCCAGTTTAGAAACCTTGTCCTGAACATGAGCATTGGGGATCATGGCATGCACCAAAAAAAAAAAAAACAAAAAACAAAAAACAAAAACAAAAAAAACAAAAAACAAAAAACAAAAACGGATTTTAAGTAAGGCATTTAGTAATTAAACTGGGTAGACAAAATGAATATAACTTTCTCAATTTTCTTTTTAGCTCTGGGGAAAGAAAAGGATTACATGGATGAATCTGAACATGCCAACTATGACCGATCTCGTCTCCTTAATGACTTTGTTATCAAAAATAAGCCTGAATCCAAGACAAAATTATCTAAGGTAATGTGTACTGAATTATCAATGCATAATTTTTGTAATAAAAGTTTTAAAGCATTTGATTATCCATCTATATGGCTGGATTTGTGCTGGAGAATTTAAAAAACAACACATAGATTAATATATACCTTAAAAGGCTCAAGCATAAAGAGCTATTTATTAATATATTTACTTGTATCATTAAAATTATTATATTATTTAAAAGATAAAAAAGTATCCTTTTACTTTTTAAAATGTATTTTTAAATTTTAAAATATATTTTAATCATTTATGTATTTATTTATTTATTTAGTTAGTTTGTTTGTTTGCTTGATTTCTCAAGTCAGTGGCTCTCGTGGAGCTCACTCAATAGACTTAACTGGCCTGAACCTCACAGAGATCTGCCTGCCTCTGCCTCAAGAGTGCTGGGATTAAAGGCGTGCATCACTACCACCTGTCTTATATCTTACTTTTAATAAAATTGTAGTTATATAGAATTAAATATACTTTTTTATATATGTGAAGTGAATTGATATATATATATATATATATATATATATATATATATATATATATATATATATAAACAATTTTCTGAGTCTACTTAGTGTTTCTCATATGTACAGGTTGTATTTGATAACCCAACAGAGGCCTAATCCTTGAGAAAACTGATTATCCCTCTCACAGTAGTCATTAATTGCTTGTAGCTCTTCATCTAGGGGCAAGGCCCTGTGAGACTTCCCTCATCCACACTGGCATGCCAACTAGTATTTCTTTGTTCAAGTGTTCTTTAGGTGGCCATACTGGTGAGCTATCATGGCTAAAGCTTACCCTCATAATGAGGAAGACACTCTTACAGCATGGTCCTTAGCTTTTACAATTGCTCTGTGCCCTCTTCTGTGATATTCCCTGAGCCTTAGGTATATATGAACCTAAACTATGCATCCCATGGTCAGTGTTTCTCTACATATTGATCAGCTATGGTTTTTTTGTAATGGCCTCTGTCTGCTAAAGGGAAGATTTTTGATAGAGATGAGAACTACATTTAGATATTGGTATAAGGATATGTATTTGGAATGAAGTTAGGGATGACACTGACTTTCAAATGCAGCAGCCATATGTTCTCTTCTGAGATACCTTAATTGAACATAATTAGAGGACATAATGTGATATTCTAGTGCTTTTATATATTATAATTAAAACATAATTATTTGATTATCAGTGTGAACATTTATCATTTATTTTTTCATTGGGAGAGCACCCAAACTCCTTTCCTATAATTATGCTGATATATTTAGTACATTATTACTTCCTATGGTTACCCTTAAGTGTAATAAAAACTGCATTTAATTCTTCTATCAAAATGCAATACTGAACTTTTCAGGTACAATTATTTAAATACCATATATAAACCATGAAGTGCTTGTAATTATTTCATCATTGTAACTGCCACTGATTCACATCTTCTCCTTAGTGCTAAGACAAATATTAGCTCAGAATAAGTTCACCCCATTTTCTTGTTTGAGAGGGACTTTCTCTAGGAAGACAGGAAAGAAGAAAGAAAGAATATAAAGAGAAAGGGAGGGAGGGAGAGATGGAGAGAGGAAGAAGGAAAGGGAAAGAAGGAATTTAGGTATTTAATTTAGCCCAAGGATTTACTTGTTTCAATAATTCCTGCACAGGTATTACTCATATCCTTCAACATGATGTTCTCTAGTATGCTTAATTTGTTTGGATTAAATTAATGTTCTCTTTACTAGTCACTATCAAAGCATTTGTAAAGACATATACAGAAGTAAAATATCACACATATCAGGAATGGCACCAAACATTAATATATTCTGAGTTAACTCCTTCAGTAAAAATTGTTAGTAATATTTTTATGCCTTTTGTTAACATTATTTTCTAAAATTGGTTGATCTGATCAATCATGATTTCTTCACTAAGTAGGTTGTGTATTTCTTTGTGACAAATATTTTTTGAAGTGAATTAAGAGAGTTATAAGAGAACTCCAGATTTTCCTCAATGTGTCTATGTCATTTCTTGGAAGACAAAAACAGTATACATTGAGTAATTAAACAATAATTTAAGACTCCAATCTTTATTGTCCACTTCTCCATGACTTACCATATGGCTAATAGTTATATCATCATTTAGTTTGCCTACAGTAGTCATGTCCCATATGCCATTTTTCTTAAATCTAGAGTGGATTATGTGAATGAGCACTTAATATTAATTTGAGCATAAGACTAGAACATACAATGAGAGATCATATAATAGTTCAGTCAAATGAATATTATTCAAATATACTAACTGAATTCGTGTGATTACCCAGCTCCAGCTCATACCAGTCTATGAAAATCATCCATACTTCTGTTGCCTGGGCAACTCACACCTCCCGCTGCCATGAAAGGATATCCACTTTTATCCCTTGCATATTAAAAAGTGAAACACAAATTCCGCTTGATAAAAGAGTTCAAATGTATAAAAGAAAAATAGTGCTAGAGATATTTGAAGAGTATGGTAATATACTTAGAAGATATTATTTGTGCGATCTAAAAAAGATAAAGAAATAAAACAATGACCTTGCCTTGTACTGTTCACATTACTATCTGGGTACTATATTTTGCAAATCTGTTTTCATCTCATATTATTCCTAAACATGAACCCACGTATGTAGAACTAGGCATGATGTCTCATACCTGTAATTTCAGGATTCTCCTAGCAGGTAGGGAAAACTGGACATTTGAGGGCAGGCTATTTCTACACAATAAGCAACAGCTAAACTCACATGGCAAGGCAAGAAGAAAGGGAGGAGGAAGGGAGGAAGGAAGGAAGCAAGGAAAGAAGAAAAAAGATCCACACAGAAATTTTAACTTTGTTGCATTTTATAAAATCGTCAATCTTTAGTTGTGACCTAAAAGTAGCACAAATTATGTGTATATGTGTCTGTGTCTGTATGTTTTTATGTGTATCCATGTGTATTATAAACATATATAGATTTTAATACACAAATTTAGGCCACACATCATGATTCACTTTGGATAATTGTTCTGCTTAGACTCGGCACTATGCATATTATCCATAATAAGTGAAATGCAAAAGGGAACATTTTAGATAGGAAAAAACGAGTTTATAAAGAGCAGGAAGGTTCATTAACTTGAAAGAGTGACTCATGGTTAATTCAAACTACAAGGTGAGTTAAGACAAGTATTGAATAATAGAAAACAAATAGAGCTCTATAACAAATTAGCTATCAGTCATGAACTGTGACCAGAAGAGATTATTCTAAATCCTCTCAAGTGCCATCATATTTAGCTAAGCTCTGTTGGGTTTTTCAGTTGTAAAAATTAACAAAGAATCATAGAAATATGTCTGACAAGTGGCCTGGTCATTGTATAGATGATTTCCAGTCTGTTTGAAATTTTACTTGCTAACCATTGTGAAACATCTCTTGATTCCAAGTGGTAATTTTTTGTTCAACCCGGTTTGTAACTTAACATGGTAGTTTGAATGTCAAGGCCCCCCATAGGCTTGGATACTAACTTAGTTCTCAGTTGATGGAACTATTTAAGGATTAGTAAGTGTGGCCTTTGAAGAAGGTGTGTTAACCTTTGCAAGCCTTGAGGTTTCAAAAGACTCATGTCATTTCAAGTTAGCTCTCAGCTTCCTCTTTGGGGCTCAGTTGCCACTTCAATGCCATACTTGCCTTCTTATCTCTATACTCCCCCATTGTGATGATAATAAGCCCCTACCTTTCTTGAACTGTAAGTCCAAAATAAGCCCTTCCTTTTATAAGATGCCTTAGTTGTGGTAGAACAGTAAGTAACAGGTTTAAGAAAATTAAATACACTTATAAATAACTTTTGGTTTTAGGATCCATCTTGGAAACAAGGAATCAAACTTAAACTTATTTTGGAGATTACAACTTTTGGCAATAATGTTTTTTTTTTTCTGTGATGAGGTTATAATGGTAACTAGTAAGATCTTTTAGGAAGACAATGTCTAAGTTTGGTACTCAAGGGAAACATGGTAAATGTCAGATAGCTTCTATCATCCAAGAGTTGAGAATCCATCCATGGAGAAAGCCAAAGGGTGTTAAAAAAAAATCAAGATAAAATCATACTAAATCTGTATTCTGCTAACCTTAAGTCTTAAAAAAAAACCCATATTTAACATCTGAAAGATGTGTGATGGATAAAAATTTAATCATTATTCACTCTGATTTTGTTGAGATTTTCCTATCTCCTATCAAAAGGTGTAGACCATTGAAATGACCTTAAGACTTTCTTGGATACAAAGACTTTAACAGGGGTGATTTGTTACCACAACTAAGCACTGGGTTCATACAAAGTCTGCGTTTCTGTTTTATCACACATTCTGCCTCTATGAGGTCTATATATCAGAGTTAGGCTTACAGAGGATAAAAGGACACCTGTACTAGAGCTAAGAATCATACTTGTCCTAACTAACATAAATAAGTCAGAAATTAAGCAGCAAAAATATATGATTAAATTAAGGATGTAACTCAGATAACATTAAAAGGACTCACCAGTGGGAATGGCCAGTGGCCATAGCTATGAAAAATTTGTGGAAATAATGTTTTTTCAGCAAGAGATAATAAATAGAGTTTCAAAATAACGCCTCCTGCCAGTGATAAAGATCAAATTCATTCTTCTTCCGATACTGAGAAGACCTGAAAAAAATTAAAATGTGTTTCTGATTTCCAAGAAATATTTAAAATGTTCCTAACTCTTCAAAGCCTAGGTGTGTTTTGAATAGCTTAACACAAATCACTTTATATTTGAGAAAAAATAGTTAAATTCTATAAAATAATTAAGCTTTTCAATTTTTATTTATAAGTTGGGCCAGAGAGATGGTTCGGCGGTTAAGCATGCTTGCTACTCCTTTTGCATTATTTACATTTGTTTTATGTAATCTATTTTGATCAAGCTTTCCTATCCCCAAACTCCACAAAAAATATTTCCAACCTAATCCACATCACTTTATGTTCTATCTCTTTCTCTCAATAGCAGAAAAAGACAACAATGAAAATCAAAACAAACAAGAAAAAATAATATGACAACAACGCCAAAACAAACAAAGCAAAACAAAACAAAACAAATACCAGGAGTTCATTTTTGCATTGGCTAGCTACTCCTGAGCATGAGGCCTGCCTTGGAGTATTATTAATATAGTCTCTGACATTATATTGAAGAAAACTTGTTTTCCATTGCCCAGCAGAAATCAATCGCAAGCAGCTACTTGCTTAGGTGTGGGATTTTATGTCCATGAACTCCTGTTTGTGCCTGTGAAGGTCTTACGTATACGCTCATAACCTTTGTGACTTTGTATGTGTGTCAGTTCTGTTGTATCAGGAATAATCCATCCCACACCCTGTTCTTGCATTTTTTGCCTCCCTTTTTCATACATTCATGAATCTTGAAGGGTGGGTTTTGATGAAAATATCTCATTAAGCACTGAGTGCTCCAGCGTCTTTCACTCTGAGCACTGTCCAGTTGTGAGTCTCTGTAATTAATTCCCATCTCCTTCAAGAAGCTGCCATGATGAGGACGGGATGAGACACTGATCTATGGGTGTAACAATACGTCAAGGGAGTCATTTTATTACTATGTTTCTTTAGCAAAGCGATAGTAGTGTGTTCCTTAGGACCATGCTATTTTTAGTCTCAGGTTCCTGAACTTTAACAGTTTCAGGTGTGGGAAATATGCTTGCTGCCTTTGTAGAAAGTGATGGTTCTATTACAGCATCCAGAATAGACAACTAATAACCACTTATAACTCCAACTTCAGGTGATCTGGTGCCCCTATCTAACCTCTGCAGGTATGTGCACACACACACACACACACACACACACACACACACACACACACACACACACTAACACACACACACACACACTAACACACACACACTAACACACACACACACACACACGCTAACACATACACATTAACACACACACACACACACACTAACACACACACCCAGAGAGGAAGGAGGGGAGGGACAGAGACAAACATATAGTAATAATTATTATCATTTTTACAATTATAAAATAAATTAAAAATTAAGTTCAAACAAAAATCCAGTGTTTTCATTAGTTGAATATACATTTACTTTAGCAACACTCATAATCCTTCATATTAGTGAGGAAAAGGTTTAACACAATTTTATTGTCTTTACCACCACACTTGTGAGGCTGAGAAATTTTAAGAAACAATGTAGTAGCACTAATAAGCAAGCAGACAAAAAACATTCAATAAATAAAAGGATGGAAGGAATTAATGTGACTGAATGGAAAGGGAAATTCCAGAGAAAATGAAATTAACTTCTTTTACAATAATTTTGGAGATGATTGTCTTTTTCTGGTTTATTGTGAATCACAGTGGAAAATAAGATCCTACAGATGAGCTTTCTCTTTCCTTTAAGTAGTCATGTCTTCTGTACCAAGGAAAGCTTCTATGAGAGACAACATTCAGAGAACATCTACAGTTAGGTACATGAGAAGAATCAGGCACGTGTAGTAAAAGCCATGGCTTCTTTCAAGCATGCTAATGAAGTCTTGTTCTTGACTCTGTCACTGAGGATGCAGACATTGACTAAGATGTTGCCAATTATGATTCTGGGAATATGAGTTTATTTCCCTAAATATGAATTCTCATTTGAAAGGATGTTTGGTATCAAACCAGACAGGAGAGGTGTTATAGACAGGAAACTCTTGGCATGAATATTTTAGCAGTTCATTAAAATTAGATCACACAGTCATTCAGTTTGACTAGATCAAGTGGCATGGGCAGATGGCGTTCATCATTTACTCAACTGCTACTAAGGGGAATGTTCTGTAAAAATGGAGACACTGATCGTTTGATGGAAGAGGTAAGAAAGAGACAGATTGTGTATATTTTGGAATTTTGCCTTTCATGTGGACAGTGTTAAAACTTTCATTTTCATAGATTGCCTATAAACTGTCTGGGGGCTTAATTTTCTGAACTTACTACTGTTATAGAAGCACTATACAGTGCTACACAATTTGAATAATCAGTTGGCTTCATGTGACTTCTTTCTTCCTTACTTCATTATATTTCTTTTTTCTTATTTTTTATTCTCTCTTATTCTTTCTTTCCTTCTTATTTATTTATTTGTTTATTGGTAGAAAAGATTTCTCTTTGTCTTTTGCTATGGAAGTTTTCTACCATTAGACTATGTACCCGACCTTCATTTTCATGTTTACCTTGAGATAGAGTGTCATTAACTTGCCAAGTTTGGTTGTATTCCATATAGGCCTTGAATTTCTACTGTCCTGCATGAGTTTCACAAGTAGCAACATATTCCTGTTATTGTTTATGATTCTTCTTCAGCTGGTAAATAATTGAAGTGTTAAAGCTGGAGAAAAATAAAACAAAACAAAACACAATCTATAATTCTGCTTCCAAAAAGATGGAATCTGGATCTCCACTTTACAACACTGTAAGATGACAAGAATGTAGAATTTCTCATCCAGTAACTTTGGGAAGGATGTTATTATATCTTCCCCTGGCATGCAGTCATCACTTTACAGGTTTCTTCTATACTCTCGCAGTGACAGTAAGCAGTAATACTATCATTATGGCAATAAAAAAATAATATTTGAGTGCTTGCTCCTTGCCCAATTCTCTGGCTGGCCATGAGTGGTTCTGAACAATACATATCTCTGTGACTCCACACCCTGGAGTGTTCTCATTGCAGTTAATGGTAGAAATTTAACTCAGGCATGAGTTAGCCATTTCTAACCCCTTAATTTATTGCTATAAAGCTAGATTTCAATTTTTTTTCATATTTCTGTGGCTTACTCACAACACCCCAGACACATATCGGCTTATTTCATGTTTACTCTTAGGCAAACAATGATCAAAGGAAAAAATGGAAAGCATTTGTTACAATTCATTTCGAACTCAGCTATAGTAAAAGTCTACATTCCTTGGTGTTACATAATAATCAGTGAATTAAACATTTTCAAATACATTTGCTACAGAATGGAGACTCCCCTTGAAAAACTAGGAAACAGAAACAAAACCAAGCCAGTCCTTCATGTATTTCCATGACATTTCCTACAGCTGACAACAGCTTCAGATTGGAGCCTAAAGAAATGCAGGAGGCTTCCATGAGAGCCAAGTGAGGCAGGCATTTTCAGGGTGAGAATAAAATTAGTGAAGAGATGGTAGCTATTCTAATGCCCTGAACAAAATACTCTGGCAAAACATGTTCCATTTTTGGAAGCCTTATTTCACAACGAAGACAGAAACAAACAAGAAACTAACACTGCTCCCTCTCTCCCAGCTACAATGTTTGGTAAGTAGACATATAACAAGTTTTTGAATCACTGATTTTTAAATTAATTACTTATATTATCTCATCATATGGTTATTGAGAATACATTTTGTTGAACTGGACATTTTAAACAACTTTGTGTGTGTGTGTGTGTGTGTGTGTGTGTGTGTGTGTGTGTGTATCTGTGTGTGTGTGTGTGTGTGTGTGTGTGTGTGTGTATCTGTGTGTGTGTGTGTGTGTGTGTGTGTATCTGTGTGTGTGTGTGTGTGTGTGTGTGTGTGTGTGTGTGTGTGTATCTGTGTGTGTGTTGATCTTATCCATCCCTGCTTTCCTTTCTCGTCCCACACAAGACTCCCACTGACTCCTTTCTATTTCCAAAAACCTTTCATGACTTTCTTTTTTCCTTTTCTTTCTTTTTCTTCTCACCATTTTTTTGTTCGGATGGGAGGATTTTGGGGGGGGGGAGTTGTTTGTTTATTTTACTAGATTATGGATAACTTACCAGTGTCTGTACCACTGAAAAGAAATGGCGCCCCTGCCCCCACTGGAAACTAATATCCTCCAATAGGCTGTCAAAAGGGGGGAGGTTCTGTTGTGCTCCTCCTCAGTCCTTGATAGGATGCTGAAGGGCCCAGACCTGTGCAGGTCTTATGCAGGTATCCACAGCGGCTTTGTGTTCATGACTAATACCATGTAAAACACACACCATGTGTCTATACTACTTTTCCACCCTCTGTGTCTCTAAGTTTTCCCTCTCCCTCTTTCATGATTTCTCCAGCCTTGGGAAGGATGAGAAATCAACAATCACTTTGACCACTCCTAGGTCTGTGGCTAATCTTCATACACTGCAAATTTGTATATTTGTCCAGTGCTGAAAGCAGCACGGGTCTACAGCTATAAACATGAACATTCAGAAGACAATTTGGCTGTGTGCCTACTTAGCAAAACAACAGAGGTAGCTTTCCCACGAGGGCACATGACATCTCCCAGCTAAGTTTTTGACTAGATATACAGTATTGGGCATAATGTCCTCCCAGGAATGTACCACCATTGCCTCAGCGTTCATCTGGCAGGTTGATCTCCTGGCTAAGCCTAAGTTAAAGGGGACTTTAACTATAAAATGACAGCTACGACTACTTGCCTGTGTAAATTTTACATACATTGATTTCAGTTCTGTATTATTTGTAGTTAAATAGCCTCAAACTCCTGTATAAATAAAATTTGCTATTTCATCAACATGCAAGTAAACCAATTTGTAAACATGATGATTAATTTAAGGCCATGTTTAATCACTGGTTTCTTCTTGGGTTCAATGTATTATTATCAGTCCCAATTTCAAGCTAGATCAAGGAAGTGTTATGACAAAAATAAAAGCTACATGCCATTTTATCTAATCAAATAAATGTTAATTAGTAGGGCAAAATGGGTGAATTTTGTTTATTTTGTGGTAACAGTTAAATTCTGTTATGCTTAATCCACAGTATGTCAACCAGGACACAATACAATGCATTGTGAAACTTCACAGGTGCAGGATTTTTTCAGAAACCATGACGTTTCTATTGTACCTTTCTTAATTGACTAAAAGTACAGAAAATATATAAATTCTTAAAAAGAAAAGGAAATCCTACTAAAGTCTCTAAGTTACCAAAAATATGGCTAAATTTACCAATAAAAAGGTCACATTGCCAGACCTTTATTATTTAAATAAAAATACCTCCCACATTTTGTGTCAACTTATTCAGCTCATTCAAATACCATATGTAATGCATTATTAAAAATTGACAGTCAAATCATTAAATGTCACTGACATTATATGATTAAATGTCACTTAGATGAATCATACATCGACACTATTAACCAGTGACACATGAGGCAGCCCTGTACTGTACTTTAGCCACCCCCTAATATAAATGAATAGAAATCAATGCAGAAGTTCTTATAAAGAGATGCATTATCTTGTCTTTTAAAGTCATTATTCATATCCAGGCATTTAAAAAGTTGCCTTAAAACCCTCCAGTCAAATGCTTTGTGCAGCATTCACAAGATGAGACTCCAGCTACTGGATCAAGCAGGCAGTGGAAGGCAGAACTTTCAGCTGTCATGCTGAAGAGTGATTTAAGGAAGAAAGTGAGGTTGTTAAGGGAAGACTGTTATCAGCAATGAGGATTTCCAAATGCAGCTGAACCCAGATTCCTGACTGTGGTATGTTTAAAGGCACTTCAATCTAAGAATTTTGTATTGATTTTCTGTTTCTTTAAGCATGCATAGAGCAGTCAATTAAGAATAACTGATACGGATTTTCAAAATTGAGAATGGAGACGTTTTAAAGTTCTGTGGTGCTAGAAATGTATCTGTTAAAGTGAAGTAATACGATCTAAGTGTGTGTTTGAGATAGTCATCAGTGTTTATCTTGCATGAAAACAGTTATCACCTTAATATGTTACTATTTATTTCACAAAAGAGTATTCAGAAATTCTAACATAGTCCTAGATTTGGAATTATGTAAAATATATTTTTTTTAGAGATATATATTTCTGAACATTCTTAAGGTATAATTCCCAATGACATCTTTGTTAATGTCAAAGTATCAAGTCAGAGAAGAAGTGCTGCAAGGAAAACTGAGAATTAAACTTAAAACTACATAAATGATCTATGATTTTCACAAGCTGGTCTATCTGTATTCATGGTCAAATCACTTAAAATCGATAGTCACTGACGTGGAAGTAAGTGTTCATTAAAAACATACAAGCAAACAAATCAAAACAAAACAAGTATTTAAAACAAGCAGTTACTAGGAAAGGCATACGCAAATTTATTCTCTGCAAACTAATTCTGTGAAGGGAATATTCAGAATTCACATGCTAAATGGATTTGTTGCATTAAGAATCCACCAGAAATCCATAGTCTCTGCCCCATCATGTTATCCTAAAAATTCGGCTTCAGTTCTTCATTAGATAAATCAGAGACTCTATTATATTGAATAAGTAAAAGCAAGAGGTAAAAGAATAAAATATGTTCAATATAGAACTTAGACTAATGTCAGTTACACTGTACAAATTCAAAATGTGCTTTGCTGCTCTCTTGTCCATACTTTAACTTTCCTGTCCTTATGGACTGTTTAAATGGTTTAGTAGCGCATTCTTTGGTGGATGTGTTCAATACATGGGGTTCAGAGAATGAAAGCCACATAATTTAGTCACTTGTGTTTACTCTATATCATCAAAACTATGCTTTCCCTGTACCTCTATACTATAGTAATGCTCAGTGAATAGGCACTGATTTCTATTTAAACAAACTAAATAAAATTACTATGGGAAAACATATCTAAAAGACTAATAAAGTCTAATAAATCATTTAGTCTAATACATCATTTAGATAAATTCATTGCTTGAAATACACTCAAAATATAAGAAGTGCAGATTGTTAATTCTCATTTTTCCTTTTAACAAATACAGGGGGAGGTAATCCCCCTCAGGAACAGTCATAGGGGAGGGGAATAAGGGGAAAATGGGAGGGAGGGAAGAATGGGAGGATACAAGGGATGGGATAACCATTGAGATGTAACAAGAATAAATTAATAAAGGAGGAAAAAAACAAATTTATTATCAGCTATAAGTAGAAAACTAGGTTTGGATCTGATCTGAGGATATTTTTTTTAGAGAAAAGTATAAGTTGGCATAATTAAAGTTGATATGCATAAGAAATGCTTCACTTTTAGAAGCAGATATATCACTAATTTCAGATTCAACTATAATTTTTTTCTTTTGACATTTCTTCCTTTTAAAAAAAAGTGAGATTACATTCGATGATGATATTTCAGACTTTTTTCTCACATTCTAAAAAATTTAGGCTACAGCAAGCTTTAAAATATGCATGCTTCTCTTTCTAAGTAGATACCAGATATCTACTTAGATATCTAAGTAGATATCAGAGGTTGAAAATTTTGTGAATATCAAAATTATCTGCAGGAATTGTTTTAAAAAGTGACAACTCCTTCTAGCATTAGGTTCCACTAAAGCCCAAGAATTTCAAGCTTAGCAGGTGATCAGGTGATGCCGAAGTTCAAGTCACATAGCCAAGAGCCATTACCTTGTATTTGGCCTTAGCAGCTCCAGCCTACCACCTGGCCTGGCAATCCATCGATTTAAGCGGGGTGGGAAAGAAGAATAAGCAAAGTCTTTTACTTGCAAAGCTTTCGGCACAATGAAAGAGTAACAAAAGAAACGGGCAAAGCACTGCTTCAGCTTGTCTACTGGTTGTCTTAAGGCAGTGCAAGCATGTAGGAAGGCTGCCACGCTGCTTAAGCAAGTTATCAAAGGTAGATATGATGCATGAGGACTGCAAGGTGAGAGATCAACACGGAAGAAATGGCGTGAGTGGCATCAAAGCAGTAGAGGAGCCTCTCTGAGGCTGTGAGAGTACTTGGTATTGGTCTATGGGAAGAGAACACAGAGTAGGGGCATGGACTTCCAAGATGAGAGCATAGCTGGCTGTCATGCCCAGCCGTGGGCTCCACTGTGGGGCTAAGACATTTTTCTGAGGCTAACAAGCAGAGAGGTATGTGTTCATATGAAACTCTGCCTCTGAGACTGGAGGTGAGATGACCTTGCCCTCTTACGGTGGAAGACGATAGTGTTTTGACCAACAAAAGGTGCACGAGTGAACGTTTGTAGCAGTAAGAGGTATGTATACTGATGTGACGGTGTTAAAACAGCATTGTGCTCATTACTTGGTGAGCATTTCTCTACTATGGTAGAGAAATAAGGAGTGAAAAAGAGCTAGAAAGCAAAATTAGGATCATTTGTGAGACAGAGATCAGTAGTCATATGGGAATATCGGGACTTCCCTTGTTTTTGTTTATAGTAGCAAGAGTAAGGCATAAATTTAAAAATCTATAAAGCTAAGTATTTCATAGATTTTGAAAGAAAATCTCAAGTTAAATTATTAGTTGGTGTCTGTATGTGCTGTGTGTGTGTGTGTGTGTGTGTGTGTGTGTGTGTGTGTGTGTGTGTTTGCATGTGTTGTGTTTACATGCATGGAAGAGATGAATGAAACATAATGGATATAAAGTGTATATAATATGGTTGCTATCCTCAAAAGGTTTATAGTTTCCTGGAGAAAAACAAACTAACTACCTAAATAAACTATCTATCTATCTATCTATCTATCTATCTATCTATCTATCTATCTATCTAACTAACTACCTAACAAAAACATGATGCCTTCAAGACTAGCACTTAAATGTTAGAGTAAGTAAGAGGTAGGATTTTTATTATTCCAAGTCCTTTCAGATGCAAATTACTGCTATTAAACCGACTGTTCAGAGGCCTTGAGTGTGACTAATCTAACCTGTCCCTTGGCACTTTAAATGGATTTCCTTAGTTTTAGGATGTTTACAGATACTCTGTTCTCCATGCTATTCACTTCTTTTTAAATTTTTTATTTTATTATCCCCTGGCTCTTATTTTCCTCCTGCCTCCCTTCCTCCCCGCTCTGCTGCTATTCCTCTCCCCTAGACCTCTGACAAGCGGGGTCTCCCTCCCAGACCAACTGACCACATCTTATTATATCAGCTCACTCTGGATAGCCTGCATCCCCTTCCTCTGTGTTTCCACAGCACCTCTCTGCCAAGAGGCAGTGATTAAATTGCAACACCACAGTTCCTTTCAGAGGCTGAACCCTGCTCTCCCTCCTTCCCCTTCCTCACTTGGAGAATGAGCTGTCCATGGGTTACATCTGAACAGGGAGTCTAGGTTCTCTGCTTACAGTGTCCTTGGTTGGTGCATCAGTTTGTGCAGACCCCCTTACCCACTTCTTTAGGACTCAAGTCACATGTCACTTCTGAACCAAGTTTTCTTTTCAAGACAGTCATTTCATCTTTTCTGTCAAAGCACTAAAGCTCTTTTTCTCGCCCTCACAGGGGAACAAATCTCACCAAATTATAATATGTTCTCCTTTCCTCTTTCTTGACTAAATTATTCTCTTAAAGAAGAAGCACCATGGAGTATTTTTCATTGTAATTGTCTGAACTCTTTGCACACACAGAGCTGAATCACAACAGCAATGCAGGATGAATGTGCTAAATGTGTGTATTACTAAATAAAGGCACTTAGAAAACATGGTAGCTTGAGGCAATGCAAAGCCGCTAGTGTGGGCTTCAAGAGTGTATAGTTTTTTGAGACAGGGTTTCTCTGTGCTATCGTGGTTGTCCTGCACTCACTTTGTACAGTAGGCTCGCCTCAAACGCACAGATTTCCAACAGAAATCTGCACTATTTTGTACAATAATAACACATATCATAACCACGGAGTATGATCTTCATTACATGTTACATATTATGTAGCACACTCAGTGTGAATACATACATATGCAATTGATTCTATAGCCTTGAAGAGAAATAAGACAACTGGTCTTATCGCTGCAATTACTTCTGAGAACTTTTTCTCACACCTCCTCTCTTCTCCCCTCTTATTTCCTTCCTTCTTTCCTTTTCTCTTTGTTGAACAATCTCTCACCTCTTTAATGCTATGGACTGAACCCAGGGCCGTTGCATGCTATGAACAAATTTTACATTGAGCTATAAACATATGGGAAGAACAAAAGCATAGCTGTAAATAATAAAAGTTTAGAGTCACATTGCTAGAATATAGAAAATTGTTTGAATCTGGAGAAATGACATGCAACAAGGTACTTAGTTTGACCATAAATGCATCAAACTGAGAATGTATATTTGCCTGACCAAACAAGAGGCTTGCCTTACTATATCATGCACAATGAAGAGAGCTGAATTGGAATGGAGGTATGAAGAAAGTATGGCGTGGTGTAAGAAATTATGCTTGGGAGAATATACTGCTTCAGTATATACCCAGTAATCGATTTGTAGAATTCATTACAGAAACCAAGTTCTCTCGACAGTGAACTACATCCAATCAGATGACCTTGTGTTGCTGAACAAGGTTTGTCACTGAAATCCATCAAGCCACATTCCACTTGATTCTGTGTCCATAGAAACTGCTTACATAAATGACAAGATGAACTCAAGTTTAGGTAACACATCGTGATGATTCTTAAGACTACATATCAGTGTGGAGGATCTATTGTTTATGAAGCATCAAGTGTCAGTCAGGCTGCAGTCTTTATATATCTGACAATAGTAGTAGTGGGTAATATGTTTTTAAAAAGTCAAGAACTTAAAAGATTCATTGAAAAAGTACCGTTTGCTACATCACTTAGTGCTATGGACATGGAACTGAAGGGATTTTTTAATCGTTTTTCAAGAGACTACGTCTTCCAGTAAACTTTATATCCTTAGGAACATGGGCCCTTACAGTAGGATGCTGCCTTAAATCCTGACATTTTTACATTGCGTGACACTGGAAAATTGTTTAAAACTTTGAACCTGGGGTTCCTCTATAAGGTGGAGTGAAGTGAATGGCAGCACGTGGGTGATTATAGTGAGTCAGTGATTGAGTCAACGTTCAGATACCAGGGGCATGCCTAGCTCAGTGATAGAACATGTGCCTCATATACACAATGCCTCACCAAAACAAAAGTAAAAGCAACCCTTCACTGGCACTGGTGCTTAGTATGTACTGCATTAAAAACATAGTTATGGAACTGAAGAACTGTCTCAGTGAGTTAGAGTATGAGGCTCTGAGCTAAGATCTCAGAACCCACGTACAAAGCAAGGCATGATGACCATACTTCCTACAGGATCCCTGGGAAATCCTGCATTAAATAAATAAGGTGGAGTGTGATAGAGTGCAACACTTTCCCTCTTCCTCAAGGGCCTAGAAGCCCAAGGACTCAGGCGTGTGTAGAGCGCCTACTCTTGTGCATATTCCACATGTACTCTAAACCTCATGTACATAAATATATTCACATTACTATACATGAAACGAATAAAATAAGACAGAAACAGAAAAGTATTCACATTATTATTATTATGTAAAAGTCAGTGGTTTCAGAAGTTGATATTGTCTAATAATATGATAGTAGCACCTGGTACCTGTCCTCCCTACATTTTGTCTAACTATTGTAAGGAAGGAAATGCAATCAGTTAGGGAATGGAGATACACAGAAGAAAATAGGTGCTGAGATTTTGTACAGGAAATAAAAGGAAGCAGGCAAATGTTCCCTGGAAAAGGGATGTATGTGCTGTACACTGAGGCATTGAGGCTCTTGTCATTTTTCTTCTCCACTTATTTCACTTACCTCCACAGGTAGGATTTTTAGATAAGAAAATGAAGATTAGATTGATAAATTCTATATGTTATGTGCATGAAATCTAAAAAAAAAGTGCCTTAAAAGCTGAGTAAAAAATAGCTATCTTGTCTCTGAACTGGGAAATAAGTGTCACATTGGCAAGCACCTGAGCCTATACAGACAGGAGGATGTTTGCTACATTTAGCAGGTAACGAATGGCAATAGAAAAATGGAGAATAAGAATATTTACCTGATAAAAGTGGGATGCCTCAAACCAGGACAGCAGAAAAGAAAGATTGTCAAGACAAAATCAGGTTCGAATGTAATAAGTTTAGTATTGGAGGTTTAGCTCAGTGGTAGAGGCACTTGTTTAGCAAGAACAAGGCCCTGGGTTCAGTCCTCAGCCCTGATGAAAAAGAATTTTATATTATATCATATAATAAATAGGACATTTCAATAATGTAAGTAAAACATAAGCAATATGTGAGAAGTAGCAGCTTCGGATTGGGCATGGTGGCAAATGCCGGTAACCCAGCACTTAAAAGGCGGAGGCAAGGGGTCACTGTGAGGATTACAGCTAGAGCTGTGTAAGGTGGCTCCGTTTCAAGCTTCCACAGTCAAGTAGATCAGCCTCCCTTATAATATATTTCATGTAAACCCAATATTTTTCTCTGTAAATTGGCTCTTCATTCACGTGGAATGTGATAGACATTACACTTGAGAATTATTTTGTAGAATATCTGCAGGCTGGCCTTTAAGTTTGAATTCATCCACTTAGAATAGCCAATGGTCAGAACATTCTCCACAGTAGAGTGGAGAGTGGGATATGACTTTCTCACGTACTCTGGTGCCTCACCTTTGACCATGTCCCCTGGAGGGGGAGACCTGGTGGCACTCAGAGGAAGGACAGCAGGTTACCAAGAAGAGACTTGATACCCTATGAGCATATACAGGGGGAGGTAATCCCCCCTCAGGCACAGTCATAGGGGAGGGGAATAAGGGGAAAATGGGAGGGAGGGAAGAATGGGAGGATACAAGGGATGGGATAACCATTGAGATGTAACAAGAATAAATTAATAATAAAAAAATTTTAAAAAGTAAATTGGATACAGATATCTTATATTTGGATGCCAGAAAGTAAGGTACTTAGAAAACCACCTGACCTTAGATGTTTTTCTACTTCTATAGAAGAAAAAGTGAAACATGACATAATTAAGTATCATTCATATCTACTTTGTGAGTCTGTAGCTTAGTGGTAGAGCACTTGCCTAGAATAACTAGAGCTTCATATTCAAGTTAAAGCACCATGTGAGTGCACTCACATGTGTGTGTGTGTGTGTAATATTTTTTAGTTTTTCCTTTTCTTAATGATTATGAAAAACAGTAGGTTTCATTACAATATTTTAATATGTTTGTAATGAATGTTGGCAATAAGTCAATGTAAATCTGGCTTATTTTCTCAAATATAATGATCTTAGTTTCCATAAATGACATGATTTTAGTCTTACTAATAACTGTATGGCCTCATATTCTATACATTATAACTCATTTATCCATTGATAGATGACTAGCCTGTGACTTTGACTTGACAATTGTAAATATGACTGTAAAGTATAGGCGTGCAGGTCTTTCTGTTTTATGTTGCATTTGATTCCAGTGGTGGCATAGCTGCATCATATGGTAACTGTAATGTTATTTTCTGGGGAACCTCCACACTGATTCCACAGTGCCGGGACCAATTTACAACCCCACTGATGGTGTTCACAGCCTGCATTTACCTATGCATCCTAACTTTTTTTTTCTTGGTGATAGCTATCCTGACTGAATTTTCTTGGTGGCAAATGATATAGACATACCCATCTATTTGCTTATTGTACTTCTTGTGGGAAGTGTTGCTATGTTCTTTCATCCAATTGCTGGTTGGATTACATGTCTACTTAGTACTTAGCACTCTGAGTTCTTTGTATATCCTGCATATGAAGTGTCTCTAAGATGAACAGCTGATAGAGCCTGTCTGTAGTGATGTAGCTCGTCTCTTCTTTTTTGTGATCATTTTTTTTTATGTTTATGAGCCCTTGACTTTGATCCAATGCTACTTGTCAACTCTTTCTATTACTTTCTGAACCATTAGAGCTCTACTCAGAAAACTATTGTCTTTGCATATCTCTTGAAGTATTTTCCTATGTTGTGATAAACATTATTCAAGATATATTCATTAAAAACTTAACAAAGGGAAGTTAAATACGTCTATTTGATATAGTTAAGATTCCTGGACAAAGAACTGCAGGCTAGCATTTGTGGATGTGGCTATTTTCTTGTGTTATCATTGCACTGGGTGATATTTTGAGGTTTTCAAAAATTGTAGGTACATGTTAGAGTACTCAAAACATTAAAGTCATTTTAGACAGACATGGTCTTAATACTTATTAGGTAAGAGCATCTTCATTTAATAATAAGATGTTCAGAGTGTTGCCTTCATAAACATAGGCTTTCTGACATCTTATAATTCTGCAGATGGTATCAGCATAGTCAGTGATGAAGTAGAATGGTTTCATTAACAAATGACAATAGTTATAAGCATAAGAAACCCAGATAGGTGCAGTGAGTAGACAAACTGCTAGGGATGATATTTGACTAATCACGTCCCTCTGATAAGCTCTTTCAGTGGTCCTTTGTCAAAACAGGTGAGCAGAAAGGGAGCCTTTTAGTAGAAAAGAACATTATCATCAACCAACCATTTTCAGAATACTATTTTGAGGACTCATTCCCATGGCTGTACTGCCGGCTGCCACTATTTAATGTCATTCTCACTGATGTGCAGACACTGAGCTAATTTACAACAGCCTCTGGTAGATTACTTGTTTGGTTTTCAAAGTCCCAAGAAATCACTTATAATGTCTTTCACCCAAATATGACTGTGTTCTTTATAGACACACCATGTGGCTTTTTATAGCAAGAGAATAAGACGCAACGGCAAAACTATAGCTTCACAGAATGGCGTGGGAAGTGTTCTATCTCCCTGGAAGAGCTTGCCCACTAAGAATCCTGGCCATGGTTTGTGCTGCATGTTCCGGCACTACTGTCTGACTTCCCCTTTTTCCTGTCTCTTCTCACATGTGTTATTTAAGAAGAATATTGTATTAAAATGAATGCAGTTATTCAATGGCAAACTGCTTTATTTCAAGAAGCAACTTCTGCCATAGAAATCACACATTAGAAGTTATGATACTTTGCATTGATCAAAGGTAGCTTTACCAAAGGTTTAAGTCCTACTAATCAAGAAAGAGTGTAAAGAGGGAAGGAGAACTGTATGCAAACAAGCAAAACAAAGAATGATCCAAGACTACGTGAAAAATCAGAACCAAAGACTCCAAAAATATTTGTGCAGAAAAGCCAAGCTTCACTCCAGAGGCAAAACAGAAATAAAAACACATAGAAATATATATATATATGCAATGACAACTGGAAAAGAAAGGCCATGAACTAGAACAAAATTGAGAGGGGTGTGTGAAAATGTTTAGATGGAGAAAAAGGAATAGAGGAATGTTGTAATTAAGCTACAATCTCAAAACTAAGTCTCTCTGCCTCCAAAACACATCCTTTCAATGCTCTGGCATGATATGGTGGGACCCTCCAAAATAGAAAAAAAATGGACTGAACAATCTTATATTTTCTGAACCAGAAGACTAGCTCTAAGGACAAACTAGAACTTCATTATGTGACCATGTAGTTTTGTTCCTCGTATATTTAATGGCATAAAATTGTCTTTAAAGATCAGTGGTTTGTGTGCCTGAACATAGTAAATAGAATGGTGTATTGTATGTGCATTTGTTATCTAGTAAATATTTGCCTAATTAAAAAATTAGATATATAAAAAATAGCTTTATCTAAATATGTGTTAAAGGTTTGATAATCATGCCCATTTTATTCCTCTGATTGTCATTTGACTATGTCTAACTACTTAAACAAATCACCAGTGATCAAATTAGGCATTCAACACAGTATCAGTGATGAGATGCCTCTTTGTTTCCCTAATATACAGAACTCAGTATTTGTTCAGGACTTTAGATTTGTGCATGTATATGATTTTATTTTTTTTTTAACTAATAAAGGTTGCTTACAGGATTCTTAGTACTCTGGCATATTTTAACCTCTTTTTAAAAATAATTTCTTCAGGTTACACCTCAATTGTTATCCCCTCACATGTAGCTTCCTGTTCCCCTGCCTCCTTTTCACTCTTTTCCCCTCTCATAGGCCTGTGTCAGAAGGGGACTTCCTCCCCCACCATATGATCACAGCCTATCAGGTCTCATTCAAGTAGCCTGGCATTTTTTTTATCTGACTGTTCTTTTATATTAGGCTGACATATTTTGTTAATTTCTATTCAGGAAGTTGCTTGAAAGAACTTCTGTAAACAGTTTAGGAGGGTTATAGTGCCTAAAAGATACATAGTATTTTGCTGATCTTCAAAGCTCTTTGCAGAATTCAAATAAGTTTGGGATTCTACACAAGGACACATTACAAAAGATTCAAATCAGCCAATCAGTAACAAAGAGAACAGTACCCTGTTTTACAGAATAGTATCCCCATGGAACATGAAGATGTTAAACAAAGATGATGGCCTGAGGTAGGCCCTCTGTGGACCTGAGTTACTAACAGTCTTTAGGATTCATACAGTTTATTTTGTGGTCCTCCTTCCTATTCTTTGAAGTGCTCAGGGAATACATCTTCTTGCCTGAACTTCAGATGCTCAGGGTACCTCCACCTCACCTCCTCTTTTTGTTTAAATTGTGAAATTGCAAAATTTTCAACTGCTTTCTTTCATTTCTTTCTTTCTGGTAATAAAAATACTAAACCCAGATGAAGTTTTATTTAAGCTAAATAGTTAATGGGTTGCTATATTTTCATGTTTGTAAAAGCATAGCCTTTCAATAATTTCCAAGATCTACAGTAACCTATTCAGTATTTTAATGATATGTTTTAATGTGTATTAGAAAACAACTCATATTACCTAATATTAATTGTTTTTAATTAAACCTTTATCAAAGTCTACATTTTTGAAAACACAATTTCAATAAAAAATTACTAAATAATATCCCATGGGTTTGTATGTATATAATACTAAATATTTTGGAAAGACAATATTATATAAAGTGAGAAAATAGTGAGGAACAATGCCATATTGTGTTTTGTCTAATAACTTCCAAGATGATTACACTTCCCACTTATCTTAGCGCCCCAGACGTCTGCCACTTATGTAAGTTCTTTGTTGGCATTTTGGTGCTTTATTTTAACTTAAGATTTTATCTCGCAATTTGTTCAAAGCAAGTTTGTAAACAAGCTCATTTTTACTGCTATATTGGATTTTTCACAAGAAACCTAGATAATCATTTTAAAAATAACCTATAGACCCTGGGTTATTTGAGCCTCTTTCTTTTTTAATATTATCCCACAAAATAATAGGTTTATTTATGGCATCTTTATATTTACATAGTTAGACTTACTCTCCTCTCCTCTCTGCATCCTGTTCCTCCTCCCTTAGCTCCCTAACACTCCTGTCCTCAGTTCCACTTTTGTCTTTGCAGCCCCAAGAGCCTATGCATTCTAATACCTTACCTGCCCCTTAAAGTTTATTTTCTTTGTCTCCTCTTATGGGTTCTTTTCTAGTGTCCAGGCCTCCACATACAACTAATCCCAACAAATTGCACATATTTATTGGCTATAAGCTAGGATTTGCATATGACATATACCATGGCTTGTTTGTCTTTCTGAGCCTGGATTATCTCACTTAATATGTTTTCTAGTTTCACAATTTACTAAAATTTTCTTTTTTCTTACAAATAAATATAATTACATTGTTGAGTATACCACAATATCAATATTCCACTCGTCTGATGATGACATCTAGGCTGGGTCTCTTTCATTGCTATTATGAATAGACAAAAAATAATCATGAATGAGCAAGCATATTTGTGGTGGGATATACAAAATCCTTTGATTGTATATCTTGGAGTATAACTGGGCCATATGATTCTATGTTTAGTATTTTGATAAGCCTCCACACTGATTTCATATTGTTATCCCCAGGTGTATAAGGGTTTCTTTTTCCCTATATATTTACCATAGTTTTAATATAATAGCCTTCCTTACTAGTGCAATAAGGAATCACAAAGTAGTTTTAATATGATTTATAATGTTGGTTAAGAATTTTGAACACTTTCAAAAATATTTCCTAAACTGGGCAGTGGTGGCACATCCCTTTATTTCCAGAACCAGGGAAGCAGAGACAGGCAAATCTCTGAGTTCTAGGACAGCCTGGTCTACAGAGCAAGTTCCAGGATAGCAATGGTAGCAACGGATACACAGAGAAACCCTGTGTCAAAAAACCAATGTGTGTGTGTTTGTGTGTGTGTGTGTGTGTGTGTGTGTGTGTGTGTGTTTATTAGCCATCTTCTATTTTTTTCTCTTGAGAACTATTTGACCATTTTATTGGACTGTTTATTATTTAGCTTTTGAGGGGAGGGACATTTGAGTTTTGCAGTTAGTTATCTTCATTAAAGATACACACACACACACACACACACACACACACACACACACACACACGTAAAAAGTAAATAAGTACTTTGGGGCAGGGATGGATGAGACAGACTAGAAAGGAAAGGGAAAATGGGGAAAGAAAACTCACGATTATGCAATATTTTCATGTGTGATGAAAAATCCCAAAGACAGTGTGATCACTGTACAACTCTGTTGACATAGTAATAAATGTCTTTTATTCAGAGTAGATGAATTAATGGTACATGGATTTCATATCAATAAGATATTTTTAAAGAGATGCTGAGGAATTAATTATCTTGTATACAACGAAATAAAAACGTGGGGTTTTATATAATGTGCTAAAATGTAAAGTGGAAATGCAAATCAAAAGGACTCTGAGATTCCATCTTACACCCATTAGAATGGCTAAGATCAAAAACTCAAGTGACAGCACATGCTGGTGAAGATGTGGAGAAAGGGGAACACTCCTTCTTTGCTGGTGGGAGTGCAAACTTGTGCAACCACTTTGGAAATCAATCTGGTGCTATCTCAGAATACTGGGAATATGGCTACTTCAAGACCCAACTATTCCACTCCTTGGAATATACCCAAAACTTGTACAACCACACAGCAAGGACTTGTGCTCAACCATGTTATTAGCAGCCTTATTCATAATAGCCACATCGTAGAAACAACTTACATGCCCCACAGTAGAAAAATGGATAAAGAAACTGTGGTACATTTACACTATGGAATACTACTCAGCTACTAAGAACAAGGAAATCCTAAAATTTGCAGCCAAATGGATGGAACTAGAAATGATTATCCTGAGTTAACCCACACCTAGAAAGATACACATGGTATATACTCACTTCTAATTGGACACTAGCCCAACAGAGATGTCCCCTGGAAGACTTTACTTAGAAGGAGACTGTGATAGGTACTGCTACTTCCTATTGGGACTGCAGGTGAGAGAGGTAAGGGTGAATAGGGAAATGGAAGGATCCAGAGGGTCCAAGAAACCTACAAGAAGACCACTAAGGCTGGCGGATCTGGACCCAGGGGAGGTCTGTTCAAACTACTGTACCAACCAAGGACAATGCATGCAGTAAACCTATAACCCCTATCCAGATCTAGCCAATGGACAGCACATTCTCCACAGTTGTGTGGAGAGCAGGGACTGACTTTGACATGAACTCTGTTGCCCCCTATTTGACCACTTCCCCTTTGTGGGGAGACCTGGTGGCACTCAGAGGAAGAGTAAGCAGGCTACCAGGATGAGACCTGATAGGCTGTGATCATATGGTGGGGGAGGAGGTCCCCTCTGCCACAGACCTAGAGGGAGAGGAATAGGATGAAAGAGGGAAGGAAGGGGGAACGGGATGATACAAGTGAGGTGATAACAACTGAGTTGTAATCTGAATAATTACTTAAATAATTATTTAAATAAGAAAAGAAATAAAACTACTAAAAATAGTCATTAACAGTCTATGATACAGGTTTAATGACACCTTTCCAATTTCCTAACATGTCCTGAATCTCTGAGTATATTACTCATAATCAACAAACACATGATCCTCTGCCTTATAATATTAACAAGGAATAGCTGTTTTAATGCCCTTTCTTTTTATGTATATTAAGATATCTTTGTTCTTGTAAAACTTACAAGTGAAAGGAACAGGGAACGTAAGATCACTGGACTGTGAAATGTGCTTTTCTGTAGATGCAGGACTTCATCTTTCCTAGGACTTTCTTTTTCTTCACATTGTCATCAGATAGAAATCATCTTAATGTAAAGATTCTGAGGAACTTCCTCTTGGACACCTCAGGGTATTTGAACAGTAGTAAACATGTAACTATTGAGAATAATTTACCTTGAAACATTTGTCTTTCCTAATGTTGTTGAGTTATAATCAAGAATGCTGTTAGTGATATTTGGCAAAACTTGTGGCTGAGGCTTTCATACTGTAATCTGGAAGTTTGGAATTTCATATTAAATATTCTAATGAAATGATAGCCTTTGACTGAGTTATGTACTGGAGCTTTTTTATTCTCTTATTCTATATGTTGATGTGACATCTTGATTTTGCATTGCAAAACTGAAAGTAAATCCAACTTGACTGAGAGTCCCTTTCCCATAGGAGTCTACTTGCCTGTCATTTGTTACAAACATTGACCAAAAGAAGAGGCTATCCCAAGTTCAAGTTCACTAACTATATGTGTCCTAAAACTATCTAAAGCCTTGGTTATCTGACTTATTAATGATTTAGCTGTAGCGCCTAGAAAATGTCAAAACCAAAGGCCACATTCACAGGCTACACAAATTTCTTTAGGGTTGAAAGTGAATCAATTGCTCAGGTAAGTTGCTTAGCCCTGAATTATATTTTGGCTTCAACTTGATCTAGGGATTGTCTACTCAATGCATCTAGGTAGTTTACTTGATATATTTTTTATGGTTTTTTCATTAGAAGATTTGATGTAAATCACCTGAAATAGAAACTCAGTGGTTTCTTGCAAATGTTTTTATTGTCCCTGTGAGATGACCAGTCTTCTAAATATGTCTAACCATATATTAGAAATCACCATAAAATCTGTTGTGTGAATTCCTTTAAGACTATAGCCTTAAATTATTAAAGCAAATAATACATTGAAATTATATGTCTGAATAATTATTAAATGTGACTTTTAAGTGCACATTCTTATATCATAGTTTTCTCTGCCAGTTTGTGGCAGGTTCTAGAATACACTTTAGCCTTCCTGCTGTCCAGTGTGAGCACTTCAGTCACTGCTTTAGTGATGAACTGTATTTATGAGTATGCCATATGGAAAAGAAGTAGAGCTGGCATTGTGATCTGGAGGTAATAAAGCGTGAATCTGTTCAGTATTGAGGTCAGAGTTTTGGCATTCCTAAAACTCATAATTAAATATTATTTGAACAGGAAAGTCAGCACTACATTTCTGGCATGTTTAGAGGTAAGCTAGGAGCACTAAAACACATATATGTTAATATATAATAAATCCAAAGAACACTTTGAAAGTTAAAACATTTTTCCTAATAAGTACTATTTTTAAACGCAAAACAAATCTAGAAGAGAAAGCAAAATTTTCACAATTTGAGCAACATTCAATAAATTTCTACTGTGTGTAAAATTTCTCTTGACCTTTCATCATATGGTTGTTTTTCTCAGTTTATTTTCATAAGATTTCTTTGTAAATATGTGAACACATTGTTCATTATAAAAATAAGATCTATAATGAGCTACTGGTAGGAGGTGGTTGTATTCTGAGGTAAATTTTAATTACAAGCTATGTCTTTGTGACTTTTCACTAATCAAGAAGTCCGAAGCAAGAAGTTACAGATGAGTCATGGCATCTAAAGAAACATCTAGACTCTCATTCAGCTTACCACAAAGACACACAGAAGCCAAAAGTTAATACTGCTAACTAAAACCATAAAGACAAAACAAGGCTTTATTTTTAAAACACATTTTTATTGAAAAATAAAATAAGTCATATTACATCTCATTTTCTATCCCATCCCATGCATCCACCCATTCCTCCCTCCCTCCCACTTTCACCCCAATTCCCTTTCCCTATGACTGTGACTGAGGGGGACCTCCTCCCCCTGAATATGGTGCTAGAGTATCAAGTCTCTTCTTGGTAGTCTGCTACTCTTCCTCTGAGTGCCATTGGGCCTCCCCAACAAAGGGACATGGCCAAATATGGGGCACCAGAGATCCTGTGAAAGTCAGTCGCCAGTCTCCACTTAACTGTGGAGAATGTTCTGTCCCTTGGCTAGATCTGGGTAGGCAACATGATGATGCCTGCATGTTTTGTCCTTGGTTGGTGCCTTAGATCAAGCAGAACCCCTGGGCTCAAATCCACCCATCATAATGTTCCTCTTGTAGGTTTCTAGGACCCTCTGGATCCACCTACTTCCCTATCGCCTATATTTTTCTCATCTAGAGTCTCAATAGGATGTCCTCACCTCTATCCCACTTTCCTGGTAGGTGCAGATTTTCACGGGACATGCCCCTTGGGCTAGTGTCCAGATATGAGTGTATACCATTTGAGTCTTTCTGCTTCTGGGTTAGCTCACTCATTATGATCATTTCTAGTTCAATCAATTTGTCCACAAATTTCAGGAATTCCTTGTTTTTAATAGCTGAATAGTATTCCATAGTGTAAATGTACCACAGTTTCTTTATCCATTCTTCTACTGAGGGACATTTAGGCTGTTTCCATGTTCTGGCGATTATGAATAAGGCTGCTATGAACATGGTTGAGCAAATTTTCTTGTGTGCTGGAGCATCTTCTGGGTATATTCCTAGGAGTGGAATAGTTGGGCCTTGAGGAAGCCCTATTCCCAGTTTTCTGAGATAGCACCAGATAGATTTCCAAAGTGGCTGTACTAGTTTGCATTCCCACCAGCAATGAAGGAGTGTTCCTCTCTCTCCACATCCTAGCCAGCATGTGTTGTCACTTGAATGTTTGATTTTACCCATTCTGATGGGTGTAAGATGGAATCTCAGCGTTGTTTTGATTTGCATTTCTCTGATGACTAGAGATATTGAGCATTTCTTTAAGTGTGTCTCAGCCATTTGATATTCCTCTGTTGAGAATTCTCTGTTTAGTTCCATGCCCCATTTCTCAATTGGGTTATTTGGTTTGGTGGCATTTAATTTCTTGAGTTCTTTATAAAGTTTGGATATTAGACCTTTGTCAGATGCAGGGTTGGTGAAGATTATTTCCCAGTCTGTAGGCTACCACTTTGTTCTTTTGACAGTGTCTCCTGCCTTACAGAAGCTTTTCAGCCTCATGAGGTCCTATTTATTAATTGTTGACATTAAGGCCTGGGCTGTTGGTGTTCTGTTCAGGAAGTTGTCTCCTGCGCCAATGTGTTCCAGGCTCTTCCCCACTTTTTCTTCTAACTGATTTAGTGTCTCTGGTTTTATATTGAGGTCTTTAATCCATTTGGACTTGAGTTTTGTGCATGGTGACAAGTAGGGGTCCAATTGCATTTTTCTACATGTAGAAATCCAGTTAGACCAGCACCATTTGTTGAAGATGCTATCCTTTTTCCATTGAATAGATTTGGCTTCTTTGTCAAAAATCAGGTGACTATATGTGTGTGGATTCATATCTTGGTCTTCAATTCAATTCCATTGATCAACCAGGCTATTGCTGTGCCAGTACCATGCTGTTTTAATTACTATTGCTTTATAGTACAGCTTGAGATCAGGTATGGAGATTCCTCCTGAGGATCTTTTATTGTATAAGATTGTTTTAGCTATTCTGGGTTTTTTGTTTTTCCATGTAAAGTTGAGAATTGACCTCTCAATGTCTTTAAAAAATTTTGTAGGTATTTTGATAGGGATTGTATTGAATCTGTAAATTGCTTTTGGTAAAATGGCCATTTTTACTATGTTTATTCTCCCGATCCACTAACAAGGGAGATTCCTCCATCTTCTCAAGTCACCTTCAATCTCTTTCTTTAGGGACTTAAAATTTTTTTCAAACAAGTCTTTCACTTGATTGGTTAGAGTTACTCCCAGGTATTTTAAATTGCTTGTGGCTAACGTAAAGGGTGTAGATTTCCTAATTTCTTCCACTGAATGATTGTCATTTGTATATAGGAAGGCTACTAATTTTTTTGAGTTAATTTTGTAACCAACCAGTTTGCTGAACGGGCTTATCATCTGAAGGAGTTCTCTTGTGTAATTTTGGGGGTCACTTATGTACACTATCATATCATCTGCAAATAAGGATAGTTTGACTTCTTCCTTTCACATTTGGATCCCCTTGATCCCCTTGATCCCCTTGTGTTGTCTTATTGCTCTGGCTAGGACTTCAAGAACTATATTGAAGAGATATGGAGAAAGTGGGCAGCCTTGTCTGGTCCCTGATTTTAGAGGAATTTCCTTGAGTATCTATCCATTTAATTTGATGTTGGCTTATTGGCTTGCTGTATATAGCCTTTATTATGTTTAGGAATGTGCCTTGTATCCCCGATCTCTCCAACACTTTAAACATGAATGGGTGTTGGATTTTGTCAAATGCTTTTTCTGCATCTAAGGAGATGATCATGTGGGTTTTTTCTTTAGTTTGTTTATATGGTGGATTACATTGATGGATTTCCATATATTAAACCATCCCTGCATGCCTGGAATGAAGCCTACCTGGTCATGATGAATGATATCTTTGATATGTTCTTGTATTCGTTTTGCGAGTATTTTATTGAGTATCTTTGCATCTATGTTCATAAGAGAAATTGGTCTGAAATTCTCCTTTTTTGTTGGGTCTTTGTGAGGTTTAGGCATCAACGTGACTGTGGCCTCATAGAAAGAATTTGGTAATGTTCCATCCAATTCTATCTTTTGGAGTAGCTTGAAGAGTATCGGTATTAGCTCCTCTTTGAAGGTCTGATAGAATTCTGCACTGAAACCATCTGGCCCTGGGCTTTTTTTGGTTGGGAGTCCATCAATGATTGCTTCTATTTCTATAGGAGAAATAGGCCTATTTAATTTATTTATCTGATCTTGATTCAATTTTGGCAAGTGGAATCAATAAAAAAAATTGGCCATTTCCCTTAAATTTTCAAATTTTGTGGCATATATACCTTTAAAGTAGGATCTTATGATTCTTTGTATTTCTTCGGTGTCTGTTGTTATGACTCCCTTTTCATTTCTGATTTTGTTGATTTGGATACTGTCCCTCTGCCTTTTAGTTAGTTTGGCTAGCGGTTTGTCTATTTTGTTGATTTTCTCAAAAAACCAGTTCCTGGTTTTGTTGATCCTTTGAATTGTTCTTTTTGTTTCTAATTTATAGATTTCAGCCCCGAGTTTGATTTTTTAAAGTAACTTGTAAAGCCTCTAGGATAGGATTAAGAAAAAATCCTATTTTGGATGTTGAGCATTTCTTGGCCATCTGATAGTCCTCTGTTGAGAACTCTCTGTTTAGTTTTGTGCTTCATTTTTTAGTTGGGTTATTTGGTTTGTTCGTGTTTTATTTCTTGAGTCTTTTATATATTTTGGATGCACAGTTGTTTAAGAACTTTTCCAAGTCTGTGGGCTGTCATTTCACTTTAATTACAGAGTCCTTGGCCTTAAAGAAACTTCTCAGTTTCATGAGGTCCCATTTATTAATTATTGATCATAGGGCTTGTGTTGTTGTTGTTCTATTCGGGAAGTTGTCTCCTGTGCCAATGAGTTCTGGGCTCTTCCCTACTTGGTCCACTGATAGTTTAGTGTATCTGGTGTTATGATGAAGTCTTTGATCCACTTGGACTTGAGTTTTGTGCAGGGTCATATACCTACTTGCCTTTTTCTACATGTAGACATACGGTTAGACCAGCAACACTTTTTAAGATGCTATCTTTTTTTATTGTATGGTTTTGACTCCCTTGTGAAACCTGAAGTGTTCAGGGGTTTATTTCTGTGATTTTGATTTGATTCTATTGATCAACCAGTCTATTTGAGTGCAAGTACCATGCAATTTTTATTACTAATTCTCTGTAATTATACTTGAAGTCAGGGATGGAGATACTTCCAGAAGTTCTTTTATTGTATAGGATAGTTTTAGCTACTCTGAGTTTTTTCCATGTTAAGTTTAAAATTGTTCTTGCAAGATTTGTAAAGAATTGTGTTGCCATTTTGATAAGAATTGCATCTACTTTGTACATTGTTTTTGGCAAGATGGCTATTTTTATTATGTTCATCTTACTGATCCATGAGCATGGGAGATCTATCCAACTTCTGATATATCTTCTTCAATTTCTTTCTTCAGAGACGTGAAGCTTCTGTCATACAGGTCTTTTACTTGCTTGGTTAGAGATACACCAAGATAGTTTATATAATCCGTAGCTATTCTGAAGGGTGCTGTTTTTCTAATTTCTTTCTCAGACAAGAATCAAGTAAGACTCAAGGGAAAAGGCTTAAATCTCATCAGAGGGGAAATAGAATAGACAGAAGTAGTAGTTGAAGAGAGTGGGAAAGGCAGGAGAGGGAGCACAGAGAGAAATTAGGTTGAGATCAGCCCTGGGGAGAATTTGGGACGAGAGGACAGAAAGCCTACAGAGAAAAGAGAAACTGTAGGTGGGCACATCTCTGTGACAAGCTAGAGACCCAAATCAAGGTAGATTTATGGGAGCATATGAGAGGGATTCTAGCTGAGATTCCTAATATCAGGGGCCACGGAGACTGAAGAGGACACCCTCTAACTAGACAAGGCTCCTAGTGGAGGGAGGGGAACACCAACTCAACCACAGAGACTTTGACCAAAATTTACCATGACTGCAAAATATGGCAGGGCAAAAATAGAGCAGATAAAGCAGGGATGAAGAGAATGCCCTGCCAATGCATAATGCATACTTACCTTGTAGAGGATACTTTGACTAATCTGTCCAGTGTGTCTCCTCAACACTGTGCTAAAGGAACCACAAAACCATGGAAAGTGAGTAGCCACAGTCATGTGTAAGTAGTGCAATCTTCTAAGATATCCTGAGACACCTCATTAAAAGACATCCAACTAAGTACTGCAAGATAAATAGAAAGATGGTAATTACAGCTTTACAGTAATTAAGACATGATGTGGCCCAAATGTCTGTCAACATTAGGAAACAGTACTTCTGTTGTATCCATACATTATATAATAATGCATGACAAGAAGAGAAATGCAAATGAATAAAAATTAGAAATGGATTTTACAGCTATAATTTTTCATGAAAGTAACTAGACATAAAATCATTTTATCTTTCTATTGGGATAAACTAAACATTTAATGACATACCCTTTGTTGTAAAAACTGAAGGAAAGTAAAATTAACAGAACCATAAAAGAAAAAATTATGGTTGTGTTGAGAGTTGAGTATGGAGTACATTGTGATTAAAAGGAGGATCTCAAAAGAATTTCTCAAAACTTCCTATTTCTGGAATTAATAGTTGTATAGATACTTATTTTGCAATGCTTCCTTAAACTGAATTTTACTGATATTTGCTATTGAATTGTGATTTATGGTATATATCATATAAGTATATGTAAGGAATATTTGCTTTATCTTTGCTGTTTCTATACTCAAAATGTTCACATCAATGTCTTACTTTTTTATTAATTTATTCTTGTTACATCTCAATGGTTATCCCATCCCTTGTATCAATGTCTTACTTTTTATCTATGGTATTAGCTCTGTCCTGCGAAAAATTATTTTTCTACAAACTTAAGGGTTATGGAATCACTGAAAAACAAGCAAAATTCTAAAACAAATGGATTAGATGCAAGCTTTATATGTATGCGTTTGTTGCATTTATGTGTGAATTTATTGTGTATATAATGAGGGTGCATATGTGTGTGTGTGTGTGTGTGTGTGTGTGTGTGTGTGTGTGTTCTTGGCATAGCATGTACACAGTGGTCTGAAAACAGCTTACAGGAGTTGCATCTTTCTTTTCACCTGGCTCTTTCACCATGTGGATTCTAGGGATGGAACTCATGTTGTAACCCTTGTCAGTGTACAGATTAATATGCTTAACTAACTTCCTGGCCCCATATAATTTTCCAACATTTTCCTTACAGTGAAAAACAACATTTTTGTGATCTTTCAAATGAGATAGTAATATTTCTCATGCATTGTCTCATTAAGCCACAGTCATACATAATCTTTATCCATTGATAACATTATTACTCTAATTTACAAGCTGTAGAAACATAGACTGAGCACCGTTAAAGTAAACAAATCGAGACTCAGTTAATTGAAACCCAATTATTTTAATCCTGATTTAAATACCTCAAACAATGTATCAGATTGAATTTTACTAAATCGAAAGTGTGGCCCAATGATAATCAGAAATCAGTCATAAACTGATGACATGATCTAATATTATGCTCTACTCCTTATTGATTTGATTAAGATCACCAAGATAATGTAATCCCTCCTGGCTACTAGAACCCATTAAAATGGTTTCCTGATTCTGTATCCTATTATTCAAGTCCTTCTATGAATTCCTCTATATTCTGTTTTGAGTACTTTATTAGCATATGATGCACATATGCACATCCAAAAGATATGGAAAAAGTACTGTCAAAGTCATGCAGTATTACACCAGTACCCCAGAGAGTGGGGAAATAAGTAAAACCCTGAGATTCATACTGGACGGGGAGACCTTCACTCTGCCCACTGGTCACGGTGCATTTTAGACCTCATCAACCATAGAACACCTTCAAGGAGGAAGAAGAGTGCAGAAATCATGAAACACAAGACTTGGTTTGTGAAGTCTTAATAGCTGCTCAATCACTAAATGCACATGGTGGATTTGGGGAACATCTCCAAGGCTACATGTAAACATCCCTGGAAACACTCAATATCTTACTTCTTACACTTGGGAATTAGCATGGCTCATAGCATATATTTAGTGTCCAATAAATGTTTATTAGATTCAAAGTAACATATCTACCCTATCCAATATATATGCACATATATATTGTTACACATAAATATACTGCTTTTATTTTTTAAATGTTTTAGTAGACAAACCTCCACTATTATTTTTCAAAAGTGCTAAAATCTTTGTAAGGTTTCTTTCTCGACATGATTCGTAAGTCACAGTTTCGTGAGATATTATTTAAGATCAGCTTTTCTGAAAGTTTCTGAGATCCATGGCTTTCAAATGCATGAAGGATTATTTTCAATTGCTTGGAAGTTAAGCAGTTTTCTATTAACCTTTCCAGTTCTACAATAAATGTCATTACCAAAACCAATGTAGAGAGGAAATTTGATGTATCCTGGCTTACACTTACTTCCAGGTTATGACTCATCACTGAGGGAAGGTAGGGCAGGAACTCAGGAACTGAAGCACAAGCTATGAAGAATGCTGCTCAATGGTGCTTTCCTGGCTCATGTTCAACTAGCATGCACACACAGAACAGGTCCCCTTGCCTAGGAATGATGCTGCTCACAGCGGGTTGGGCACCTTCATATCAATCATCACCCAAGACATTTCTCCACAGACATGACCATGTGCCAGTCTCATTGAAACAGTTCTTCATTTCAGGGTCCCACTGAAATTTCAAAAAACAAATGCCTCTAATCATGTAGCTATATAGAACTTATATGAAAAGATCTTCAAACATTGCCTTGCTTTCTCTTGGTATTTTGATATCTATGCTGTATTGTGTATAAGAAAACAGGAAAATCATTATCTATAATTTAGATTTCACAAAATAATTGGATGATGATCTGAAGCACAGGTTAATGCAGTTTCTGTCTGTGTTTACTCACACAGCTGGCAAATGGGTGTACAACTGAAGGTCACTTATTAATAAGATATCAATTGTAGAAATATTCAGGTATTTCTTTAAATGAGTTTAAGACCCACTTGCTTAAAACTAGAAAAACAGATATCTGTAGCAACCACTTTCATTTTTCACTTTATGCTATTATCAAAACAATATTAAGTATTTGTAGGCTTTGAATTTTTTACAAACCTATTTTATTTGAGGTTCTTTAATGCTTATACCTCCCTTCCAAGCCACCTACCCTAGATAGGAGAGAAAAGAGGCTAAAGGGTACAGGAGAAGTAGACCTTTTTAAACTCAGTTCCTTGGAGCAATTCCACTTTCATCATCGGGATTTAAGCAGACCCTTTAAAGAGCAACTTCAGCAAAAGTGACTGCAACCACAGCACCCAAACCCAGAACCTTGAAGCGTTCTCTGGAAAATTTCTCTCCAGGAATGTCCTGAAGCAGAGTGATGAAAAGCCAAATGAGGGGAAGCAATAGAAACCAAAAAGCCAAGCCTCTTGACTTTGTTGGCTGGGAAGAACTGCAACCTTTAAACCAAATAAAACCTTTCTCCCACAAGTTACTTTTGGTCACTGTCTTATCACATCAAAAGAAAAGCAAACTAGACCAATTACCTTTATAAAATTCTGATTCTACCGGCCTAAAACTGTCAGTAAAAACTTGAGTATTTCATACAATGATAAAATTTATCAGGTGCAAAGGAAAAGAATATTAGAGAAAGTGGGATCATTATGCATAACCTTGGAAGACCTGAAAGAAAGGTGCCACCTGGCCTCATCGACAGCGCTGGGGACCACTCAGTACATCATAGAGAGAAGCAAGGTAACTCAGGCTGTTACAATAATTTAATCAAAAGGTTATCAGAGTTGCAGAATGAAAACAGGATAAACGTTGAAAAAGAGGGAACACATTGATTATACATAGTTGTTGGGACCCCAGTTAAAATGCTTAAGTAGGTGGTCCTTCTGGTTTAACTGTTTTGTTTCCGATACCTGGGCATTTGTAAGACTTCTGTGTATTCAGATCAAGATGCACCTAAAAGGCTATGTGTGATTAAATTAAACAAGCTTCAAAACACTTAGTAAAACGTGCGGTCCACACTAAGCTACCACCAGTAAATGAGTGGTAGCTATTATTGTCAGTGTTGCGTAAGGCCTTGGTATACCTACTGGTGTTGATTACGTGATTCTGAGAACCTCATAGTGGCTTGGGCCACAACACTGGATGTTTCAGTATCATCAATCTGGTTCAGAAAACCTGAGGACTGCAAAATAACTGTCTCTCAGTTGGTTGTGGAGGCCTGAAAACACTAATTCTAATATCACCAAAAGAAACAGCAGCTGCAGCAAGGGGGAGGCCAAGGAAGCAAGGAGCAAATGACCCCCCTTCTGCAATGGCTTTTTTTTTGTACTGCTACAAGAAGGCGTCATCCATATTTGGGGTGGTTTTCCCACATCAGTTAAAGAAATCTGAGCAACTGCTCAGCTGAGGTTCCCTACACAGGTAATTTGTTGCAAGTGGATAGTAAAACCAACCATCTTAGTGCTATTAAAATACTTAATAAAATATTCCTAGAAATCTCGTTAATTTTCTATTCACTAAAAATGTCTATGTACCATAGATTTTTGTCCTTGAGCTCATGGGTCTCTAGGAAGTGAAATCTCACAGTCTCACAGTGGACTACTCCATCTGCTTAGCAGAACATACCAGGACTCCTGAAAGGCATAACCTGTTCGGGGTGACATTCTTGTTCCAATCCTTTTGCTTTCTTCGTCTGAAAGTCTTCTTGCTTTTTAATTCCACGAACACCACTTTCTTGGGTCCTCAGGTTTCTGGATCTCTTCCTAATCAGGCTCTTCATAGTCATTAACTGTGCCTTCATCTAAAACTGTGCTAGCTCCCGGGTGCCATGCTGTTTGTCTGAATGTCTAGAATGCGTATCTAGGAAACATAGAGTAGTAAGCTTACACAGTCATGCAAATAATTGGGAAGGACGTAGAGAATGGAGGACAGCCAGATACTAGCGATGAATGTGGACCTGGTTCAAGGCCTTGCTCTTCTCTGTGATCTTGGGCATTCGAATGGTACGTCACCCATAATAAAGTCATCAAGAAATGTCTTGACAGTTAAATCTGCTTTTGCTTAGTAATTTATGTCCTGTCCAACTTTGATATGATAGCTTTAATTTTAACTTATATTTATTTTTTGTTTTGTTTTACAAAAACTGATTTATAAATGAATGAAAACTTAGCCACTGTGGTAAAGGTTAACAACAGAACTGTCACTTATAACTTCTGGAAAGGAGAAGATGAGTTTTCTCTAATTGACACTGGGTATATTAACCACACCAGACAGACCTCATGTTCAGGAGTACCTGACTAACATATAATTGGAAATCACAGCATTTTGTGCACTTTTATTTGGTTACAGTTTAGTTGGGGTATTTGGGTTTTGGGGTTTGGTGTGTTATTTTGATTTTAGTTAATGTTATTGGAGTTTTTGTTTGGGTATGAATACGATCAAAAAGTTTAAATTTAAATTTTGTTTTAAAAAATAAAAATATAATGAAAAATAAGATAATGATACAACCTGTAAGTCTTCATGGTATTTTATAAGGCCGATGTTGGAGGGGATTATAGGGCATTAGTTAATATATTTTAAGATGAATCTTAGGAAGACAGTGTCAAGCTGGAAATCTACCAGTTCATAAAAATAGCTTCAGATATTGACAACAGCAATACAAGATGCTTCAAACTGCCTTGTGGATAGATATAAGGAGTGCACATGTATGCTACAGTGCAAGAGCTAAGGTCAAACTTCAGTTCTGATATTTCTACCTTGTTTGAAGGACTGGCTGTTGTCTCTGCATTAGCCAGGCTAGTTGACCCTAGAAACTAATAAAACTCTCTGGTCTCCCTCCATTTTCATACTGAGGCCCCATGGGTCACTAAAAAAGTGCATTTTCGTGGTTACCTTTACGTGAATTCTGAAGATCCACAGGCAATTCCTGGGGGTTGCTCAGCAAGCATTTTTACAACCTGAGCCACCTCTTCAGCATCTTCAACCAGATTTGATGAGCTAGCTATGAGTTTTGATGAGTGCAGTATTTCCATCACTTTACAATCATATCCTAAAAGTGAACGTTCCCAGAGGCTTGCAGTACAGGAGTTGTTTGGTCTCAGCATTATACACAAAGGTTTTGAAAAGCAGTGGCTTGTGTAAGTTTTAAATAACACATAGTTTTACTTCTTTCAACTTCAGTGTCTTTATCTTTGAAATTTAAGTTGTGAATCAACACGAGGAGTATGAAAATAATTGTCTCTAGACATGGCTTACTCAATATAAAAAGATATAATAGCTGGCCGTTTTACAGAGACTTTTGAGTAAAACTTATGCCATATCAGGGATCAGCCATCAAATTACAATCTTAATTACAAACTTGCTAGCTTGTCTCCTAACATAGATTGTAGACTAGCTAGAATATATTTCCGTACACCTCAGTAGAAGCATAAAACACAAAATATTTTTCTGGTATCAGTTACT
Organism: Acomys minous; assembly: GCF_964271855.1. Classification (NCBI taxonomy): domain Eukaryota; kingdom Metazoa; phylum Chordata; class Mammalia; order Rodentia; family Muridae; genus Acomys; species Acomys minous. Next base: position 37,310,231 of record NC_140485.1, read on the forward strand.
AGTGCTTATAACGAGTATGCATGATTATCTAACTCACACTATTAACCAGTGTTCTTTTTCTTCTTACAGAATGAAATGAATTACATAGCATCCAGTGGACTCTTATTCAAAGATGGCAAAAAGCGAATTGATTACATCCTGGTTTATCGAAAGGCAAACATACAATACGACAAAAGAAACACGTTTGAAAAGAACCTGAGAGCAGAGGGCTTGATGTTGGAGAAAGAGGTAAACACTTTCCAATTATTGGTTTTGTAGACTAATATCCTGAAATAGATATTATCAATCATATTTTAATCTATATGGTCTATGCTATGGAATTTTATAAAATTTACTCAATTTCCCAAGTGTAAAATGAATACATAAGCACTGTCCCATTAAAATATGTATTTGTTTTTCTTCTATGTTTTATGTACATTTTAAATATTTTTCAAAGTGTATGGATATTTTTGCAGTTTTGAAAATTCAATACATAATGACTGTGAATGTGCAAAGTAGGAAATTCTGTGTTATGATAACTAAAATCTTGAAGGGAAATGTTTTTCAACTGCTGAAATGCAAGTTTGACAGCTGGAAGTGTGGGCACTGACTTTCACTACCCTCTTTCCTTTGTGTATTTATAAGAATCCATTTAAAGGACTATTTTTTTCATTCCAATAATACAATAAAAAGACCAAGGCCTCTGGAAAAGAAAACATAGAAAGGAATAAAAGCATAATTTTTATAGTCCCATGAGGCTAAAATTCCAACTTTTCTTGTATTAGTTAGAAATTCTATGATAATTTGTTTTTAAGCATCTATTTTATTGATTTTTAATTATTATGGGTCTGTGGTGCTTATGTGTGTATACATACGTGCAGGTGTTCTTGGGCGCCAGAGGCATTGGGTCTCTTATGCTTGGAATTCTAGGCAGTTGTAAGCCACCTAACATTGGTTTTGGGAACTGAACTCTGGTCCTCTGCAAGAGCACTAGCCTTTCTAAATCACTGAGCCATGTCTCCAGTTTGAGCCTAAGAATTTTCAAATGGGCAGGTGACAAACACTGCGAGATGGTATTTAAGAAGCATATACAGGGGGAAGAGGTCTCCCTCAGTCATAGTCATAGGGGAAGGGACTAAGGGGAAAATGAGTGGGAGGGAAGAATGGGAGAATACAAGGGATGGGATAACAATTGAGATATAATATGAATAAATTAATAAAATATATTAGAATGAAAAAAAAAGAAATTATGTTTGAGCTATATTCCCAAACTCTTTGAAAACACTTGTGAGAGACACTGGTATTTATAAATGAGGTTTTCATTTCAGCAAAATTGCACCATTTTCTTCTTAAATAATAATCTTATTCCTTGAAATTATAACATATTACATCCTATCTCTCTTCCCTGTCCTCCCTCCAGGCCCTGCTATACACAGACTTGAACTGTCACAGATTCATGGCCTCTTTTTCTTTGTTGTTAGACACACACACATGATCACACAATCACACAACAATCACACAGATATATACAATCTTGGGTCAAATAACTTGGTACTAGATAACTAATTGGGGACTCTTCCTTGAAATATATTTTATCACATTAGAAAAAGGAAACCTCAAATGTAAAACAAACAAACAAACCAATGAAAAGTCAAGAAAAATGAAAAATTCAGAGCCAGGGTCCACGTTGCTACTCAAATAAATCTTTTTGTCTTTAGAATTTCCTAACAATTGGTTTCCTTCTACTTGCTTCTCAATACATTTTATGTACATAAACAAATTACCATTAATATCTACAGACAACTTAGTTCTTTGACTCTGTTTAATATTTGTATAGCATTTATTTATTTATTTATTTATTTATTTATTTATTTATTACGTGTGTGTTCTGTTATGTGTGTGAGCATCACAAATGTGGCTTAGCACATGTAGCAGTCAAAGGGAATGTGAAGAAGTAGGTTCTTTCCCTTTACTTTCTTGGTTCAGGAATCAAACTCATTTCATCTGGCTTGGCTACAAACACCTTCACCATTACACACTGATCCATCTGGTCAGCCCCTTATCTTATATTTTAAATTTGATTTTACATAGTTTATCTTTCTTGATATAGCTGTACAAAAGACCTATGAACATAATTTTTATAGTGATAAAGTGTTTAAGTTTAGTTGATTAGGATTTGATTCATTATTTATGGTTTCATATATTACATCAACCTGTTATGAAAAATAGACTATAAGTAAACAAAAATATTTTTAAAGCAAGCACTCTAACATTATATATAAAAAAATATTGTTTCAAGATAGTTAAGACTTCTTCAAGTTTCTTGTTTTATGTCTTCTAATACTGAAATAACAAATTACCACCAGTTTGGCATTCTAAAATAAAACCCATTTTGTTCACTCAGAATTTTTTAGGGAGAAGTTTGACAGGAAGTGATTGAGCTGTTTGCTCAGTTTCTCTGCGGAACATGAACCGGCATAAATCAGACTGTTTCCAGGATGTCTTTGTGCCTGGACCTAGAACACTCTGAAACTTTCAGAGTTGTGGCATAACTCAGTTCCTGAGGACTGGGTACCCACTGCTTTGTTAAATTTCAGCCCTTAGAAGGCATCACTCATTTTTTTGCTATGTAGCCATTTAGTTTGCAAAACCACTAGTGAGGTATTTTACCTGCATCCTTATGTTAGTCTTAATATATCTTTTCAGGGAGAGACTAGTCCTTTTTATGAACTCATAGCCCATGGATACCCCATGGATATGAGTTCCTTATTTAAAGACATCAAATGTGATGTGTAACATAATAATCTAATTTTGAAGTGTCATTTGACACAGCCACATATACCATGGATTCTCATGGGCAAGTACAACTAAGAACAGAGATCTGAGAGCTCTGCCCACAATTAAAACATCAGCACCCTTCATTCCTCCATCTAAGCAAGTGGCTTACATGATAGACTATAACCTAAGCATACTTTGAAATAAAATGCTATTCTAGTTTAGGACTCATTACTATGCAAATACTCATAGATATCTGAGATATTAAACCCACTGGGGATTTTTCCTTCTTTAATTTATTTATGTGTTCATTTTACATCCCAATCACAACCTGACTCCCTCCTCGCCTCCCAGTCCTACCCTCCCACCCACTTCCCCCATAACCCAAGACCCAAGTACCAACCCACCTGGCACATCAGGACTAAGCACCCCTTATTTCACTCAGGCAAGGCATCCATGCTAGAATAATGGCACCCAGAGATAGGCAACAGAGTCCAATTCAGAGACAGCTCCTGCTCCAATTGTGAAGTCACCCACCTGAGGGCCAAGCAGCATTAGATTCATACGTGTAGGGGACCCAGAACCAGTCCTAACATGCTTTTTGGATGGTAGTTCGGTCTCTATGAGCTCCAATGGGTCCAAGTTACTTTACTCTGTAAGGTTTTCTTGTGATTCCTTTGATCCCTCTAGTTCCCTCAATCCTTCCCCCAACTCTTCCATAAGACTCCAAGATAGGCTTAAGGTTTAGCTAAGGGTCTCTGTATCTATTTTCATCTTCTGCTGGATGAAATCTCTCAGAGGACAGTCACGCTAGGTTCCTATCTTCAAGGATAGCAGAGTATGATCAGTAGTGTCAGGGGTTGGGTCCCTCCAGTGGGGTGGGTCACAAGTCAGGGGTTGGGTCCCTCCAGTGGGGTGGGTCACAAGTCAGGGGTTGGGTCCCTCCAGTGGGGTGGGTCACAAGTCAGGGGTTGGGTCCCTCCAGTGGGGTGGGTCACAAGTCAGGGGTTGGGTCCCTCCAGTGGGGTGGGTCACAAGTCAGGGGTTGGGTCCCTCCAGAGGGGTGGGTCACAAGTCAGGGGTTGGGTCCCTCCAGTGGGGTGGGTCACAAATCAGGGGTTGGGTCCCTCCAGTGGGGTGGGTCACAAGTCAGGGGTTGGGTCCCTCCAGTGGGGTGGGTCACAAGTCAGGGGTTGGGTCCCTCCAGTGGGGTGGGTCACAAGTCAGGGGTTGGGTCCCTCCAGTGGGGTGGGTCACAAGTCAGGGGTTGGGTCCCTCCAGTGGGGTGGGTCACAAATCAGGGGTTGGGTCCCTCCAGTGGGGTGGGTCACAAGTTAGGGGTTGGGTCCCTCCAGTGGGGTGGGTCACAAGTCAGGGGTTGGGTCCCTCCAGAGGGGTGGGTCACAAGTCAGGGGTTGGGTCCCTCCAGTGGGGTGGGTCACAAATCAGGGGTTGGGTCCCTCCAGTGGGGTGGGTCACAAGTCAGGGGTTGGGTCCCTCCAGTGGGGTGGGTCACAAGTCAGGGGTTGGGTCCCTCCAGTGGGGTGAGTCACAAGTTGGGCATTGGTTGGCAATTCCCTCAATCTCTATTCTGTCTTTTATCCCTACATATCTTGTAGCCAGGAAAAAATTTGGGTTAAGAGCTTTGTTGCTAAAGTTGACGTCCCCCTTCCTCCAGAGGGAGTTCTGCCTGCCTAAAGAATGTGGTCACTTCAGTCTCAGTATCCCTACTGCTTGGAGTCTCAGCTGGGGTCACCTCCATATTTTCTCAGGATCCTCCTCTATGCCAGATCTCCGGCTCGTCCCAGAGATGCCACAACACCAATTTCCCTTCTCTCTCTGAGTCCTCTCATCCAAATCCACTGTTTTAACGCTAGTGATACAGAACAGTGGTAGAGCCCTTACATGCTCTGAGTGCTCAAAGATGTCAGTTCAGTGGTCAGTAGTCACCTCATAAAAAGCAACAACAACAACAACAACAACAATTCAGTTTTAATTAATTAAGAATTAACTCAGCATTACTTAATTAAGAATTATTTAGAACAATAGTTTTCAATGCTTTGCCATTGAACGCTATGGACTCTAGATACGATTTTGTTTCAGAAATATTTTGTTAAAAATATTTAGGGCTTGTTATTAGATGGAAGAAAAAACAATTTTGTGAAAAATGTTGCAAGACATGGCTTCATTAGCTGAAATATGGAGTTTAGGACATCCGTTCATGCTTTATAAATACATTTACACCAGACCTAAGCTCTGAATCTGACAGAAAGATCTCAAATGGTCATTAAGTTGTATGTCAGTGTAAGCAGTTTCTAGAGAAAATCATCATCAAGAGACAATGGAAATGTGAGGGCCAACTTTATGCAGAAGAAGGTGATTTTTCACCTTGACATTTGTGTCTTGTAATTCAGTTCATAGCATCAGTGTGCCTGACTCCTTGACATGGGAAACGCCTTGAGGGACCACATACTCTTATCCTTGTTCTGTATTCAAATCTTGAAGAATGGCTTTGTGATAACATAATTTCTAAGGTTCCTATTTTCTTGGGAGTAAAGGTTCTTCCTCTTGGGAATTTTAGGTGGAATAATTAATAATGAGAAGTGTGGTGGTTGTGGGGGTTTTATTCCTCTGAGATGCAGGCTTTCAGCTGTGGTGAGCAGAATAGACCCAGATTGGCAGCTGTTGATTTTTCTCCTTGACAGCACCACCCTGTTATGGATAGCATCACCTCACCTGCTCCCTACAGAGAATGAAACCAGTTGTGTTTTTGTTTTCAAATGGAGGTAAAACAAAAGAGACATTAAGCTGGGAAGCTATTTTTAAAAACTATCATTTTATACTGATTAAAACGATCTTTCAGTGTGTATGCACTTAAAGCCAAGGCACAAAAGTGAGACACACTGTAGCTGTATGCACTTAGCTTGACATTTTACTCAACGATGGCAGTCACTGCAGTGCAAAATCCCTCCTTCCAAAGCAGCCCCTTATTTTAGATGATTAGATTACTTCACATCAAGAGCTTGACAGCAATGAATTAACAACCTGCAAGAGGTAAGCTGTTCACAGTGCTGTTTTGGATCCTGACATAATGCTCCATTGTAGGATAGTCAGGCTTAATAGATTTCTTGTTTTCCATACTTCTTGCTCAGGTATAAGTTGGGCAGAATGTAGATTCAAAATAAGGTAGCTCACCAGGCATGGCCAAACACATCTGTAGCCTCAGCTCTCAGGAAACTGTGTCAGGAGGATCATGAGTAAAGGACAAACTGGTTCTACACAATTAGTTCCAGACAAGCCCAGGATAGATAATAAGACCTTATTTGACAATAATCAATCATGATAATAAAATAATAATATTAACAGCACAATGATAATAGTAGTAGTAATAATAGTAAATTAAGTGAAAGCTAATTCATTCATTCATCTTTTCAGTGCATGGTCAGTGAGTCTGACGTGGAACAAGATACATGGATATAGAAACACATATGTCTTCTCTTGTAGTGCATAATAGAAGGAGGAAACACTATAGGAAAGAGGGGAAATTCATGCAAGAAGACTTAGACCAACAGGAAGTAGCCGTGAGTGCGGTGGAAGGGCCGTGAATGAGGCAGTAGCGGCAAAATCTCTACACATGGGATCATTTTAAGTAGTGGCTGGGACTAGAAGTAAATCTCTCCCCAAAGCTAACTGTTGTACAGACACATGTGTTTATATATTATAACCAGTTTATGTTATCAGAGAACAATATTTACGTATTTGACTTATATCTTGATTCAAGTCACTGTACATCTGAAAATCAGAAGACCAACTATCTTTTAAATGTTATAGAGAGAGCAAATGGTATAGTCAGAATTTGTTGTTGAATATCTAGGAACTAAACATCATGCTTTTCCTACACTGCCATGTAATTAAATATGGGTAGACAGGAATAAAGGAAGGTAAGTCGTTCTCTGCAAGTGAGACAGTGATTGATAGAAGTACAATAGTGAGCATCTTGATTTCAAAGGTACGGCTTTGATTAGCAGTCGAAAATTATTTTATACTATAAGGTAGAAGAAGTATAATAGGACATAAAATGTGCCTCTCATTTGTTCATGATGGAAGAATTGTTTTAGTAGAGGGCTTACGTTATCTGCTTTAAGTTTTTATTTACTTACTTGTTTTTATTTTCCTTCATGGTGCTGAAGTTCAAATATAGACCTGAAAAATGCTAAGTTGGCCCCTCATTAGTCTATGGGAGTTGTAGCCACAAAAGATTTTTTTTTGTTTTTTTGTCATGCCTCTATAGTAACCTCTCCATTGATTCTGGAGCAGTCAGTACAAAGAACCTGGTAATATAAATGTCAAAGTATTCTCTTTTAGTTTGATAAGTGATGGATGTCTAGATGGATTATAAATAAGTTTTATTGTTATTTGAATGAATAAGTAGTGGTTGTACACAATTTGCAACATTAATAGATACAAAAGTGTGTGTGTGTATGTATAATTATAGAAGAAAAAAGTTATGAATTTGAGGTGGTGAGGGTTACAAGGGAGTTGAATGTGGATAGAAGGGTTGGAAATTTTATAAATGCATGAAATTATAAAAAATAACTTAAAATTATAGTCACTTTTTCTAAGCATACTAATATGCTTAATGTTGGACTAAATTTAAGGACCTATATAAACTTAACATACCATGTCTACCTCTGGCATTGTCAGTTACAATTTTCACATATTTGCCTTCAAATAGAAACAAACATTTTTAAGCAGGAAGGATGCTTCAGAAATTAAGCTGGCATTTAATCATTTAAACAGTCTATTTTCCTCTGGGTAGAATCTCTGGACACAGTAAGTAATTGGAGGATTTGACAGTTACTTCAAAATTGGAGCAGGAGAATAAATAAATTAATTAGTTAAAGATTTCTGATGATTTTCAATGTTTTATGAATTCGTTCTCTGAGTGAAAACAGAGGTCTTAGTTACCTGTCCATGAAGAATAACTTGGAACTTTTAGTTTTGTTGTAACTGCTCTGAATGGAAAATCAATATAAAAATGATCAATATAAGAACATTAACTAATGGATAATGACGTCTATTTCCTCATATGGTGATCAAGCACTCATTAGCCCTTGCACTTAGTAAACAAGCATGACATCACCTTTTTACAAAAGAAAGGATTTCATTAAAGATCAGCCATTAAGAAGACATCAAGTGTGCCTTTTCTATGGGCTGGGATTGGGGGAATCCATAGATAGGAGGGGAGAGAAAATCTTATTGCTGATTTGATCATGAGAAAGGAAAGTATTAACGTTCTTTTGTGCAGGCAGAGATAAGTACCATGCTTATTCATGAGTGTCATATTTCTTTCCAGGGGAGTTATCATGTTCTGTGTGGGAATTCTGAGTCTGTGATATCAAAGTCCAGGTTTCGGATGAATAACTTTCTTTTATGGATGTCCATCAGTCTTCAACCTACTTTGAATGGACTATGAAGCCATTTCTTTTTGAACAACTTAAGCAAACTTTTGTATTAAGGAAGTTGTTTATGAGTGTATATATGTTTATAATTATCGATGGCACTTATATTTTCAAATACATTTTATCAAGAATTGTCAACTGTATAATTTTCCTTTGTATAAATGAGAATGGCCCATGCAAAACAAGGGAAATAATGTTCCTTCCTTTGATATAAAATTATGATACAATGTCATCAGTTCTGATTCTAAATAATGGTGCTTCTTTACCATCCTTTTTCAGCCAGCAATTGCAAACCCTGACATCATGTTTATTAAAATTCACATTCCATGGGACACACTCTGCAAGTATGCAGAGAGGCTAAACATCAGGGTGCCCTTCAGGTACTTTTATATTTTATTATCTTTTTCTCTCAGTATTGTTAATATGAGTACGTCCTTTGTAATACCTAACAATAAATGTGGTCCTTTCTTTATTCTGAGAAAAGTATTTCTCTTTTAAACTTTCGGCTATATTAGATAGTTTTCCACTAAGTTCTTTGAATAATGTGATAATCCTTCTGATTCCCTGGACATGCAATATCATTTCAAGACAGATTTGCCTAGATATAAGGTAAAATATTTATTTTCAAATTTTAATTTTAAGAAACTCCCAAGATGAGTTACCATTCTTGTTTCATGAGTGTAATGTAGCTCTGGTAATGGATAGCAAGAACTGTTTTTCAGATCAGGTCATTTAGAAGAGTTTCTCAGTTCTGTCTTCAGTATCGATCAGAGAGGAATAAAAATAGATCAGCTTCTTCCAAGGACTTTCAGTCCTTTTAGACAACATGGCTGCCTAGCTGGAGTATCTGGTATCCAATGTAGAACATACCAACCGCCTTCTCATGTCCCGTATCCTCTACAACGTAGTATTTGTGGTATACTTGCTATATGCAGAATGTTAACTCATATTGAAAACAGCAGTGTTTCCTGGAATGTGGGTTCAGTGGATACCATCAGGTGCTAAGCAGTACAATGTTCAGAGAAAATATAAGTGTGAGTGAACACTGAGATCATTTTAAAGACCTGATGAAAAATTTCTGAGTTGATAGCGTGCAGGAAGCCAACTCTGTAACACACTGAACAGTGTTATGTCAAGTCTCAAGAGTATTCAAGATAAAGAAGTAGATGCTGCTGCAATTGTCTTCAAACACCTGAAACATCTCAAGCCCTGAAAAAATGCAACCTCTTGTCATTGTGTAGAAATAAATATTTAAGTATTATTTACATTGAATTCTCATTATATTACGTGTTTACATTACCTAGAAATGATTTAAAATTACATTAGGGTATCTATAGATTAGATATAAACACTATGCCATTTTTATAACTGTGTGTATTTATACAATACTACATAATGTGGTGTCTACTTGAACTTATCCCCTTAGAAAATGGAGGGATTACTGTATAAACTCATTATCGCTCATTATCATCATCACCACCATCATCTTCCTTAGCAAAAGCATATGGTTTTTAAAGAACGTTTTTTATTATTGCATTAATTGTTCATTCTAAATTACCCATGAAAATATTTATTTGTGAAAACCTATTACATACCACAAAGGAATGCTACAAATTTGAGTCAGTCAGATAGCTCAGGAGGTAAAGGAACTAGTTGCTGAACCTAAGGATATGAGTTTGACCCCTAGATCCCATATGGGGAAGGAAAGAATTTCCCTATGATCTCAACATGATTGTTATAATGCCCATGTGCTTACACATACAGCAATAAATGAAAAAAAAACAGACAGATAATAAATAAATAAGCAAATGTAAATCAATAGTTTTTATTTAAAAATAGAAAGAGAAAAACAAAATTAGTACTAATATATGCTTGCCATCTATGTTTGAAAAAATGAAAGAAGATATTTAAAATGTAAAGTTAGTGTATATAAAGCAATTCTTGAGATTTTATATCTGAAGTTAATGTTGGAATATGGCAGGATCATTTTAAATCTTTCCAAGGACTACGGCCTGTGTTTTACTCTAGATAAAATAAACCTGGTTACTGACTATATGTAAAGGGTATTTTCTAAAGTGACCTCTGTGATAATCTGGATAGTGAAGCAATGACTACCTCACACTGAAGAGTCTTGGAACCTGGCAGATGGTACACCCACAGGCCAAGGGGAAGCAGCAGTGCCAATCTAGTGCTTAAGGCTTGGAAGATTGCTGGAGAGAAACTTGTCTTCAGTCCATGTTGGCAGCCTGCAGAAGCTATGCCCTGACATTACTGAAAGATGGCTGTAGCAGTATTAACAACACAGATGAACTTGACATCAGGCAGGTGAATGGAGACAGACAAGGCAAAGTTTCCTTCTCCCACCTCCCTTATTTGTATTGTCAGCAAAAAACAGGTCACCTACATGTGTGGTGGATCTAGCCAGGTCAATAACCTGGTAAAAGAACCCTGTCACAGGTGTGCACAGCAGCTTCTCTTAATTGATTCCAAACCTTACCAAGATGACAAATGAGATTGAATGTCACAACTTTACTGTCAGCACCACGTGCTGCCCGAAGCTCTGCATTCCTAGTTATCCACGGCAAATCTTCCAGATTTCCCTGTGGGTTTTTTTTCTTGGATTAATGGCAGATGTGAGAGGGACAAACCTAACATAGTAGGCAGTGTCATTTCTGAGTAGGTGGTCTAGGATTGTATAAGAAGCAAAATGAGCAAGACATAAGAAGCAAGCCAGTAAGCAGTGGTCCTCCTTGGCAAGTCAGTAAGCAGTGGTCCTCCTCGGCAAGCCAGTAAGCAGTGGTCCTCCTTGGCAAGCCAGTAAGCAGTGGTCCTCCTCGGCAAGCCAGTAAGCAGTGGTCCTCCTCGGCAAGCCAGTAAGCAGTGGTCCTCCTCGGCAAGCCAGTAAGCAGTGGTCCTCCTCGGCAAGCCAGTAAGCAGTGGTCCTCCTTGGCCTATTCTTTCAATCTTGCCTGCAGGTTCCTTCCTTGAGTTCCTGCTCCAATTCTCCTCTGTGATGAAATATTACATGGAGGTATAAGATGTAATGTATCTTTTCTTCCCAAGTTACTATTTGTTCAGTGTTTTAGCATTGCAACAGAGAAACAACAAAGGAAAATTTACGGATGTATTTAGAAAGATGGATGGATAGATTGCACTGAACACTTTACGGAACACATAAGCAACTAATCAAGTTATTATATGAAAAGTTACAGAAGAAAAACTTTAAAATAATTAAAAACAACACATTCAAAATTAATAAATGCATTTTAGAGCATTTTGTTATATTTCATATATATAAGAACTGTCATTATACTTCTGAAAGTAAAGGCAAATAAAGTTATTGGCATTAATGTTGTAATATAATGGTTTACTTTCAAATTTCTTAAATTACAAATTATATGAAAGTGGAGTTGTCATTTTCTGACCTAACTCTATTTTCCTCAAATTATTTCCTTCTCTCTCTTTTTTTTTCAGAAAAAAATGTTACTACACTGACCAGAAGAACAAATCAATGAGCAGGTTGGTAAAAGCTGCATACAGTTTATTACCAATTTATAATTTTCAAAACCATAAAGAACACATTGGATTATCCATGTGATCAATTATAAATTTTAGGAAGGGGATTGTGTTGATTTCTTGAAATAATTTCAAAGTAGCCTGTCACAAAAACAAAATAATTTCTATATTACTATTTTCAATGGACAATCCAGAGTGTCTCCAAGATATAGTAGTGTTCAAGGAATATTTGATTTGTGCAGTCTCTACACGTCTGTGCATTGGCCTTAGGGGACAACAATATTTTATTAACTCTGAGGCTTTTTTTATAATGAGAACCACTGACTGAACACCTCAGAAATTGTTTGTTAGGTCAGGCTTAAATAAATGTTGCAGTCGTCACCAAAGTGCACTTGATTGTCATCCCAGTGATGGTCTGACTTGGTAAGAAATCATCAATACTCTTACATCCTAAGATTTTCAGGAGGATTTAATTCTTATTTAGAAGTCCTGCTGGTAATTTTACCATAATTTGACCTAATTCTTAAGATACAGTATTTGTTGCCTGCCCTTTGCTATCCAGTTTTTTTCCTAAAGTTCAAGGAACTGACAAGCCCAACTTAAAATACACTATATCCATGTCTAGAGATGGTCTGTCCTAATACTTTGACTTCTCTATTACAGAAGACAAACAAAACAAAACAAAACAACTCCCCAGCAGCACAGCATTAGCACTGTGGAAACACTGCATGGCATTTTAAAATGAAAACAGCTGTTGTTATAGTAACAGAATTTAGATTTTTTTTTCAGAATCAGTACTGAAGGTTAGCCTTTCGTTTTGATTTATTTTTACTCTGTAAAAGAAAAATGGTGAAAATGATTCCAATTTGCATAAATATATACTATTCATATACATGCAAATTCACACTAGTATAGAGTCATGGGGTAATCTAATTTACACATACACATGTACATATAGCTTTAAGAACTATATTGTGATGCCTTTTAAAAATGCTCCTTCATATATTTACCTTTATGTAAGGTAATTTAAAACATTTTTACAGGGATAATATTGCTCTAAAAGACTTTAAACATAAGCAGCATTTATTTTATTATTTATTTCTTTTGTAAGAAAACAGAGTGTGTGTGTGTGTGTGCGTGTGTGTGAGTATGTATATATGTTTGTAGTTTATATGTGGGTAGTGTAGATGCTTACACATACACATGTGTGTGTTGTATGTACACATGTGTATGTGTATGTAGGTGCACATGTATGGTATGTGTGAATTGTGTTTGTGTGTATGTGTGTATCTGTGTGTGTGTACACAAGTTTATATATGTATGTATGTATATGCATGTGCATGTGTGTACATGTGTGTATTGTATGTGAATTCTGTGTGTATATTATATATGTGTATATACTTGTTTATGTGTGTACTGTGTGTGTATATATATGTATTTGTATGTATGCACATGTGTGTGGTGTGTGTATATATGTGACATGTGTACATGTATGTGTGTTAGATATCTGTTATCAGTAACAATTTTTTCCAATACTTAAGAAAGCTGTCACAGAAACCTATCATTGCTTTGCAATACAACCTTATCTGATTTTGAAATTTGACTTCATTCCAGAGTACAAAACTATTTCAAAAGAATCAAAAAGTGGATGGCCCAAAACCCAATGGTTCTTGACAAGTCAGAGTTTCCAGAGCTGGAAGAGTCGGACTGCTACACTGGCCCCTTCAGCAGAGCCAGGATTCACCAGTGAGTGCTCATATTGTTTTTCTAATGTGCTGGCTTGTGTTCTTCATCTCCTTGAGTTTCTTTATAGAAGTAAATAACCAGAGACATTCCCATTGGTCACCAAGTAGGTCAGGGAATGTATTGTTGTATTAGAGTTTATATTTAACTTGGGAACATCACTAAGTGAACATTTGATCCTATATTAGGATCATGATTAGCTTCATGATTCAGAGATGGTAAAATAATAATTAAATGTTAGTCTATAGGTTGGTAACCCACATATTCTTTTGAAGTAATAACTATGTGGGATGCTAAGATGCCTCAACAGTTAAAAAACACAAGACGTTTTCACAGCGGAGTACCCAGCACACATGTGAAGGCTCATGACTACCTGTGACTCCAGTTACAAGAGGTCCGCCATTAACTCTGGCTTCTGTCAGTACCAGGGACTGACATATGCTGTGTACTTGAATATATGCAAACAAACACTCATACACACAAAATAAATCTTTTTTAAAAATTACTATGATAGAAAGGAATTCATTTAAAATAATAATGGCAATAATAGTAGGACTGCTCTTAACAATAACACTAATTCATGATTTATTCAGACTGTAATTTCACTTAAAAATATTTTATACATTTTTATTTTACAAATAAGAAATTTGGTTGAATATTATTAAACTACAGTAATAGATACTTTAAGGAAGGCTACCTATCTCTAACTTTCTTGTCTTTCTCTTTTCTTCTCACTATCTTCCAAGCCTTTTTCCTTTTTCCTTGCCTACCTTCATATATGTTTATTTGTCCATGTTTTCATTCTACCATTATTTATTGATTTTCTACAAGTTATTAATGAAATTACAATGCTTATTATGACATATGTTCTGCCTTCATGCTCCTTCTGGCCAAATGGTATAGATAAGAATGTAACTGTAGGGCTAAATATAATAAGGTAAACATAGGAATAGAAAATTTACAATGTAGTATAGGACCAAGGGACTGAAACCCACAGATCCCATTCTATATGTCTGGATTAACCTTTATTCTGGGATGTGGGAATTAATGAATATTGCTCAACATCAGAGTTTTTCCTCCTCAAAGTATCCAACTCATTTTATTATTTAATCCCGGAGATGCACATAAAACCATCCTTTCTAACTCCAGTTCTGGAGAGATGAGAGTAAAACAGAACCTGGACCCCTAAGTATAGAGAGCTCAACCCGGGGGCTTTCAGCAGCTTTCTGCTGTACTTTCTTTTTTTTTTTTTTAGTTTTTTTTTCCTCCTTTATTAATTTATTCTTGTTACATCTCAATGGTTATCCCATCTCTTGTATCCTCCCATTCTTCCCTCCCTCCCAACTTCCCCTTATTCCCCTCCCCTATGACTGTTCCTGAGGGGGATTACCTCCCCCTCTATATGATCATAGGGTATCAAGTCTCTTCTTGGTAACTTGCTGTCCTTCCTCTGATTGCCACCAGGTACTTTCACAGAACCTTAAGGATCTCAAAGTTGAGACAAAACGTTCTTCTCATTATCTAAAAACCCAAAGAACCAGTTAAATCCTTGAAAAACATTGATCAGATGTGAGAACGTCTCCTTGACACTTCCCCAATAGTGCCCAACTTGTACTTATTGTAAATTCAGCTTAAGGTCCTTTTCAGTGTAGGCGCCCATGCTGCCATCCCTGTGCGCCTCTGTCACTCCTACTGCAGGCATCCCAGCATTACATAGTGCAGCTACAAAGCTTTGAGTCCATGACTCGGCTGTTCCAATGAAGCTCCAGTTCAATCTTTACCAGATTATATTCTCCCAACCTGTTATGTCCCTGAGTTTTGCAAGATGTCTTTCTTCCCACTAGTCTGCCTCTAGTAAGCATCATTATCTAAGGAAAATCATATCAGAAAATTATTACCACCGCCCCTTGTCCCAATATATCACTACAATATTATACTATTACAGTTTTTTTCACAGGAGCCAGATGGAATTTATTTATGTATTCACTTGTTTACTTATACCACCCACTTAATTCCTCCACAACACAACCTCCTGCAAAACTGGATTTGTCTGCCTAAAAACTACTTGTTCTGGTAGGCTTAAATTCTGGGGTGGAACAAAAGATTGCTGGATATTCTTTCCGATACCTATACCAACCAATCTAAATTTAAATATATCGGAATACAGAGAAGACACATGTAATATTAAACACTGAGGAGCCCAATGTGTAATATGGTCTGCTGTGTAATTTAGTTAATCAAGGCTAAGTAAAGCCTGTACATTAGGAAAGACAAGGATGAGAATTCAATGAGAAAGGCAGTCCCTTTTCAATGTAAGGGAGCTAGGAAACCTTTTTGAAGGAGGAAAGCCCCCTTGAAGAAGCTGAAGACATGATTGAAAATGGGAAAGAACAGTTGTTATAGAAGAAACAAAAATTCAAGAGAAAATGAAGCCAGGAAAGAGGGAGATCTGTAAGACGATGGTAATTATTCAAGTCATGAGGCAATCAAACATGAGAGTCAGAGAGGCAGAAATGAGACAGGGGAGGAGGCAAAAGGACAAGTATAGACAGACATGGGAGGAAAGTAAGAATGGTACTCAAGGCCTTTAAATGCTGCTGCCATGCTAAAGGTGAGGAGATTTGCTAATATCACAGCTTGCTATAAAAATCAGGTGGCCACTGAAGTTAAGAAGACAACTATGTCACAAGGCAGGCCAGGACCTCTGGCACCCAGGTAAGGGTAAGGGTACTGTGAAGACAGGTGAATTAACAGGAAACTTACCGAGCTTGGTAGCTCTTTGAAAATGGAGGGTGAGCAGGAAGCAAAGGAAAGAAAAATTGATACTCCTGGCAAAGAGATGGTTCATCATTCACAGGGCTAAAATGTCTAGAAGCAGAGTGTAACAATCCAGTGAGAATCCTGTTCCCTCCACTGCTTGGAGACTCCCAGCACATTATAGACATCATGAAATCGCCCACTCCCCCACTTTGCTTTTTCTATCATTCATATCTACAAAGCCCCTTGCTACTCTTCCCATATAGGACATTTTTGAGTATTAAAGGGAAATGAAAACTATAGGATACCACTAAACTTGAAAACTGAATAAGTGAGAATGGAAAGTTCTTCAGTGGGGATATCAATTTTGTATTGTGATCTATTTGGAACTACATTGCTTGAGGTGGTACAAACACCAGCCAGTAAATGATGAATTTTCTTCTTATTCCATGAAAAATAAGACATACAAAAATACCAAGACCTCTTTACAACTGAAAGAAGATGCTAAAATGAATATTTGATGACCCTTTGCATTTTCTATAAGCATTTATTTTTATCTGTCATCTGATTTTGTTAAAGAAGTTGGCTTCTCTCACATCCTAGAGTAGTTTATATGCAGTAGCTTTAATTATAGAGACACATGGGTAGACAGGCAGGAATTCTTAATTGTGACTGGAATTTGTGTTCTTTTCCTTTGTCCTACCAGCTTTATAATAAACAATAAAGACACCTTCTTCAGCAATGCTACTAGAAGCAGGATAGTTTACCACATGCTGGAGCGCACCAAATATGAAAACGGAATATCAAAAGTGGGTAAGAACATTATTTTACAAACATAGTTTAAAATACAAAAAAATTTATGTACATAACTAATGAAGTTTTTACCTTAACACATTTATGTATGAAATGCTTAACACATTAAAACAAATTTTGTGTTACTATTTTTATTAAAATATTTTTGAGGGCATTTGGCCTATGTATCAAAATGTGAACTATACAAATACTTAATCACAAAATTTATATAAAAAGAATTTATATAAATATATAAATAGAATTTTTAATGAAAATATGCATAGAAAGGGTTCCACATGGCTTTATAAGATTAGAAATACAAAATATGCTACATCTATAATTTTAGATATTGTACCCATTAAAGTTATGTATTTTGTCATTATTAACACAATTTTTAGAGCCCATATCTGCAAATATATACTTATATAATTTATTTTTATGTGTTGTATGTTAAACAGTTTATGATGCAGATTTTCAATTTAGATGTTAAAATTAGTTTCTAGTTCATTATTGGACTTGAAAGGACATCACAATTCAATAAGTAAAAAAGAATAAGTTACAAAACTATTAGTCTAATGTCATTCTACTTTCTTAATACATTGAAATAAAATAAATGAAAGTCTAGAAAAGTATGTAAGAAACCTATGAGAGATTATTTCCGGAGTATTAAGTTGCCACTTATTTTGACTTAACAACTTTTGTACCACTTGATAGAGTTAACTGTTTAATACATATATAATACAAAAGAAAATTGGGAGATTTGAAACTAGGATAAGATTTAAACCTTACAAAGAATAGAAGACAAAGAAAGCTAACACATAAGCTGACCTTTTGGTTGTGAGGCTAAATTTCAACATTGAGGAAAACAATGTTAGCCAAGTGTTCTGAAGCCTTATTAATTAAAAATTGACAGCCTGTGAAAATGAACATCATGCTTCCCTGATTGTGCTAGGCTGGAGAACTGCACAGGTAAAAAGAATCATGTTTCATGTTTGCTTGGTAAAGAAGAATCTTCAAAACCCAATTTTTTCTCATTAACAACTCATTTGTGACAGAGCAATCAACACAGTTACCATGGGCACTAAAACTTTACTCATAACCATGAGAAAATTTCTAATGAAAAAAATTAAAACACCCAGAATATAAGTTGAGTGTTTTCCTACAAGATGAAAACTTTTATGTATAGGTTTAGGTGACATATAAAATGATTGTAAGATATAATAACCTTTGTGAAAAAAATATGGAAGCACAGAAGAGCTGGAAAATAAAAACAAGGAATTCCCGAAATTTGTGGATAAATGGATTGAGCTAGAAATGATCATAATGAGTGAGTTAACCCAGAAGCAGAAAGACTCAAATGGTATATACTCACTTATATCTGCATATTAGCCCAAGGGGCATGTCCCACGAAAGCCTTCACTTACCAGGAAACTGAGACAGAGGGGAGGACTTTCTAGTGGGACTCTAGATGAGAGAATTATGGGAGAATGGCAAAGTAGAAGGATCCAGAGGGTCCTAGAAGCCTACAAGTAGAACACTATGATAGGCAGATTTGGGCACAGGGGTCCCGCTCAAACTAAGGCACCAGCCAAGGACAATACAGACGGTAAACCTTAAACCCCTACCCAGATCTAGACAATGGACAGAACACTCTCCACAGTAGAGTGGAGAGTGGGATATTACTTTCTCACATACTCTGGTGCCTCACCTTTGACCATGTCCCCTGGAGGGGGAGACCTGGTGGCACTCAGAGGAAGGACAGCAGGTTACCAAGAAGAGACTTGATACCCTATGAACATATACAGGGGGAGGTAATCCCCCTCAGGAACAGTCATAGGGGAGGGGAATAAGGGGAAAATGGGAGGGAGAGAAGAATGGGAGGATACAAGGGATGGGATAACCATTGAGATGTAACAAGAATAAATTAATAAAGTAAAAAAAATCATTCCTAACCACAATTATCAGTGACAAACTTATAGAAAAAAGGCTAAGATATATTATTTCCAAATATAAGTGTGTATTTTATATGCATTTTTTTGCTTTAAAAGACATACAGAGTATTTTCTCAAGTCCTTAAGTGTTACAGAAAATACTATAGAAAATCTCTGTACAAAACTCTCTGATAGACAGTCATATAAATTATAATTACTTGCTGAGCACCTAATGTAACTGTGTTCACACCAGGATAAAGGATTCCATATTTCAGGTGTACAAATATTTATTTCATGCAGATGAATAAATAATATCATAATAAACATTCCTCTTCAGAATATTTCCTTAGTGCTCTATCTCAAAATATGAGCCTCCACTGAGATGAAAAGTCTGATGTGACGTTTTATGTCCTTTCAACCTTGTATAAACAAATGTTTCGTGTCAAAAACACTCTTTGACTAAACTTTATTGTACTCAGAAGATGATGACAAAGGGTTTTCTTGGTTCATGTATTCCCAAGAAGTGGGAGTTAACAATGTACCACACGTGATATTGAAATATTCCAGAACGGATCCGTGTGCTGGTCTCTTGCAAACAATGCTGCAGAACGTGCGTGGGCTGAGTACCAACCACTTTCTCAGAGCTAGTGGCCCTGTGGTTGCCATGGCTATGGTTGAATTACTTTGTTTTAAAATAATGCTGGTTTTCATGTGCATTTTATATATGCTTTAAAGAAAGCTTTTAGTAAAATTGACTAGGATTTTTGTTCTCTTTCTAGGTATCCGTAAGCTTATAAACAATGGTTCATACATAGCAGCATTCCCCCCTCATGAGGTAATTTTGAAAGATATTTTCCAATTAATAAAATAGACAGATTTTTCATTCTCTGGGACTTTCTGGTTACTTTCTATTGCTGTGATAAAACACCATGACGAGATGTATGGGAGAAAACGTCTATTTGGGCTTCAGTTTCCAAAAGGTTAGCGTCCATGACAGGAGCAGCACGGCAGCAAGCGGCAGGAAGGGAGGTTGGAGCAGGAAGCTCAGAGCTCACATCTTGAACAGCAAGAACCAAGCAGAAGGAGAAACAAGACTGAGACTATAAACTCTCAAGCCCCACCTACAATGACATACTTCCTCCACTGGACACGTCTCCTAACCCCACTCCCACTGCTCAACCAACTGAGGACCGAGTTTTCAAATGCCTGAGACCATGAGAAACATTTCTCACACCACCACAGTGCCTGAACCATTTGATTAATCTGTATCTGGATGCCCACACCTACAGCAGTCCACTGAGATCTTATTACCATCTTTTTGTTGCACAGTGAGTGGCCTCCCAGCCCCTAAACATGTCTACTGTTTGCCCTATGGGAGGAGCCCCAACCTCTACAGGAGCAGCTTAGTGTTCTAGCTACACTCTGTTCCAACACAATACATCATTCTTCATTCTGCTTTAAATGCACAACCATATCAAAGAAGGCAAGTTCTTGGGTTAGTTGCTATTTTAGGACGCCTGAAAGTTAAAAACAAGACCATAATCAAAATATCCATGTATTATCTACCTCATTAATAAGCCAGATTATTGCCTTACTACAATTTTTAAGTAGCAAAGTGTGGATGGCCCTTTACAACTAAAATAGCATCTGTTGAACTCATTGCCCTCTGCTATGTATACATAAATTAGATATTTTCATTTCTGTAATTCCAAAAAGCATCATTTTTTTATTTACCAAATTATCAGTGAACTCAAAAGTTAGAGCATTTGAGAAATTTGCAGTTCTGTAATATTAGTAGATAAAATCAACTAGAAATGTTGTATTTGCCAATGAGTTAAATGTTTCATATGGATTATCTCCCACTTGAAAAAAATCTCTATGTTGCTGACAAAAATATTAATTCCATTATAAACATATATAATCCAATTATAAGAAGGTAAAATGTCAACAGCAGTTATAAGCCTAGGAAGTCCAAAGTTAATGATCTTTATGAAATGCCCACTTACAATAAAAAGTAGAGGCAATAATCATGAGCAATTTGTTCATATGATTCATATCCTGAGCCAACACATAACTCCCCACGGTTGTGACAACACAGCAGGAAGTAAACATAATTCTCTCATTAGATATAAAGGAACACAGGCTAGAAAAATTAAACGCCATTTCAAATACCACATAGGAAATTATAAAGTGATCAGAGAAGCACACGTAAGGGAATCATTTAGCAAAGGAAGGTTTGGTTCATTCTCCTGGGTACAATAATATTCTCTGCAAAATTAGATTGTGCATTGACAGCTCACTAGAGTTTCTAATGGGAAATTCAGCAGCTGTCATAGTTGTATTGTTGATGATAGTCCTTTTAATTTATGTATCTGAATTATTTGAAACACAAATATATGACATAAATTCACTAAATGAATAAGAAGTAACATTGTTTAATTGTAAATATGTCAAAGATAATTGAGAATCGATAAAATGGGTTTAGAAATTGTCTATTGACTTGAATATATATTTATTCATGAGATAAAAGCAAGATTTCCAAAGAAGAAAGTAAAGTCAATGGTATTAATCTATAGTCTAATAAAGATACTTTACATTTTATGTCTTTCATTTTTATTGTTGTTGGACATTAGGTCCAGTCTCATAATCTTTATTTCAAGGTCAGAGGTTTCTTTGGTTTTTTTCCCTTACAAAACTGACAATAGCTAGAGAAGAGTGACAAATCTTTTTAATGAGAACTGGCAGGAAAAAGTAAGAGATGGACCAGAAGTGCATATGTATGGGAAATACTTTTTACAAGACATCAGGCAAATATATAGTTCTTTCAAGGATGGATCATGGAGGGAGGGTCAATCAAAACTGTGGTTATGGACCACCACTGGTAGTATCTGAGCCTTGAGAAAGGCTTAAAAGTGCATAAGTAAGCTGGAAATACCTGTTTGGCCAGGTTTTTTTCCCTTGCAACCCACCATTTATCATTGTCAAGCTAGAGTAGTGTAGTTGTTGTGTGTAAGCGTATGTTAAACAGTGGTATCCCAGGTATCTCAAATGTTTAGCATCTAGAAACGGCTATGCTCTGACTTATAAGGCTGGATGAATACCATGTATTAGATCTATGAGCAGTTACTGCAAAAGAGAGGTAATTTTGCTGTTCATCCTTTCATTCAGTATCAGGTAGGTAACAATCTAGTTTCAAAATCAAATAATCTCACTCAGTGACTGTGTTGCACTTGAAATCAAGGTGTTACTGTCCCCTCTCTTTAGCTTCCACTACTTGGGCCTTAAATACTTGAGCTATTTTAGGACGAACACCTTGGGCTTGCATTTTGAATGTGTGTCACCCTTGCCTTATTTTTTCCATTTTTATTAAAGAGTCAGTGATGGTATGCACATATGTGAACTCCTTGAAACCACGAGACATTTGCAAACTAGAGCTCAAGGTGTCAGTTAAGAAAGCTTGATCAGGACTCTCAGCCCAGAGATGAAGGAACTCTTGACCATATGAAAACCCATGTAAACATTTTTGAAAGAAACTTTTATGATTCAACTGCTTAAATTTTGAAATATTGGATAAGAATTTTCAGGATCCTAAGATCTAAGCAGATAGGTGGCCCTAAAGGATAGAATTCCATGCTGTTAAGTCAACATGTATTCTCTTAACATCTGTAATTAAAAGAAAACTTTTATGTGTTTAGTTCACATCTTAAAGGAGAATGACATTCAGTTCCTCAATTAAAGATCACAATAATTTGTCATTGATATTTTTTTTCATTAAATGATCCTGAATTCTGGAAAGTGAACTCTCATTTACTTAAATAAAATAGGCCAAAATTATTTGAAAAAAAAACTATTTAAAACATTATTTTTATAGAACTATCATATTTTCAGTGGTGATCTTGGGTGTATAATCTCTATTGATTTCCTTAAGTTGATAAACTCCCTTGGTAGGGAGACATTAGTGTTTATTCAGTTTAAACTGTGGTAAGAGAATGGACTCCAATCTATATTATTGTATCTGTTCTCAGGGAGCCTACAAGAGTAGCCTTCCCCTCAAAACCCATGGACCTCAGAATAATAGACATCTGCTGTATGAGCGCTGGGCACGCTGGGGGATGTGGTACAAGCATCAGCCTCTGGACTTAATCAGGTACTGGTTTGTTATAAGCAGCTAACTGTTCTTTTGTCATTTTCCTGGCCTACATGATTTTTCAATGGAAGGAACATAATACAGGAAGTTGGCTATACAGTGGATGTGAAGAGCTATTAAGTCAATTAGAGATGGTTAACAGCAGAAAGTGACTAGCACCATTAAAAGTCAATGGGAAATGGCTTTGTGTATATTGCACACTCCAAGTTCCACATGTTGGTGAACACCAGGGAAAGGAAAATGACCCTGGGCTATGTATTATTCCTACCTCCAAGTATTCCAGTATCTCCTTGTCCAACTTCATCATGAGCATTTTACAGTGGAGCCAGACAATTGACTACCATAAAAATCAAAACAAAGAGAAACACTCAACAGCTATCTATTTATCTACCTACCTACTTGTCTGTCTGTCTGTCTGTCTGTCTATCTATCTATCTATCTATCTATCTATCTATCTATCACCTATCTATCTAAACTATTTACCTATCCATCTTCTATCTATATCATCTATCTTTTAATCATCTATCTACCTATATATCTTCTATCTATCTGTCTATCTATCTATCTATCTATCATCTATCTATCTATCTATCTTTCTATTTGTCTATCTGTCTGTCTATCTATCTGTCTGTCTATCTATCTATCTATCTATCTATCTATCTATCTATCTATCATTTATATATCTATCATCTGTCATCAATCATCTGCCACCTACTTATCATCTATTTACTTTGGGATATTGTCTCACTATGTAACATTGAATGACCTGGAAGTCACTGTGTAAACAAGACTGAACTACCAAGCTCTACCTACTTCTGCTGAAGTTAAAGTTATATGTTATCATGCCTGGATTTTTGAGATATTTACATTTGATTTAGTTAATTTATTTTAGTTCAGAAAACATTGTTTATATAAAAATATGAAATATATGGTACTCTTCTGATTTTTCAGCTGATTGTGCAAATAAAAACACATTCATATTATCAGGATATATGTGTTGATATTTTCATGTTTATAGGCTATAAATATAAAGTATCTCACAATTGTATCAGTCATTGTATCAGCAGGAAGCAGTACACTGAAAGTGTGCTTGAAGAGAATTCAGGAAAGAAGTAGATGCAGAAGTAGGAAATAGGATCGTGAGAGCCAAAACATAATGACATGCTCAGGGAATAGTAAAGACCAGAAGCAACTATTAAACCTTACCCTAAAAGATGCAAGAGTAAGAAAGAAGGCCATGACACAATCATCCAATGATCTACCTTGGGAAATGTGCCAGATACAGGCTGTGACCTGAAGAAGAAAGCAGTTGTAGACAAAGAATGACGCAGGAGAAAGGGAGCCACCTATCAGATACATCATGAAACCAACAAGCCTGTCTGAAAGCCAGAGTTTTTAAAAAGAGTGGATAAGGGTCAACAGAGGTGAGCTATTGGGAGACACATTAGTAAGTGGGGTAAGCACTGGGAGACACAAAATGAATATGCAGCAAACGCTAGTAGTTGAGTATATCCAAACCCAAGATGCTTTAATTCTTAGTTCCATCAAACATAAAAGTTTTCATTATTCTAATTTACAAAGACAAACATGCGATTGTTTTGGAGACTTATGGATATAATATAGTGAGATATGCAGCCTTACAAAAGTATTTGTTAGGAACTAAGATGATGGTTTTTGAGTAACATTTCAGGGTGAGTTAATATTTCTAGCTACAGACGACATTACTACTGTTGCTTCAGGTATTTTAAGCAAACATCCTATATTTTGTATCAATGGGGTGTCTACTACTAACATCCAGTGTTACCCAACTACTACTGTTTGATTGCTCACAGAGAAGGTAAGTTTTCTGGAAAAAAAATATTGTATTAGTTAAAATGACTATGTAATGACACATTATGAAAGACCCACCAGAAGGGAATATAATAAAGAAGTACAGGTGATATTTCAATAGACAGTCCTCCCTAGCAACTTAGTTGTAATTAAAACTGAAACAGTGATGTAGAAGAGATTAGGTTCACCTAAATAAATTCATGTTGCATTTTGTACAAGGCACAATTTTCCATAACTGTTAACTGTTAGTAGTTAAGTTGTTTATGGGTTTTTGTGTTGCTTCCTCTGTATAATGAGAAAAGAATGGTTTGTGACAGTTGGGATCTTTTGATCATAACTAATGGGTTTTCCACAGGCAAGTCTGGTATTGTCATGCTCAGTGAGGAAGTGCCTTAATGTGATGTATGAAAGCCAAAGGCTGTCAATTCATCTTTTTTTTTTCTTTAAATGAACAATCATTTCAGGATATGTGTTCATATTGTTTTTCTATTTTAATATTGATTCAAGTACTTAATAGCTGAAACTTCTTTAGTTTCAATCTAATTTCCCATGCAAACTATTTGAAATCCAAAGGAGTACTTTCAAAACTCATCAGTTGCAGAAGAGTGGAATGACATTCCAAACAATTTTAACAATAGGTATCAGAAGCATCAGAGGCATTTAAATTTTTAAAAAAGTTGTTGAATTATTTCCAAAATCCTAGATACTGAGATTTACTTTGAGATAGAAGTTATTTTAGAAGACACCACATCATAAACTGAAATGTCACAATAAGAGCTTCAAATATGGCGTAAGGAGAATGCCTTGGTTGAGCAGCAATGGGCAACTGCTGCAGTAGAGTCACTTTGTTCTGTTTCCCCTGCAGGACTTTGTTGTACTCCTAAGGAAGAAGTAAATATTATAGGTGGTTGTAAATACCAGCGTTCTATGGCAAGGTCACTTTTGGCCATATTTCTTCATCTGTAGCTAGGTTCGCCATCTTATGCCACACATTGAAATCTACTTTGACTTGGATCATATTTTAGTCTAATAATATTGCTTATATTAAGCCTCAACAAAATGCAGTTCAATGAATTATTGCTATGGCCAGATACATCTCTGCAGCCCACAATCCTCATTATTATAAAGACATACCATTGTTCATCAACAGAAAGTAAAAACTTGTTAATGAAAAATAATAAATTAATTTTCTTCTCACTAACAATCACTATGAAACATCATTTTTTTTAACACCATAGCTGGGGTAGGGTTGAGTGCAAGTAACCAGTTTTAGAAAATGGAGACATGACAGTAATAGGGATATTAAAGAATGTGAAATTGTTTCTCTCAGCTCTTTATAAATTATGGGACTATAAAAGCTAGTATTGGAGTGGGAAAAGAAAGAACAATTGAGTAGATCTTAGAACTGCCTCACTAATCTGCCACTTCTGTATCAACTGAAGACTAATAAAGTATATTAATACTTTTAGCTTCTTTTACTTTTCTAATAATGGCTGCTACTGAAGCTTTATATAACTCTGCCTTCCAGAAGCTTAAAATGTTTTGGAAGGAATGCGGAATTGAGAAATAAAGGAGTGCTATTAGAAGGCATCATGACTAATGCACCAAAGACGGCATGGTTTAGAGCATGGAAGAAGAGCAGGACACTTTTCAAAAGCTGGGGAGTGAGCCAGGAGAGGCTTCCTGGGAGAAGAAATGTAAAGAAAAAGACAAACACCAGTTAGAGAAAGAGAGGTTTTGTTTTACATTTTAGTTAGAGACCAAAAATAATCACAGGTTATGTTTCAGAGATGGCTTTAGTGGGAGAAGACAAGCTGCAAAATGACAGACAATAGCATAAGCATGTCAGACCAGGTGTGCCAGCTGAGACACAGTTACCTTGAACTGAGAATCAATTCAAAAGGGCTTAATGATAATTCTTGCTGTTTCTTTTTTTATTCTATTAAAAAAAAAGCTTTGTTAGGTAGAGACTGAAAAGGTAGACTGCCAATAGGATAGGGAAGGACAAAGTTTGGGTTACAAAAACCACTTTAAGAAGGTTGGACTAGAACTAAGTATTATTGAAAGTTTATCTTGTGCTTCCCCCATTGTGACCAAGTTTATAGGAAAACATCATTGCCATAACGGAATTCATTAACAGCCAGAGGTGTCAGATACCCAAGTATTACTCACAAGTTCCTAGGCTGGTAGCCTCAATTTCCATCTGAATCCCCCACCGGTTGTAGTATTGGAGATTGTTAGGTCGTTTTTATCCCATTAATCAAACTGAAGACTGGCTTTGTGTGCAGGCTGTACTTTGGCGAGAAGATTGGCTTATACTTCGCCTGGCTCGGATGGTATACTGGAATGCTGATTCCGGCAGCAGTTGTTGGCCTGTGCGTTTTCTTCTATGGATTAGTTACAATGAATGAAAGTCAAGTAAGGTGAGCTATGAAGAGACTTGTCTGAGGTATTTGACCTGCTTTTGAAAGGGCAAAGGTCTATGAACAGTAAGGTAAATAATAGTACTGCTGTGAGTGTGCTCTGTTTGGTTTTTATTATGTCAGAAGATGTAGTAAAATGTTATTTTGAGAGTTTTATATGCAAATTCTTTTGGGTATGTGCCAAGCACTCTTATCTCTTTGTTAAATATATTTTCCAGTATATATACATAATCTAAAAATACCAGCAAAGTGGGATTTAACAAAAGTTGGTCTTATATAAAAAATGTATTTATCTTTTAAAAACAGAATGACAAAAGATTTGAAATAGGAAAGAATTATTTTATAAATAAGGCATTATTTTTCACAAGTATAATATTGAATTTAACTCTGTATGATCAAGGTCAAAACACAAATAATCCCTGTTATGGCTCAGTAGATAAAAGCCTTACTCTTTGCAGAGGACCTGAGTTTGGTTCAACCACACCTGAGTTTGGTTCAACCACATGTAACTCGAACTCCCATGGATCTGATACCTTCTTCTTGCCTCCAAAGACACCCATATACACATGTTCCATATGCACACAATTGAGCCCACACACATACACAAAAAATAATTAACACAAATCTTTATCAAAACTTGGTTTTTGCTCTCCTTTTGTTAATCTTTTTACAATGACCTTGCTACTAAAAAGAACATTTTAATTGCTGGTGATAATATAAAATTATGTAGTGTCATAAATATTAGTTTGTCTGTAATTCTTTTAAAATATTAACATACGTATAATTTTTTGCCTGAAAATAAAGTGTTTCCGTTGTACTGAAATTGAATAACCAAACTCCTTGATTTAAGATCTCTGAATTCCTTTGTTTTTCAAAACAATCACTAAAGGTCAAAATAATATGAGCCAATTATTTTTGCTTCCGGGTTTTACAGAATCACTCTCACCCTGAGAATCAACATCATCTCATATAACCTTCAGCTTTAAACCCCCTCCTTCTCTTCTCCTTTTGGGACTTCCTTCAATACCATTCAGGGACTAATCTCTTGAGCTCACAGGACATATTGTCATTTATAGCTAAAAGTGTCTTGGAAAGACAGCTCTTCTTTTACAATGAATTAACAAATAGATGCCTGTTCTTTTCTAATGAGAGACAAAAAGGAAACGCACCTAAATGGGAGAGGAAGTGGGGAGGAGCTGGGAGGTGTTGAATGAGGTGAAACTATAGTAAGGATATATTGTATGAGAAAAGAATCTATTTTCAGTTTTTAAAAAAATGGGAAGATGATCACTCAATAATTACTGCTCAGATTAGATCCATGAAGAACATTCTCAACATTGTAAGTGCTATATAGTTTATCATAAGATAGACACCTCCCTCAATCAAAACAAATTTGAAAATGTACAAAAAGTAGACATATACACAAAATGTAATAAATTTACTGTCCCTGTTGATTTAGTACCAGCAGGGGGACCTAGGCTTCTTTTATATGAAGCAAGTATTCTTTAACCTTTAGTATTAGGAACGTTTTAAAAGGCATTAACAAACTCTTTCAATTCTGTGCTTTTTGGTATTATATTACCACCACCGCTGTCACACTATAATTAAGATCTTGTCAGACTTTCTATTCTAAACCAAGATAAGCAGCACTGAATATCTTGACTTTCAAAATTTTGAGACTGAAATTTTCCATTCAAGGTGCCAGACATAGTTGAGTGGTGGCTCTTATCCAGGTGGGCAGGCAGGGAAGAAACTCAGGTTTGTTTTATGTTCATTTATATTACTTTCTTATTTTGCTCCTTTTTGTTTGTTACAATATAACAAGTAGTGAAATAAGAAATAGCTGGAAATATGTGTCTGTTTATATATCAGCAAGATACAACCAAATGCAGTCATGTTTCTTTCGTTGTTGTTTGGTTTGGTTTGGTTTGGTTTGGTTTTGGTTTTGTGTGGGTTTTTTATTTATTTTTTTTTTATTTTTTATTT
This sequence comes from Acomys minous, assembly GCF_964271855.1. Lineage (NCBI taxonomy): Eukaryota > Metazoa > Chordata > Mammalia > Rodentia > Muridae > Acomys > Acomys minous. The sequence goes on from NC_140485.1 coordinate 37,339,572, forward strand.
TTTTATTTTTTTTGGTTTTTTGTTTGTTTTCTCGATTTTCTTTTTTTAAATTTTATATTATTAATTTATTCATATTACATCTCAATGGTTATCCCCTTCCTTTTATCCTCCCATTCCTCCCTCCCTCCCCTTTTCCCCTACTCCCCTCCCCTATGGCTGTGACTGAGGGGGACTTCCTCCCCCTGTATATGCTCATAGGGTATCAAGTCTTTTCTTGGTAGCCTGCTACCCTTCCTCTGAGTGCCACCAGGCCTCCCCATTCAAGGGACATGGTCAAATATGAGGCACCAGAGTACATGTGAAAGTCAGACCCCACTCTCCACTCAACTGTGGAGAATGCCCTGTCCTTTGGCTAGATCTGCATAGGGGTTTGAAGTTTACTGCCTGTATTGTCCTCTGCTGGTACCATAGTTTGAGCGGGACCCCTGGGCTAAAATCTGCCTATCATAATTTTCTTCTTTTTTGTGTTTTTATTTTTGTCTTTTTATTGAAAACAGATTCTTTTACTCACAATCTGTCTTGATGAGTGTCTACTGTTTACTCCTCCAACTTCCTCCCCATCTCCACTTCCTCTATCTACCCCTATCTTTCTCGCATTAGAAAATAAAGAGTTCTAAGGACTAATACATTTTAATATAGTATGATGCTATTATATAATAAGATAGAACAAAAACTAACACAGTGGAATAAGGCAAAACAAACAAAAAGCAAAAATAGAAAGCGAAAGAAAGTAGCCCAAGAAAAGGCACAAGATTGAGCCTGTTGATCCTGAAAAACTAGTTTTCTTGGTGACTTCCACCCCCTTTAACTATTACAATCTTTCTTCTTTTCCACGTGGTTCTCAGAGATCTGAGGGGAGGTATTTGATGGAGATATCCTATTTAGGTCTGAGTGTTCCAAGGTATTTCACCCTTTCCATAAATGTCTGCTTGAGTCTCTGTATTTGTTTCCATTTGCCCCAGCAGGAAGTCTCCCTAATGATGGTTGAGTAAGGCACTGATCTATAAGTATAGCAGAATGTCATTAGGAGTCATTTTATTGCTACCTTTTTTTTTTCTGAATAGTAGTATTTTGGTCCTGGGCTATCTAACCTTAAGTTCTTGCTTACCCAAGCAATGTCAGCTATGGAATGTCTCACGGAATGGGCCTTAAGTCAAATCAGATATTGGTTGATTATTACCACCAGATTTGTACCACTACTGCACTAGCTTAACTTTCTGGAAGGACACTATTGTGAATCAAAGGCTTTGTGGCTGGGTTTGTGTTTACTTTTCTCCTTTCATAACATGCAGAGGATCTTCCTGTACCAAAGGCCTAGAGGGGTGAAGACTCTATGTAGGTAGCAGCTTGACTTCTGCTTGTTCATTGAGTTGTGTAGGTGTCATGTGCAACAATGGGGCCTTGCTGTCAGCTTGTGGAGAGAAAGCTATAGTCTTGGCAACAACCTGGTCTGTTTGGGGGGTTTCAATGGGAACACTTGTGCCAACAAGTTTAATGTAACCTAATTCCAGTACTGGAAGCTTCATTTGATGACAAGAGATGTCCCCAGTTATTTGATGATTTCATTTAGGTTACTTTCATATATGTATTAAATTTCCAAACTACCCCTCAGATGACCCTTGATTTTATCTGTCTCTCCTTGTATTCCCTCCTTTGTCCCCCTATTCATTTCCCCTGCCCCTTAATCCCTCTTTTCCAATTCCCTCTACCATATATCTATAACTATGCATTCTATTTCCCTTTCCTAAGATGATCTGTCTGTCCTCCAGTTCTTTAAACTATACCTAACCTTTGTGTCTCAACAAATACTTGATTATCATTTACTTAACAGATAATATCCATATATAAGGGACTGCATACTCTATTTGCCTTTATGGGTCTGTTTTACCTCACTCAGCATGATTTTTTTTCTAGTTCAGTCAATTTACCTACAGTTTTCATGGTTTCATTTTTACAATGGTTGAGTAATATTCCATTATGTAAATGTACCACTCTTTCTTTATCTTTCTTCTGTTAAGGAACATCTAGGTTGTTTCTAATTTCTGAATATTATAAATAAAGCAGTAATGAACATGGTTGAGTAATCATCTCTGTAGCAGGACAAGGTGTCCTTTGTATATATGCCCAAGACACTATAGCTGGATCTTGAGGTTGATCCCCATTTTCCTGAGGAAACTCACACTGATTTCCATAATAGCTGTGCAACTCTGCACTCCCACTAACTATGGAAGTGAGTTCCTCTTACTCCACAGCATGATTTGTCACTTGTTTTATTCATCTTAGTCCTTCTGACAGATTTGAAATGACATCTCAAATAAGTTTTGATTGGATTTCCTGCATAAGTAAGGATGTTGAACATTTCTTTACTTGCTTCATAGCCATTTGGGTTTCCTCCATTGAGAATTTTGTTTAGACCTGTACCCCATTTTGTAATTTGCTTATATATGTTTTCATGATATTTAACTTTGTGTGTTCTTTATATTTTTTGAATATTAGCCCTCTATTAAATGAGGAGTTGGTGAGAAACTTTTCCCATTCTATACCTTGCTGCTTTGTCTCAATGACAGTGTCCCTTGCTCTGCTTCTCAGTTTCATGCAGTCTTGTTTATTAATTGTTGATCTTAGTTCCTACGCTAATGGTGATCTGTTCAGAAAGTTATCTCCTATGCCAATAAATTCAAAGCTAATGTCATTTTTTCTTCTTTCAGGTTAAATTAATCTAGTTTTATATAGAGAGCTTTGATCCATGTGGAGTTGAGCATTGTAAAGACTGATGGTAGGAATGTATTTGGAACAGGCATCTAGCTTTATCAGCGCCATTTGTTAAAGATGCTGCCATTTTTACAGGGTGTGTTTCTGGCTGCTTTATCAAAATCAGGTGTCAAATAAGTGTGTGGATGTATTACTTTGTCTTCATTATCGATGTGTTTATTTTTTCTGCCAAAACCATGCTGTTTTTAATATGATAACTTGGTAGTAACAATTTGAGGTCAGGGATGGTGATACTTCTAGCGCTTTTTTCAATATTCAGTATTGTTTTAGCTATCCTGGATATTTTGTCTTTATATATGAAGCTGAAAATTTGTTATTTCAAGATCTATTAAGAATTGCTTTGGAATTTTGATGGAGATTGAATTGAATCAGTAAGGTTTTTTTTTATAGTAGGATAACCACTTTTACTATGTCAATCCTATTGCTTCATAAGCACAGATCTTTCCATCTCCTGATATCTTTTTCATTTTCTTTCTTCAGTGCCTTAAAGTTTTTTTTAAATTTTTTTCTTTATTACATATAGTGTTCTGCCTGCATGTACACCTGCAGGCCAGAAGAGGGCATCAGATCACATTACAGGTGGTTGAGAGCCACCATGGGGTTGCTGGGAATTGAAGTCAGGACCTCTGGAAGAGCAGCCAGTGCTTTTAACTCCTGAGCCATCTCTCCAGCCAACATGTTTTTTTTTTCTTTTAATCATACAAATATTTTACTTTTTAAGTTAGAGTTAGTCCAAGGTATTTTATTATCTTTTGAGGCTATTATGAATGGTATTGTTTCCCTGATTTCTTTCTCAGTCTACTTCTCGTTTGTATATAAGAGGGATGCTGGAGTTTGTGAGTTATTTTGCTTTAATCTAATTTGTTGAAAGTGTTTATCATGTGTAGGATTTCTCTGTTAGAATTTTGAGGGTGCCTTATGTATATGATCATATCATCTACATGCCTTGACTTCTTCATTTGCAACGTGTGTAGCCTTGATCTCCATCAGTTGTTATATTGCTTTAGCTGAGAGTTTAAGCATTATATTGAATAGGTATAGAGAGAATGGACAACATTATCATGTGCCTGAATTTAATGTAATTGCTTTTAGCTTCTCTCCATGTAAGTTAATGTTGGCTAAGGGCTTGTTGTAAACTGTTCTTGTTAAGTGGAGGGAGGTACGTCCCTGGTATACCTCATCTCTTCAGAACTTTTTTTCTGAAGAGGTATTGGATTTGTCAAAGGCTTTTTTCTGCATCTAAGAAGAGGACCGTGTAGGTTTTCTCTTTCAGTTTGTCTATATGGTAGGTTGTGTTTATCAATTTATGTATATTAAAACATCCTTGCATCTGTGAAATGAAACCTACTTTATCAGGGTGGATGATTTTTGATGTGTTTTTGGATTTAGTATGCAAGTATTTTTGTGGAGCATTTTTTCATCTGTGTTCATATAAGGAGTTGATCTGTAATTCTCCTTCTTTAAGGGCATTTATGTAGTTTGGATATCAGTGTATAAAATAAATTGGATGCTGTTCCTTCTAATTCTATTTTGTGGAATAACTTGTGCAATATTGGTGTTCATCTTTCTTTGAAACTCTGGTAGAATTCTGTGATAAAACCATTTGATCCTAGGTTTTTCTTGGAAGGGGACTACTTCTATTTTACTAGGAGTTATTCTGTTTAAATTGCTTATCTGGTCATGATTTAACTTTGGTAAGTGATATATATTGTGAAGATTATCCATTTATTAAAGATTTTCCAAATTAGTGGAGTACAGGATTTTAAAGTTATCCTCATGATTCTCTGTATTTTATTGGTATAAGTTTTTATGTCCCCCTTTTCAGTCCTAATTTGTTTTTTACATATTATCCATCCAATTTTCTGTTAATTCAGATAATGATTTGTCAATCTTACTGGCTTTTCTCTAAAAACCAACTTTTTGTTTCATTGATTTTTTTTTGTTTTGTTTTGTTTGTTTGTTTGTATTTCATTGATTTCATCACTGAGTTTGGTTATTTCTTTCTCTTTTGTGTCTAACTTCAACAATTAATAAATGGGACCTCATGAAACCTAAAAGCTTTGGTAAGGTAAAGGACACTGTCATTAAGATAAATGGCAGCCTACAGAATGGGAAAAGGTCTTCACCAATTGTTGATCTTAGTGCTTGAGCTGTTGGTGGTCTCTTGAAAAAGTTGTCTTCTGTATCAATATGTTCAAAGGTATTCTCTCCTTCTGTTCTATTGGATTTAGTATATCCAGTTTTATGTTTGGGTATTTGATCCACTTGAATTGAGTTTTGTGCAGAGTAATAAATATGGATCTATTTACATTCTTCTACATCCAGACATCCAGTTAAACCAGCACCCATTTATTCAAGATACTTGCTTTTTCCATTGTCTGTTTTTGGCTTTTTTGTCAAAAAATGAGTATCCATAGGTGTGTGTGTGTTTATTTCTGTGCCTTCTTTCATTGATCTACTTGTTTGTTTTTATGCCAATACCATGTGGGTTTTGTTAGTATTGCTTGGTAGTAATCAAGGATAGTGATATCTCCAAAAGTTCTTTTATTAGTCAGGGTTGTTTTAGCTACCATGGGTTTCTTTTTTTTTTTTATTTACCATATGAAGTTGAGAATTGTTCTTTTCAGGTCTGTAATATTAAGTGCTCACTTGTAAGTGTAATGTCATACAGGTCTCTGGAACTCTTTTATTGTGTGCAATGGGAACTTGATGGTCTTTGAGCATCAACTAGGTTCATCATTGCCTTTCTGTGAGCTTTGACAACCACAAATAAACTCCTCTTTGTTTTATGAATATAATCATGCTAGGTACATCATGTAAGTGAAATAACACAACATTTATTCTACTATGATTGGCTTATTTCACCATCAAAAATGTATTCTAGATTCATCCATATTTTTGTATTTGACCCATATCCCACATCCAAGGCCAAATCATACTATATTGGTCACATACACAATTAGGTATTTTTTACACACTCGATATATAGAAATTTGGTTTGTTAGATATCTTTGGCACACTCTAAAAGTTAGTCAGCAAAGATGGGAGCACAGGAACATTCTGGAGTGTTAGGGGCAAAGCATTCACTTTGCATGATCAGGGGCCTAAGTTTAATTCCTAGCAACCCTGCCCTCAACCCCTCACAAAAAAAGAAAAAAAAAAAATCAGTCTTCATTCTAGCTGTGGTTTTGACTTAACAGTTCCTTGACATTTATATCTGATTCTGAAATTGATACTTTTTCATGCTACCATGGCCTGCCCTTTCTCTTGTCTGTTTTCTCCTGTTTGCTACAATGTGTTCATCACCCAATAGACACTTCCTGATCTTTCTTTTGTCATGTAAGTTGACTCCCTAGGATCACAGCACTATAGGGGTAGGTCCAAACATCAACCTCAAGTAGACTGAGAATTGTTCCTTCTTTAAGAGGAAGTGGTTACTATTTCTTAGCAGTTAGCCTTTACTATGCAAATTTAGCATAGATATAAAAATAAAGAAAACCACAATTGCAGTGGCAGTATAGATTGCCAAGCTCTGGAAAAGAAATGATTGAGCATTCACGATGGGACGTCTCCCTTCTTCCCTCAGAGGCTAAGTAAATTAAAATAAATGTGTGGCATGCAAATCCCTGATTTGGGGTGGAAGGATATCAAAAATTTCTATTCCAGGGAGATGGCTTGGTATGGAGAGACAGCCAAGCCTAAATACCTGAGTTTGGTGGCTTGAGCTCACATGGAGAAGGAGAGAACCAACTCTAAAGGTGTTTTCTGACATGCATGAATACACACACACACACACACACACACACACACACACACACACACACACCAAATAAATAAATAAGTAAACAAATATAATAATTTTTAAAAACCAATAATAAATTTTCCATAGAACATGATATATAATACCAGCACATGGGAGGTGGAAGCAGCAGGGTTAGGAGTTCAAGACCAGTCTCAGGCTGTACAGGAGGTTGAGGCCAGCCTTACCTAAATAAGACAAGTCTAGTGAAAGAAACAGACAAAAAGTTTAATATTTGTATACAATGTAACAAACTAAGCTTTGAGGAAATGACAGAGATTAAATTTTGTGATCATGACAATAAAATTAAAACACCTTATAATGATTTAAATTCTGGATATAGTAACTTGAAAATAAAGGCCTTCTTTTGTGGCCGAGTTAAAAAAAGATGATGTACTACAGACCAACTCTAAACTTTTACTTTCTGTGAAATTAAAGGTAGGATGAATTGTTCAGTATTTGTGAAATACACATCAGCTAATATTAATGCATTTAATTAAAATTTTTAAAGAAGTTTTTCTTATTTCTAAATCTGTGGAAATACTAAAAAGAGATACTGCATTCACTCGCTTTTGGTGTTTAAAAAATGTCTGGTGTCTTTTTACCATTTCCTCCTTTTTCATGTACACATCCTAATTACTAGAGAAATGAAAGTGCAAGGAGTACAGTATGGTATATAGCATGCATTGCACTATCATAACCCATCATTTGTGATGAACTAATTTTTCTTAACTTGAAATGAATTTGACTCTTTCAATTGTGTTATAATAAATGGAACACTAGATCTACAATCAGTAAATTCTTCATGTCCTAGAGGTACCCTTCCTAGCTCTATGACCTTGAACATGACCTTGAATAAACCGCTGAAGGTGAATATGTGCTTATGTTTCCTGTGCTAAGCAAGGATAATTGGCATTGCCTGAGATTGGCCAAGACTAGGCAGGTCAAGGGTGATCTATTCCTCTTTTTCCGGAAGCATTGTTAATACATCATATCAGTTATTTTCATTTTGAGTTGGGTTATAAACATCTCACATTCAAGCATACTTATTTCTTTTTTTGGTTTTCCCTTTTTTTTCAGATCTAGCAGTTTATTTTGTTTTATTTTATTTATTATAATTTATTCACAATACATCCCAATTGTTATACCAGGCCTTCTATTTCCTATTCCCACCCTCCCTCCCTCTTCTGCCCTATTCCCCTCCCCTAGACCTCTGACTGACTGTGGGGGAGGGATTTCCTCCCCACCCCAACCGCCACCCCCGCTGTCTGGCCATAGCCTATCAGGTTTCAGCAGGATCGCCTGCATCCCCTTTCCCTGTGCACCACCAAGGCCATCCTGCCAAGGGTCAGTGATAAAATTTTAGGTATCAGAGAGCATGTCAGAGGTTTTAAGGCTGCCCCCCACTCCTCATGTGGAGAATTAGCTGTCCATCGGCTCATCTGCTACATCTGAACAGGGATTCTAGGTTCTCTGCATGCACTGTCCATGGTTGGTGCAACAGTTTGTGCAGGCCCCCTGGGGTCCAGATCCACCTCCATTGAGTTATAGATATATGGTAGGAGGGAATTTGAATAGAGGGATTAAGGGGCAGGGGAAATGAATAGGGGGACAAAGGAGGGCATACAAGGAGAAACAGATAAAATCAAGGGTCATCTGAGGGGTAGTTTGGAAATTTAATACATATATGAAGGTAACCTAAATGAAATCATCAAATAACTGGGGACATCTCTTGTCATCAAATGAAGCTTCCAGTACTGGGATTAGGTTACATCAAACTTGTTGTTGGCACAAGTGTTCCCATTGAAACCCCCCAAACAGACCAGGTTGTTGCCAAGACTATAGCTTTCTGTCTACAAGCTGACAGCAAGGCCCTATTGTTGCATATGACACCTACACAACTCAATGAACAAGCAGGAGTCAAGCTGCTACCTACATAGAGTCTTCACCCCTCTAGGCCTTTGGTACAGGAAGATCCTCTGCATGTTATGAAAGGAGAAAAGTAAACACAAACCCAGCCACAAAGCCTTTGATTCACAATAGTGTCCTGCCAGAAAGTTAAGCTACTGCAGTAGTGGTACAAATTCGGTGGTAGTAATCAACCAATATCTGATTTGACTTAGGCCCATTCCGTGAGATGGTACCCATAGCTGACATTGCTTGGATAAGCAAGAACTTAAGGTTAGATAGCCCAGGAACAAAGTATCCTTGCCCATCTTTTATTGATTAATTTTAGTTGGAGGTATTTTATTGGATATTGAAATGGCTACTGGAGCTTGCTTCTTGGTTCCATTTGCTTGGACAATCTTTAGCACCTGAAATTCTCTCCTCCATCTCTTGTCTTCTGTTGATGATACTAATCTCTATGACTCCTGATCTCTTCTCTAAGTTTTCAATTTGTGTGTTTTTCTCAGCTTGTGTTTTCTTAATTGATTCTAATTCCTTTTTCATGACTTGAACAGCTTTAACAGTTTCCTTCTCCTGTTTGATTGTGGTTTGCTGTTTGTCCTCAACAGCCTCTATTGATTTATCTGTATTTTCCTTTAACTCATGGAAGGGTCTCTTCAATTCCAGAGATTCAGCTGCATTTGAGTATCTGTTGGTTTCTGAGGTTTTTTGTTTTTGTTTTTGTTTTTGCTTTATTGTTTTGTTTTGTTTTTTAAATTTCTGATGAAGCCATGCTGTCTTGAATTTTGTTGATTGTGTTCTTACCCCTTCCTTTAGGCTTCTACTGAGGGCTCAGGTTTTCTATGCTGGCAGTCGAGGGGGCCAGTCCCTTCATAAAGCAGCTTCTTGCTTTGCAGGCCTAGTAGACACTGTCCTCCTGGAATTTAGAATCCTCTTAGCACTGCCACCTAAGATGTGGGATTCAGCAGGGTTCCACTGACTACTTGGTCTGCTCAGGGGGATTAGCAGCAGATTAGAATAGTAGTTTGGAGGCCAGAATACTGTATCTGGGATCCAAATCCTGTTCTGGAGGGTCCCTTATATAGAGAGTGAAGGACACTCACAGTTCGTGGCTCCTGGACCAGGGGAAGGCTGCAAACTCCCAGTTTGTTCCCTTCTGTCTGAGAAGCTTGAAATTCTGTTTTGGATCCAGCATCCCATTCACTCACTGGTTCTGCTACGCCAATCCTGTTCCCCAGGGAGCCTAGTCTTGGCTCCAGTATTTGCAGGAGTGCAAGTGCTCAAAGCTAGTGATTCTCCAACCCATAGGACGTCTGGCCATGATGGGAGTTGGGGGATGCTGGTTCTGATCCTCCCCAATTCCTTCTCTTCAGGGAGTTTCACAGCCTCTGATCCTCTGCTTCCTAGACATTGTACACACTGGCAGCCGCCATCTTAGAATCTCCTAGCAGTTTGTTTTTAAGTTGTACTGAAGCATGTACACCAAAAATGATAGTCATGTTGAACTCCACATGCTTCCTCAGCCACTGCTTAAACAGTTCCTTAATCGGTTCTAACCCACACACGCCTACATTTTGCAAGCGGCAAACCTAATGCAAACCTTGCCAATTATTTTTTACTCCATAAGCATCTAATTGACATTTTATTATTATTAAGTGTAATATTTTTTCTAGGCAAAGTTGATATAACTAGGAGGTCATCAGGCACTGTACTGGCTAAAGACACTTTTTAGGTCCAAAATGAAATTGTTAACTTTCAGTATGACATGCTATTTTTTCCCACTTTTTAAAAAAAGATGTATTTATTATTATGTATACATTGTTCAGCCTACATGCACATCTTCAGGCCAGAAGAGGGCATCACATCACATTACAGATTGTTGTGAACCACTATGTGGTTGCTGGGAATTGAACTCAGGACCTTTGGAACAGCAGGTGGTGCTCTTGACCACTGAACCATCTCTCTAGGCCCATACTATTTTTTAAAAATATTTTTTCTTCATGAAACATTTTTCTCCTTGTTTTTAATAACCAAAAAGAAAAAAATTTGTAGTATTATTAACAGGTTCACTTCAAAAGATGGTTTTCAAACTTTAAAGATTTTTTTAAAGCAGATTTATTTAAAAAGTTTATTATGGCAATGCAATACAGAAGATGAACATGGCAGATAAAAGCTCAAAACATCTTAATATGATGTTGTTGTGAACTCTGAGTAGATAAATCTTATTATTATACAGGGTGAAGAGGTCCCCCCATACACAGTCATAGTGGAGGGGAGTAAGGGGAATATGAGAGGGAGGGAGGAATGGGAGGATACAAGGGATGGGATAACAATTGAGATATAATATGAAAAAATTAATAAAATATATTAAAGGAAAAAAAGAAAATTGGTAAAGATCTTTACTCCTATCATAAAGCTATCTATAATTTACACTGAGTTATTTAACAGACATTAGGCACAAAATGGAAGTGATGCATTCATAGAATTATATCCTAATTGAAAATTGCATTGATACTGTTATGTTATCATTTCAGGGTTGTCAGAACCAACACCCCCTCTCCCTCATACACACACACACACACACACACACACACACACACACACACACGAGAGAGAGAGAGAGAGAGAGAGAGAGAGAGAGAGAGAGAGAGAGAGAGAGAGAAAGAGAGAGAGAGAAAGAGAGAAAGAGAGAGAAGAGACAGACAGACTGACACGGGCAGACAGACAGACTGACAGACAGACAGACAGACAGATAGACAACCTTTAAGTTTTAGAGAACATTCTGCAATAAAGCTATGTTCTGAAGTTTATGTCATGGACTAGCACATCAGTAGGTTAAGAACTCAGACTAGTCAGATCTGACTCCATATTAGTCCATTCTAATATGGTAAAGTTAGTGAATACTCCAGAGATGTGCCACCTAACATAATTCTGTGTGTCATGAGAGATAATGAATCAAGATGTATTTATATTAATTATTATATAAGTTAATATATGGCCTATCGTTATTATATTATTTCTGCAGAGTTTACTAAAAATAAACAAATGAAAACATCTCTATCACAAATATCCTAAAATATTTTTTACAGAAGCCATCATCTAATTCTACCCTGACTGAGTGTTTCCTATTTTTCTAATTTTCCTTGTTCTTCTCTGCATTGCTGCTCCCAATAGTGTGTTCTTCAGGGGACAAGACAGGGGTTCACACTTTTTTCTTTGATTTTTCATAGCCAAGAAATTTGTAAATCCACTGAAGTCTTCATGTGTCCTCTGTGTGACAAGAATTGTTCATTACAGAGACTCAATGACAGCTGCATCTATGCCAAGGTGAGTGTGGGCCAGCATAGCCTCTGCTCTCCACTCCAATTTTCCTAAGAATTAGACAGCAAAATGCTCCCCAGTAAATAGTGTTTCAGCCAAAACTAATTGCCTACAAAATTTTCAACAATCATTATTGTCATTGGCAACTAGAAAAAATCAGTCTGTTGCAATTAAACAGAGAAAATATTTTATTTTAATCTTTATCTTCCTGTGTTGTTATAACTGATAACTGGCTCCTTAGACACAAACCTCCACTTGACATTATATCTGATTCATTTCATGAGAATAATTATTTCTATCTTGGTGATTCAATTTGTATCTTTCATGAATTTATTAAGTTAGAATATTTCTAGTTACCCAGAAGAAATGCAATATCATTTCCCAAAACCCCATATGCCATCTATAAGAACTACCTGAAAGACCTTCAAACTCTTGAAGAGCAAACCATATCCCAGAGCCATTAAATATGAACCTCTATTTAAGAATCTAGATCTCATCACATTCCAGGATTTCTATTAGTTCCTACGTGAATACAAATGTAAAACAAAACAAAACAAAACAACAAAACCACACAGGTTTTTATGAGTTTTATTTGCAGAAGAGTTTTACTGATGAATAATTAATATCTAGTAAGCTTGACAAAACACATAGAAAAATAAAAATTGATGCATTGTATTTATGCGTATGTAGCTGTAAGCACATCACCATAGTGACGATAATGAGCATGCCTGTCACCTCCAAGGTCTGCTTCACACCCTCCTACCCCTTTACCCTCCCCCAGCCCTCCCACACACACCTGCCCATAACTTCTCTCTTTGGATAACCAGTTGCAACAACATGTCATCTCTGACAAGCACAAATGTTTTTTTGATTCATGTATATGGTATGATTTCTATCTGGCTTCTTTTGTACACTGTAACTGTTTTGAGATGCGCCTTACAATGTGGCTTTTATCAGCAGAACATTCATTTTCTCTACATCAAAGTTTGTTATTTATTTACATCTTAATACAGTTCCAATTTTGAGCAAAGCTTCTAAAAGCACTTATTTTCAGATCTTTTAGCTGGCAAGTGTTATTTCTCTTTGGTCAATATCTAGAAGTAGAATACTCAGAGCTTTATTGTTAGCTTTTGGATTACTCCGGTTTATCTTATTGCAATGATTTGCCTAAGGCTGGTCATCTATTTAAGAAAGGAGGTTTATTTTAGTTAAGTATCATGGAGGATCGATATTCCAAAGTGTCATCTAGTAAAGTTCTTGCTGCTGACAGTTCTAATATAGTACAGAGCAGAGGCACACGATGAGACACGCTGGGAGAGATTGTGTGTGGTTGAGCTCCCATTTTTATAAAAGTAAAGGGTTCTACCACCAGGCCTGGACTCCTCTGATAACTCATACAATCCTCATCACTGCTCAGAGGACCCAACTCTAAACATTAAAGGCAGACTACATTTCCACCCTATTACCTTAAAATTAGGTAATCAGTCTCTATCTATAATAACTACATTATATATCATGCCTTTTGGTGTCATGTCCTAGATTTCTTTCCGACACAGTCACCAAGCCTCAGTGTGTCAATCTTTATACATTGTAATGACTCTATTAGATGGCTAGAAGTATCTTATTATGGATTAGTTACTTGAAAATCATTTGATGTCTGGTAGGGGCCTTCTTGCTTGCAAAATATTCAACTTGGACCACTGCAGTGCTCTGTGTAGATCGTACTGTTCTTTACAACAAAAGCAACTTCTTCCTGTGTACTCTACTAAGGTACCAGGAATGAAGAGGAACTCTAGACTAGCTGATGGAAGGAGGTGCTTAGGGAAACTCATGTCCTTTTTTGCTTCTGTCCCTGACCTCAGGTAGTTTCCTTCTACACATTCACACTTGATGCACAAATATCACTAAATTACTTACTCAAGATATTTTAATTTGTCTAGTTCTTTGTATAACTGAAACTCTTTTAGGACAGTAATCTCAGTAATGATAATATGTTATATCTTTCCCACCTACCTTGTTGCTGTATCTGCTTTGTACAGCTTTAGTTGTTTCTTACATAAAGGTAAATTTGATTCTTTTTTGGTCTATTGTGTCTAGAAATACAGTTCTCTATAGAATTAATTTTGACAATGTTGAGTGTAATATCGATAGGTAAGCATTTTTTTTCACAAACCAAACTTAATTAAAATTAGCTTCTGAATTCTTTGTCTTGAATAATTAGTATGGAGAACACTGTACGATTACTTTAAAGATATGTTTACTTTGAAGTTCTTTAAGAAGGTCCAATAAAGATGGCACATACTTAAAGACTTACACATGAATATCATGATTTTCAGCTGTATTTTAACATCACTTTTAAAATAATTCTAGTATAGCACATATAGATGATACAATTAGATCTAATAAAGGCAGAATGATAGGTAGATAGTGAATAGATACACATGCAAGTGCTATGGAGTTATGAAATGCCAAGAGGTTACAAAATCTGATAGCCTCGGGATATCAAAGGTTCTAAATGTTCTTGAAAACTCCATTAATGGAAACACATTAATACTAAAGACAAAAATATCCATATGTGGCAGATTTGAAAAGTAGTGAATCTACCCAGGAAACTTTAAATATAGAAAGCTTTAGCAAATTAGATATGACAATAGAAGATACTCAGAAAGACACAGTTCAGAATTCACTTGAAATTTTAAAAGGAATGTACAAGAGAGTAACCTGCAAAATAAAATATTGTTTCATGCAACAACACAAGAACTAAATCTTGCCTGTATGAAATATTTAAAACCCTTTATTTTTTTTCTAGCTAAGATTAAATATAGCTACTTGTCTACACCTATAAGTACCACCATTATTCTATATTTGATGTGAAAAAAAATGAACCCAATTTTATTTGCTAAGTAGTATAGGTTTATATCACAGTATATAAGACACTCTAAGATGTTACCTTAATTCCTCAGAACCCATCAGTTCCTGCGACCATGGAGGAGAAAGTAAACCCTACCATATTTTATTTTTTAATGCATATGTATTTGCATGTAAAATTTATTTCATCATGTGACAAAAGTTGTATATATATATCTATATATGCACATCAACATTTTCTTCAGTTGACTACTTTGATTTCAATAATAAAACAATAAGAAATAAAATATTTAACTTAGTAACTTAATGATATTTGTGCACTGATTTAAAAACACAACACTACACTATCAATTCATGTGATTCTAGGATTGTTCTCAATGGTAAAACAATTAAATAGAAGCCTCAGTGCTTTGTGGAGTTTTAAAACAACTCAATCCTTTAAGCTATGAACATTCATAACTTTATCCTAGGATAAACTTTTACTTGTTTAGAAATATATATATATATATTCAATACTTATATATGGCTCAAAGTATTTACTGATTATAAACCTACACTTAAAAATGAGACACAGTAGGCTTTTAATTAAGAAATTTAAAGAAAGGGTGTGTGATCAGACCACCCATCAAAATTACATAGGACATAGAAGAAGAAGAAGAAGAAGAAGAAGAAGAAGAAGAAGAAGAAGAAGAAGAAGAAGGAGAAGGAGAAGGAGAAGGAGAAGGAGAAGGAGAAGGAGAAGGAGAAGGAAAAGGAGAAGAAGAAGAAAAGAAAGATCTCAACATTCGATAATTTAGAACCAGTTAATCAAAGATAAAACACAGAAATCTACCTTTAGAGCCAGTATGTGTGTGGTTATGATTCTGAGGAGCATGTTTTAAGACAACTGTGTAGGTGAGCACTAAGCAAAGGTAATATGTTTGGTGAAACCTGCATCCAAGTATATTGAGTATAGACATTATAAATTATCTCTGGTACCCAAGAATTAAGGATTAAGAAGTAAGAAAAAATTACATCCCAGCAAAAAATCAGAATTCTCTTACAAGCATGCCATCAGTGATAGTCTGACCTACAGGATTGTATTAGTTCAGAAGATTCATGCTCATTTACTGTAGTTGAGATCTTGTGAGTGTGCCAGTATTGGGGCACACTCTACCAATAGATATATCAGAGGAGACAAAGACTCAAGCTTCCAATCTCATAGGAAGTGGATGTTCTTAAAAAATACTCACATTTATGAATGGCTAACGATGCTCAGATTTCAAAGCCAAACCAGATAGCAACCACCATGGAGAATCTATGATGTTAAGTCAATACTGCCTCCCCTTTTTACATTACTTTCTGCACCTCAAGATGTAAAATGGAATAGCTATTCATACAGCTCTTTACTCATAAAAGCAAGCTATTTTCTAATAAAACAAGTTACTGAAAATGTGTATTCTTTTTTTACATAAAGTTATATTTATTTAAAGCTCATGTTTAGCCTGTTGTTTATATATAAAATTAACTTCAAATATGATTTACCTATTCTAGAGTTCTTTAATAAATTAATACCTTTAAAGAATATGTGTACCTTATGTTGTATCATTTTAGTGTTTTCTACTCTCTCAGGTACCTTATGCATTTTTATTTGTTTTTATTATATCTTTTTTACATATGTTTTTATTATTACACATAAATACAATAAACTACACACAGAGAGAAGAACCATGAAACAATCAGAAATTATATAAATGTTATATTCATAGTTTTGGATATTTATATTTGGCAACCTTGAAGAAAACATCTTTCCTATCTTGGTGAGTCTAAAATTCTGAATGAAAATCAATATCTATCATATCTCATTTCCATCAACTTAAAATATTTATCAAGACCTAAAATCATCTTATACCCTAAATAATTAAGCTTAATTGTAAGATTAAACTATCTGTTCTTCAACCCCATCAGAGACTTGAAAAGGAATAAAACTTAATTATCTGAATAAATTGGAAGTGCAGGTTAGCAGCTTCCAAAATGAAAACAAAAACAAAAACAAAAACAAAAACAAAAACCCAAACGGAGACAGTTTGGTGTCTCAATCGTCACCCAAAACTCTCTATAGCATTGGAACATCATCTTCAGCCTTCTGGCCCAGTATATCTGGCAGACATATTTGTGAGGAAGTGACTACTGGGGACTTGCTTAACCTGTCTTAGCAGAGTTTTACCATTGACTCTGCCTGCATCAAAGCTTGCCTATTTTTGGCAGAATTCTGTCTGTGGCTGAAACTAGGACATTTTACTCCATGACTGGTTTGCCGCATTTGAAGCCATCTCCATTAGGATGGTTTTTGATGCTCATCATCATCTTCTTTGAGGTAGGCTGGGTTTTGCCAGGAGTTAACTTGTCTTGTTGTCAAAGAATCTTTAAAATAATAAAATACATATTTAAATGCCATATTCTGTAGGTCTCTGAGGCTTTTGAAGAGCTTCTTCAACTATTTTCCCTTATCTATCTATAGACTCATATCTGTCTCTTAAACCTAGGATATATATTCTTGTGATAAAAAATAGACTAGCAATTGATATGACCATGATGTGATCAACTCACAATTAGCTTGTATTACTTAATTATCCTAAACAGCCTGCAATAGCACTTTCAAAGTATTAGAAGTAAACCTTGTCTTATAATTGAGTTGAATATTTCATGTTAGAGTAGAAATATATATAACGGTGTGAAGAATAATCCTGAATTTAATTTCTATACCAATGTATCAAAAATATACATATTTTTCATTAATATACAAAACTCAATACCAATGAATTAAAAATAACCTTGTTTGTGAATAACAATTAAGGCTTTAAGTTGAGTAGATTCAATAATCAATTTTTTGTCCTATCATCCCTATTTATTTCTACATTCCCTCTTCCTTCTTTTCAACTCCTATCTCTATACCTGCAAAAGAATGATAAAGGAAAAGAGAGACATCCCAGAGTCCAATCTCATTCTCTCTCTGAATTAGACAAATAATAACTTATAACCAACTCCCAGTGAAAACAAACATCTGTAGCCCAAGAGAGCAACCAAAACCCTACCCAACCCCCTTAAGGGGAAATGGTGTGTTGTTCTCTCAAAGTTTCTTCTAGCTGATTTGGGGCAGATAATACCTTTGAAGGAACAAAATAAAATTTATGAAAATGGTTAACCAAGCCTAGAATAGCAGGTGTGGTCCAGTTGAGAAATTCCAGGCTTAATACCAGTCCTGTGTGGGACAGTCTAAGAAAATTTGTATTTTTTTTTTAGAATAGTAAGCCTCTGTTGTTTTTAGAAGTCTATTATCTTCCTTTAATATTTTTTGAATTTAATCTGAGGTTTTCTTTGATATAGTAAATGTTCTTTGTTATTAGATGGATAAATGCTCTTTTTTTTTCCTGCCAATTACCTCAGACCTAATCTGAACCATCAACAGTGTGTCCAATTACTTTCTCTGAGTACTCCCCATTTTAACTGAGGGGCTGTTCTGCCAGCATCATAACGGAACTAGGAATTAGCCTATAGTCACAGGCTGGTTGCTTCTCTCTGTCATCTCTAATATCTTGGTACCTCTCATAGCTAAATAAGTAGTGAATCCAGCAAAGTTACTTTGACCTTGTTACTCTCCGGCGTATGGCACATTCTGAAGCATTCTCTGCTTCTCAGTTCAGTTCTATCTCCTGTTGCATGTATATGATACACAATTAAAATGCACATTATATGAATGGTACCTATATCCACTACAATTAACTAATACAGTTCTGAACTTTTAATTTTGAGCTCAGGAGTGCCTAAAAGGTTTACAAATAAACTTTTTAAAGATAATGAAAATCACTTTAAAACACTAGCCAATCATGGTGCCACACACCTGTAATCGAAGCCCTTAGGAAGGCAAAGGCAGATGGATCTCAGAGTTCAAGGCCAGCCTGGTCTGTCTATAAAGTGAGTCCAGAACAGCCAGGACTACACAGAGAAACCCTGTCTAGAAAAAAATCAAACAAACAAATAAATCACTGTAGAAACATGACCAATCCCATGCACAAAGCATGGTTTTTTTGTGTGTGTTAAATATTGACATCTATCTGCAGTTTTCTAAAAGCATGGCTGTTTCTGAATCAGGGGAACCCCTTTTTCTCAGTGACCTTTAAGTCCTCATGTGTAAAGTCTATGTGGCACTCTGAGAGGCTGTCCCAGTACTAAGTCAGTTTAAAAGGGAAAGCTGACAGCTGTCCAACTGCTGGATACCCTGGAAATAAAGGGACTAGATTCCCCTGCTGGGTATAATTTTATGAGCTCTGTGGGTGAATTTTCCTATGATCCTTGTCTCTGCTATCCATATGATTATTCAGAAAAACAACATGTAATATTTTTAGAAATCTCTACTCTTAACTAAAATAAAATTTATGAACCATAGACCACATTTCGTACTTCTACATCATCTTTATGGTTTATCTTTGCTGTTTCTTTTCTGTGTGATGTTGAGAGTGAGAACCAGGACTTGCCTGTGCCTTACAGACAAGCGCTCTTCCCCCGAGCTAAGCACTATTCATAATGTTTTTTAAAAGGATACAGTGGAAACATACATCAGCATTATCTCAATGTTCCCATTAAAGACTCACTTGACTACAGACTGAGCAAGGAGAATGCCATTCCACCCCAACTCCCCTTATAAAAATGTCTTTTAAGCCATAATTTGCCTTTATCCTCATTGGGAAATAATGCTCAAAGTTTCTCTGTATAATAGCCCTCCTTATTGGCAGCTACATTTTTTTGGGGGGGGGCATTATTTATCTCTATGAAACAACCTTGGAAATAACAAATGAAAAAAATCCAGTAATAAATTGTTTATAGCTTTTAGATGCTGTTCCATTATATTGGGCCCGGCACATGAACCATCTCTTTGCATATGCAGTATATGCTACCTACCTGTAAGCTATGTAGAAGTCCTTGGGCAATGGATCTATATTCCCAGTGTCAGAGTACTTGTGGCCTAGTAATCCTGGCCTGCTGGCTAATGCAACTTCACAATGCCCTTCCACTTATTTAAGTTCATCTGCACGTGTGGACACACCTTCTTACATCATCTCCACAAGCAGATGAGTGCGGAAGTCCACATTCACCTATGAGTTGTCATATGTTGTTCTATTCCCTCCATCTTTGGCCACTGTGTTTAATCTCTTATATATTAAACTTGACAAAATGGGGCTTAGTACAGTTCTAGATTGCCACTGATGACCTTACAATTTGTCACACATACACACACACACACACACACACACACACATACACACACACACACACACACACACACACACACACACACACACACATATATATATATATATATATATTCAGAGGACTAATGTTATTTCTGTATCAATGTACCTGCCAAGTGTTGAGTTTCAGGAATTTGCGGGCAAAGTGTTGTGCAAATAAAAAGAAGCAAATCAGATTGTATTAACTCTGAGTTTTATTAGAATCAATAAATTCCTGCAGACCTGAAAATTACATTCTATAACATTGGAAAACTTTACATCCTTTATCAAGCTTTGTATCAGGTAACATTTGATTTAAAATGTGCTTGATTGTTTATCAAAATTATTTTAAAAACTTAAGATGAAACTCATTACATGAAATAAATCATCCCTGGACCCATGGCACATTTTGCAAGACATGAGAGTTTAGGAAGAGTACTAGGGCAGCTTTCAACTGGAGAAGCTTGCTCACTACCAGAGTTCTGTGTTCTATAACTTCCGCCATCCTGGGAATTTTCACTAACAGGAAACAAAACTGGTTATGCTTGAACTTATGCAGTGACCTCTTACATTTCACAATGCTAGTGTGATGGACTATAGTGCTAAAAGACTTTCTTGGGGATCTAGAAACAATTAAAATCCAAAATGAAAATGGAGTAGAAAGGACTCAGAGGGAAGAGAGAAGAAAAAAAAATCTACTTTTTCCTCATCTCTTCCCTTGAGGAAATTACATAAACTATGGGAGTCTGGTGACGATCCTAGGTCAATAGGTATATAGACTACACAGTATTGTCATGGAATCTGCCGAGAAATGGCAGTCCCTAATGCAAACACTAACTTCTCTTTTAGTATAATCAGAATGATTAATGTTTCTACTTTTTCTATTAAGGTAACATATTTGTTTGATAATGGAGGGACAGTCTTCTTTGCAATTTTTATGGCAATATGGGGTAAGTATTTTCTCTCATTACTCATTTTTCAACTCTTACTTTCTAAAAATATTTCCATGGTATATACACACACACACACACACACACACACACACACACACGCACGCACGCACGCACGCGCGCGCGCACACACACACACACACACGCACGCACACACAAGAGCCACTCATACCATGTCTCTAAGATGAGAATTGCTTTGTTTACTCTCTTCATACAACCATTCCTTTGGAAAGTAATTATTATTTAATCTTTTAGTCTCTGACAGGCATTGATCAAAAACAAACTAAAATACACTAAAGCCAAAACTAAGTCTCTTGTATTTTTGCTTGTACAACTGATGATGAGTTTGCCATGATGACTCGTTTGTTGTTTTGCCCTGCGCTTTATGCCTCTAGAGGGCCATACTGTTTCATATATGACTGAACAAAAATGTACAATGTATTGCAAATTCTGTGTCTAGCTAACAAGTTAAAAACATACAGGTATGTACAAGCGTATTCTTTAGCCTTTTCCTCGTGTTTCTCATTGAGATTCTAAACTGCCTGAGTTACAGAAACCTGATGAATACTCATGCAAACTGGAATTGCTTAAAACTCTGAGGACTGTCAGGGAAGCTATCGCTTTCTGGACTAGAGTTGGTTTTCCCCCTTGTGGCCCTGCTGAATGCACTCATTGTCAGCTTGCCAACTGAAGGGACTGACCGTGTGCTGTTGTAAAAAAGTGAACCACGTTAGACGACAGCCTTTCTTTCTTATGGCCTTAATTTCTCAGGACCAGAAACTCTACCATATCATATTTCCGGCTTTGAAACAAACAAAAAAAAATTACCATCCAAAGTATGCAACCAAGAAAATGCTTCTTTTGTTTTGTGCTCTTGGATTATAGACAAAAGGAGAGAAGAGTTAACTCTGGCTTCTTATCTAAAAACAAAATATTTAAAGAAAATTTAGTTTTGGTCCCCAGATTTTGTGTGAAGAACCGTTATCGTTAGGTTACCAGTCTGTGCTACTTTGGTGGTGTGTGTTAATTTTGCCTTATTCCTCAACTGTTTCCAAAAGAAAAACAAAAATAATAACAACAACAAAAAACAAAAAATAGAAAACAAAAATAAAAACAAAAAACCAAATTATGGTTCTGTAACACATGCCTCAGCCCAGCTGAAGACTGTAAGGGAAAAAAAAAAAGCTTTTAGGTTATGGATCCGGTCTGTTTCTGCTGCACACTTCCTGGTTTTGCAGCTGCCCCTGTGCGCGCAACACAACAGCCATTTCACAGGCTCTTCCAATAGATGACTTTCTCAAAAGGTCAGAACGGAGGTGAACTCTTGCCCTCTGCAGCCGTCAGTCTCCAGGTTGCTATATTGAGGGGCGAAGTGGCGGTATATCATCCATGGGAATGCCGTCATGCACGCTTTCTCCAGCTTCCGCCATGTCTGAATCGCTCACAGCTGAGTTGTAGTAACTAGAATTTCCAAAATTGACATCGTAAGGTTCTGGTGCATTGTCTAATCGCAGAACTGAAAGAGATAGCAAAATCAGCAGGCTTGTTCTACTGTAGTCGTCTAACCACGAATACTCAGCCACCTGATTTCATTATCAGACCACAGGAAGTGTCGTAGGCGACGAGCAATTACTTCTCCTCTGTGTGGTTTCAGACATTACTTTTGAAATGGTTTTAGGCTGGGGCAATTTATGATTAAACTTTCCCATGTGTTTTTTAAGAAATAATAATCAGGTTATGTTGGGCAGTGCTTGGAAATTGATTGATTTTTCTTCTATGCTTTATTGGAGGTAGTACAGAACTGTTTGTATTTTTTTGTTAAACCGTTCTTTTGCTTTGTTGATTTTAAATATCCTATTGATTGTAAAAGTAGAGAAAATCATAATGGGGTGTATAATAAAAATATTGAACCTCACTTTAAATAAAGCACTTGGGTTGGTGCAAAAAAAAAAAAGAAATTTTAGATAAGTAGGTTGTTAAATACCACATTTATTTCTATGAATAAGAGAACAGAAGTATTTCTAAAATTTAAAATTGGACACGAAATTAAGAAATTAAGCAAGGCATCTCAACAACACATGCCAATACCTCATACATAAAAATACAAATATAACTAATTGATTTTGAATTTATGGTTTCAATCTTAGGGTACAAAAATTATTTTTAAGTGAGGACAGTTAACAAGACACCATTATTTACTGATTATTTTACTACCTTGATAGTCAACCCTGTGAAAGTGTAGAAGGAATTAAGAAATGTATGAAACTTTGCCTCCTCCTGACAGCTCCAAATAATCAATCCATATACTTCCACATAAGAGTCAGTAGATTTTTGTTTAATTTTTAGCAAAGTGAAAGACTTTCTTAATGAACTTGAGAATACTTTTTCAGAGAAAACCTAGGCATGTATTAGTCATCTTAAAGTGCTGCTAGCAAGGACTAATTACTAATTAAATTAGTGGCTTATTTATTCCTATAAGTATCATCTTGCTTGCCTGTTGATTAAACCATCTGCTTACAAACCTCCCTGGAACACTGGGTCTTTGAAGATCCATATCAAAGCTCTATGGAAGAGATCAAAAAGGTCTCAGGACTGAATTTCTCCTCTAAGAATAAATCACAACTACTTAGAGTGTAAAAAACAAGCTTCTGATTTTTATTTGGAATCATATATTTGGAATTCTTTTAAAAAATCTGCCTCTTAAATTTGAAACATGTCACTTTTTACAATATGGATTAGCAGAGACCCATTAACAAAATTCTCCTGAATTTATAGTTCATGGATTTGATTTGGAATATGTACAATATATCAATAACGAGCTCCACCAGTGGACTCCTCAGAGGCATGTACCTATTTGTTATGGCAGCAGAAATCCTTGTGCATGCAAGAAAGCATGCCTTCTTTTCCTAGAGCACAAGAGAAAGGAGTCAAGCATCTGAAGTGATTTATCTTGTGTTTCAATAATATACATTAAGTTATCTGCTTTATTTAGCATATATGTTTCTATTAATTGCAGACATTGTTGTTGCCCTTTTAATTTTATGTGCATATATATGTGTACCGTGCTTATGTGTATTTGCATGTGTCCATGTATACCTGTGGAGACTCGGAAGCTGATATCAGAAATCCTCTCCAAAGGTTCTTCACCTTATATGTGAGACATGATCCCTCAGTTGACCTCGGATCTCACCAAGCTCACTAGTCACCTTGTTTGGGGGATTCCCCAACTCTACCTCACAACTGCTGAAATTACAGGCTCACTAACCAGGAGTTTATATGGGGCCACAGGATCTGAACTTTGCTTGTTGTGCTTAAGTATCAAGTGTGTCCGTGGACCTATCTCTAGAGCCTTGGCTGGCTTAAAAAGTCATAAGAGTAGGAAAGTTCGGAAATAAGCTGTGATATCTTTTATCTGTGTACATATAAAGCCTTCAAATATTTTGTTTCAGAGGTATTTTTTCTGTTGTTTTTTTTTTAAACTGTTTATTTTAATTTGGGGGGATAATGATAAAAATATAAAAACATAAAACAAAAATTAACATATTGATTTGAACAAAACAAACAAACAATCAATCAATACAAAGAGCCTCATGAAGAGCCCAACATGAGGGGCCTGCAGAGATGATGCACCAACTAAGGACCATGCACAGTGAGGACCTAGACCCACTGCTCAGATGTAGTAGACAGACAGCACAGTCTCCTTGTGGGTCCCATAATGTGGGGAATAGGGGCTGCCTTCTGACACGGACTCTGGTGTCCACAGGTTGACCACTTCCTCCACGGCCTGGCAGCCTTGCCAGGACACAGAGGAAGAGGATGCAGACAGTCCAGATGAGATTTGATAGGATGCAGGCAGATGGTAGGGGAAGAGGTCTCCCCTTTTCTGAGTACTAGTGGAGGAGGCACATGTAAGGGAGGGGCTGCCATCGGGATTGTAAAATGAATAAATTAAAAATAAAAATTAATTAAAATGTTAAAAATAAAAGAGCCCATGATAATGCACAATAATCAGGGACTCCCTTGTTTTGCACACAGGGAACCCATTAAAAACTGTAAACTGGAAGTGATAAACTATATACAGAGGACCTGGTGCAGGCTCAGGCAGACCCTGTCAGATCATATGACATCTGATCATGTTGATATGGAGGACTTGTTTTCTTGGTGTCCTGTATCCCCTCTAGCTTACAGTCTTCCATCTCTTCTCTGAGGTTTCCTGTTCTGAAGGGAGAAATTTGACAGAAACATCCTACTTAGTTCTGAGTGTTCCAAAGCCTCCCACTCTCTGCATAATGTCTGGCCGTGGGTCTCTATTAGTTCCCATCTACTGCAAGAGGATGCATTTCTGATGATAGTGGAGCATGGCAATGATCATATTTATTCTTCTAGGTGTGGTATACCTCACTCAGGATGATTTTTTTTTCTTGTTCCATGTACCTGAAAATTTCAGAGCCACATTTTTAGGATTTTATAGCACTTTCTTCAAAATGTGTACGTATGTTTGGATTCTAGAAACTCTATTTAAATCTAGTTTTGATACAATGAGCAAATGTTCTAAAATGCATTTTAAATATCACAATGATACTTTTTGTTGTTTGTTTGGGGTGTGTGTGTGTGTGGTGTGTGTGTGTGTGTGTGTGTGTGTGTGTGTGTGTGTGTGTGTGTGTGTGTGTGTGTGTGAAGTGGCAATAGCTCCAAATGAATCTTGGCTCTTTCTGTCTTTGTGACTACATGACTCCCTCCTAAGTAGCACACTTAACTAAAATGACTGTTGTCGGTGATGGTCTGTAAGCAGAGTTTACCTGGTTCGTTTCTCTCATCATAAAGTCGCCGATGGGAAAATGAATCCGTTTTCCGTTGTCCACACAATAAGTAGCCAACAAGGCTAAGCAGTGAAGCACCCAAAATAGCTCCTAAAATGGCTCCAAATACTATTCCTGTATTTTTATTCTCTAGAAGAAGAAAAAGTTACAGCTATGAAATAGAAAATAATTATTTAAAAACAAAAATAAAGATGCAAAGAGACAATATTTGAATTTTTAAAATACTTATCTATTTATTATGATTACAATATTCTACCTTCAGACCAGAAGAGGGCACCAGATCTCATTATAGATGATGGTGAGCCATCATGTGGTTGCTGGGAATTGAACTCAGGAGTTTGGGAAGAGCAGTCAGTGCTCTTAACCTCTGAGCCAGCTCTCCAGCTTCTTGATTTTTTAAATTAGATGCTGGTGACAGTATGTGTACGTTATCACATTGTCAGTATTTGTGATGTAGTGGTAAAAAATAATTCTTCTGGAATTGCGCATCTACATTCTTACTTTCTCTGAAATATTTCCACGTCTTTATTTATATTTATCTTATCAGTTATTATCCCAAAAGTACTGAAGTGCTGTAGTGAATAGAGACTCTAATTCAGTAATTAATATTGTATTCATTTAGCTTTTTATAAACCCTAAATCTATGAGGAAATTTAAAGTTGAAATGAACTTTAACTTTATATAATATAATAAATATCTCTCTATGTGTGCTTGTGTGTGTGTGTGTGTGTGTGTGTGTGTGTGTGTGTGTACATAAACACAAAACAAGTGAGTACTAGATCTTACATTCACAAAATGCCAAGATGGTACTAGAATGAAAAGCAATCTACCTTAGTATAGTATACTTACAAAACAAACAAATAAAACAAATAAAAAGCAGAAGTAAGATGCTTGCAATGCATACCTCAGCTAAGAAGTCAAGAAACTACAATTTTGCCTTTGGTGAGATATTTGACTGAAAATTATGTAATTGTTAAAGTATCACCGCCCTGTGTCCTATAGATACCAAAGCACTTGTAAATGTCTTGAGAGCTCACTAATTACATAGATAAAGTTTTAGGCTCTCCAAAGCTGTATACCCAATTCTACTAATAAAAATTAACTCATTTGGAATACAAAAAGGTTTTAATATAAAAAATCAAGTTAGCAATTTTGGTAAAAGATCTATGGTATGGTTCAGTATTCACAACATATATTTATTTAATTTAGGCAAACACAAATTATATTTTAAATACTCTTTGTGATGGATATTAAGAATGTACATGAATTATGAGATGTGTTAAAATTATAAGTAAACTGAAAGTTATGTGCACATATATTGCTATCATATTATTTTAAAAAGTTTATATTTCAGAGGTTAAACCATTTCCCATATGCAGCCATCAAGTTATAATTGCCAATTCGCATATGTGTTTATATCTTATAATTTTTAAGCCTCTAAAAAGTACATCAGAAGGCACTGCATTCATTTAAAAAAAAGAGGTTTTAAGTAAAAATAATAAAACTGCTTCAGGCATACAAACATACAGTTAGTTATACCTGAAGGAACTGAGGTTTAATGAGTACATTATATAGCCATTGATATTTAATGTTTTAATTTGACTTACTCTCAACTGGATTTATATAAATGTTTATATAATAATGTTTTGATCCAACAAATTATATGATTCTCATTAGATATTAAACTAAAAGTTAAGGATCTGTTGCTTCTGGTAAGCTTGTCTCATGAATTCTTGGGCTGTCACTTCTCTGTTGCTGTTCTTCAGTCACTGGGTGGGGTCAGATAATCTACCAAAGTGCTCATTTTGTTCAGTATTTTACAGCTTACATGCATATATTTAAAAGCTCATTTTTATGATATTCCTGTAACGTTGTTTTTAAAGTGTCAATAGACCTTGCTCTCTGATGCCTCAGACAGCATTTTTACTCACCACCATCACCTTTTCCCCATGACTTTCTCATGTTACTACCTGCTAATAACTAGAATGTGCTCAACTAAGCCCTAGGACCACTTTACAATGTCTATTGTTTACTCTTCACAGTAAGAATGTCCCATACCACTGCAATTGCCTGAGTTTCTCTAGAATGGTACTCCTTATATTTAATTTCTATAACTTCTCTAAAGACTCAGCCTTATGTAATCAGTAACTTAGATCCATTTATAATATATACCTTTTTGAGGGTCTGAAGTGTTGGGGAAAAGTTTTGAATTGTTGGTGAATTTTACGGTAGGCTGTAAAGTTGTTTTTTCTTGATATGGGGTGAAACCAGCAAAGTTGTCATCGTTTGTGGCAAGCCATCCAGTAGGTTCGTTTGTTAAAGGGGTCACAGGTGTGGTCATCAGAGGTGGAGGGAGGTTGTCAACTGTACTGGAAATATTGTCAGGAGTGTTCATGGTGTCATTGGCCAAAGACCAAGTAAAGTTTTCTGATGATGCAGGTTGTATAGGGTTGGAATGTGCTGAGACCTGTAAAGGATTTACATCTGCTGTTGATGAGTTCAAAGGCAACTCGGAAACAGAGCCATGAGCCAAGGGATGGATGGAATACGTGGAGGTGGGCCTTGGTCCCTCTGTAGAGCCAGCTGTTGGCCAGCTGCTGGTGGAATTCATTGTCTCATAGGCTGTGAATAGGTCCAAAGGAGAAGCATCTGTCGCCGTGGGATGGGAGGTTTTAGTTTCATTCTCTGAAGTTACATTTGTGCTTCTTTCCAAATGAGTGAATATGTTTCCCATTGTTTTCAAATCTTCTATAGTGTGCTGAGTTACATTTCTTCTTGAAGTTTGTTTTTCAGGCCTCCCAAGTGGTAATGAAATGAACAGACTTGAAAGCAAGGCAATTTTGGCTAAGGTCAACATGGTAGTCTTCTTTGGGTTTGGTTTTAGTATGAAGAATCTGAAAGAAAGTAATAGTTATTGAAATTAATATGAACAATTCTAAGTTTTTCCCTCAGGATCTTCATTACTAATGGGGAAATATAGAAGCATAATGTAGAAATGATATTATATTTCTTATTCTAAAAAATTGGTTTTGGGGGGATTGCGGATTTATATTACTGCCACTGAGTTCCATTTTCTATTTAGTTGTTCCTTCTAGGAAAATGCCAAGCAACAGACTTGTGAAGTTAGATACTGCTATTTCAAAGATCATTGTCCTTAGAACAACTTGAAAATATACTTATTGATATGTGCATACACATAACCTGCTAAATAACTTTTTAATGTGATATGCGGAGCTGTCTAGTTTTTTCAAACTTAAGAAAGCATGTTCTTTACTGAGATGTTATGTGGAATGCTGATTATGAAAATGGCTATAATGATCAGACACTTAATGTGTTATTGCCAGATCTATGAAGGAAGCATTTCCAAAGCTCCCTTGAATACACTTTATTCATATTTACATTTAATTCATTGAAGTTGAAATAGCAGTCATGTTATAATAAATGAAGAATATGGTTGCAGGTATATATAAAAATTTTACCTAAATAGATTAGTGCACAGTTAGGTAATAAAACTGTGATAGCATCCTCATTAATCCAAGGACACCATTCTGCTTAAGTGTGGAAGTTTCCTAACTCTTATGTAGGTGATAAGGGAAAAATTAGAGCAGGTATATTTTTAAATTCTGCCCCTGTCACAAATAACATCATCATTATAAGTTGTTAATATATTATTGTCAAGGTAACCAAATTGCTTTATGGTATTGTTTTGAAAATAAATCAAATAGTATATGAAGAAGCATCCAGTACAGTGACTGGCCTAAAATAAGTGCTTAATTCACACCAACCACCATTTTGTATCAATTAAATATCACAATGTCTCTGCAGTGCAGTGGTTCTCATGCGTTTGGTCATGACTCCTTGGAGGATGAAATGACCTTTTCACAGGGGTAGCCTATGATCCTTGGAAAACACAGATAATTACATAATGATTCATAACAGTAGAAAAATTACAGTTATGAAGTAGCAATGTAAATAATGTCATGGTTGTGGTGCAGCACAACATGAAGATCTGCATTAAAGGGCCAGATCATTAGGAAGCGGAGAACCACTCCTCTAGTGTCTTACGGATTACAAAGTCTGCATTGTCATTGCACTTGATGCTCTGATATCTTGAGACGAGAAGAGCTTGTGTAATGTTCTTTATGTAAATGGAGAGTCTGAGGCTCAGAGTAGCTAGTAATCAAAATTAATAAACAGAAGAAACCAAACAAGATGCTAAAAATAAAGCACACTTAACTGAGTGCTTATATTTAGAAAGCGTTAGCCTGGAGCTGAAACTTGCTTAGTTGCTAGAGTGCCTGCCTAACTTGCAAAAAGGTCACATTCCATCCCAGCAATTGCATAAAGCTGGAAAGCAAGTGCATGCCTGTAGTCCCAGCAGCAGGGAGGGGTACCAGGGATTAGCAGCATCAGAAGCTCAAGGTAGCTCTCAGCCGCATAGTTCCAGGCCAGCCTGGGACAGATACATGAGAGCCTGTATTAAGGGGTCTCTTCAAACTATGAAGTCTGAAAACTTACATGATGCTCCTCAAATTGGGTCTTACTTTTTCACCAAAGGAGATTACAATTTGAGTCAGGAAAATGGAGCAAGTTAAACTGCTGAATTTTAAGATTCTATGCGGCCTACAATTTTTTTTAATATTTATTTTTATTTTATGTGCATGAGTGTTTGCCTGAATGCATGTATGTGTACCATTTGAATATCTGGAACCTGTGCTTGTCAGAAGAGGGCATCCTGTCCATTGGAACTGTAGTTACAGACAGGTGTGAACAGCCGTATGGTTGCTAGGAATCAAACCCAGGTTCTCTAGAAAAGCATTCAGTGATCCACCTCTTCAGACCCTTGCCTGCAGTTTTTCAAGGAATTTACTGATTTTTCCACAAATACTGTCAATATTGCTGGTTTTTTTAATTAGGGTATAGAAAGCATCCACACCTCGCTGATTATATTTTCATTTTCATTCCCACACTTGCTTTTTACTGAATGATTTGTCACAAGTTAAGCCATCTGCATTATATTCTGATATATTGTCTTTAAGAAGAACTTTTAGGAATCAGCCTCGTTTTGCATTCCAAATGTTTCACTGGGATATAACAGTTTCTATTCCTGTTATAATTATTTAAGGGAAGTCTTCTTAAAATATAAGACAGGCAAGCATGTAGGAATATTCATAGGTACATATTATTTATGAGTGTCTGGCTGTAATGCATCAGTAACAGATTGAGCAACAAATGCTGCTTATTTGTATGGTGAGAATTAGCATTTTAAGATTTTATGAAACAATATGATTATCATCAACATAATGCGGAGCCTAGAAATCCAAGCATATTGTGTAATCCCACATACATGAAACTCAAAACAGGCTCAACTCTCTGCTAGGCGATAAGAGACTAGCGATGAATGTGTGTGGGAAGAAGCACTGTTCATTTACAGAGTCCTCACGCGCGTGACATACTCTGTTTCCAGACAGGAATTATAGAGGTGTCAACATCTGAGGAAATGCTGCTTCCTTATATTTTATTTCCTTTTTGTTGATTATTAATGTAAGTGGTTTAAGTCTTAAAATTGTTAACATGATCAGAACACTGTGTTTTATTAATTGTACATTTGTTATATTAGGGAACTTATATATTTTTACATCAGATCTTTAAACGCAATCAGACATAACAAGATTTGTAACTGCACCTACAAATATTTAAGTGGAAGTATAAAGATTGCCAACAATGTGTCCAAGGACTCGTATTAGTTAATCCAGTTTAGTAATAGAATAAATCTTGGCGTGCTTGAGTAAAAGCTACTGTGTGGGGTTTTCACTCAATAACTTGAGGGAACTGAATTCTTAGCCTCCCAAGAACATGAAAATTTGTCTTTTATGTAATGAGGCTTAAATCCTTACATACCACCTAGTCCCATCCGCTTTTATACTTCAAATGCTTCTAAAACACTTAAAATACCTAAGAAGATCTAAGTGTGAGATATATAGCGGGAATTCTAGGGAGTTTAAGAAACAGTGACATGAAAACACCTGCCCATATTCAGTACAGGACTTTCTTCTGACCTGTTTTGACTTGCTTTTAGTTAAATGCATGAACACACATACAATGGATATGCAAGGTCAACTGCACTCTGTAAAACAAAGCAGCACACACACATACATACATACATACATACATACATACATACATACATACATGTGTGTGTGTGTTATCTGTCTTTGTAGACCCATACACACCATGACTTTAATTTAAATGCAGCTTTTAAATTGAAGGTTTAAACCATTCTAAAAACACTGCAAACACAGGTCTAACTTAAGTGTTTCTCAAACATGATGAATAGGCTTTTATCTTAACATAAGGAACTCCAACAACTTTGCGTATGATGTCTTGTATGATCCACATGAATAAAATATTAGACATTTTCCCCCAGACCTATAGCTGATCAGTATTCCATTCAATTAGTGCCTTGTACAGTAGGTACACTGAAAATGCAGTTTAGCTCGTTTTACCTACGTGTCCATTTCAGAGGTATTTTTCTCAAGTGAAATCTGTACAGATCATAAAACACAGTTTTTCTCTCTATTTTTTTCCTTTTTTTATTAATTTATTCTTGTTACATCTCAATGGTTATCCCATCCCTTGTATCCTCCCATTCTTCCCTCCCTCCCATTTTCCCCTTATTCCCCTCCCCTATGGGGAGTTTTTTTCTCTTTTTTAACTGCTGTCTATGTTTTACTTTATTGTATTTGAACACTCTTTTTATCATTATTATGCCACTTCATTTACATTCTCCCTATTTAGCCATTTTGCTTTTTTTTTTTTTTTTTTGCAAAAATGTTTGATCATCATAGGCATGGAAAAGGCCCTTGGTTGTTCTAATTTTCTTTCAGTGTTACATGAGGAACATAGCCTGCTGCTCTCACCTCCCCCCACCCCATTCTGTAATGAGAATCCTCATATCACCAGCCAACAAAGTGAGCTTTATTTTGCCAGGTTCACCTTGCCTGTAACACTGAACCACCGAGGGCATCTCTCATTCCTTCACCTCACTTTTGAGTGAAACCTGAAAACCTACGGTATCAACACCCTACATAAGCCAAAGTACATTGCTACATGTTAAACCTTGAAAGGGTTTAAAATGGAAGAAATAGGTACAGATATTATGCCTGAATACAAGGTACAGTTAATCCAGAAATTAATACTGATGTGGCTATGGCATTGCAAAGAGTGATTGACATATAATTCCAAATTTGTATCAGGAGATAATTTTGCTTCCCACCCCTGGCTTTTAGGATAACCACATAACATGTCAGGTTATGTCTGATCTTAAAGGAATGGAAGAGGCCCAAAATTCAAGCCATCTGGTTTTCTGACATTCTGTAGAAGCAAGGACATTGCGGCTTGGATTAAGTTGGACCCCACTGAATTCAACAGTGCACACTGTAAACAGTAAGAGCCGATCATGAGGATAATGTTGACCTCAACAAGACAGTGACTCCAATTCCCATTTTTCTCCACTCATTTTCCTTTGATCCTCTCCCATTTTGAGGCTCCATGCTCTTAAGCAATGTTGCATATCTATGTAATATATTAAGCTGAAATCAATTGTGTAGGGTTAGGAATGACATGTTCAAGTTTGCCCAAGTTCATCTACAGGTCAGATGTCATGGACAGTGGGAAGAAAGTGATAAATTGAGAGAAAGATGAAATTTTTAGAGAGAGGGAAAAAACAAGGTAGTGTATTTAGTATCTTTCTCCTATGTTTTTTGGGGTTTTTTTTTTGTCCTCTTCGTGCACCTGGGTGGAAGTAATATTTGGCAGTTAACATTTAAAGAAAATTAGGAAGTATAACAAAAACAGACCTGTTATCATCACAAACTTGAAAAACTAAAGTTAGGACTGTCATATGTGGAACAGAAAGAGACCAAGATTCTGAGCCAAACTGTAATACCTTAAGGACAGATTCTAAACATCTAGAAATTGAATTTATTTTATTGCTTTTTGCATTTCCTAACACTTAAAGTGTAATTTCAAAGAGTAAATTTTGGTTTATGAATAATTCTTCTACAGGGAGAGTGAGCACTGTTTTTGTCCTTTCTTGGGTGTTAGCACCAACAGGCACCTTTCCACAGCTGGATCTCCATGGAGAGCTTGAAGAAACCAGAAAAGGACACAAACATATCCATGAAGTCAGGCCTGCTCATTATGCTTAATTTGATTCCCCTAAGTTTATAATGTCATAACTCTGCTGACCCTCCCCTTTGTAACTGAATCATTCTATTTATACCAGCCTTTATGAATAAGGAGGCAGCCCGGCTGTGTCTGCAGTAAACTCATACAGGAGAAAGTATGGTATTCATTCTTAACTCAGTCAAAAGATTTTTAAATAGTAACATCAGGTATAAGGCAGATATCATGTCACTGTGATTAACATCTGAGGGGTACAGACCCACTTTGCCCAATTGCTTTTGATCGTTTCTTGTCACAAACCTCAATTTCCCAATTTGGATGGGTTTGTTTGTTTATTTGTTTAGGTCTGTCATTAACAAAGCTCAATCAGCCATGTAGCTAATATCCCATGCAGGACTTGAGAACTTGGGTGTTATTCTGAATAGCCTTTGCCGTTTTGGTCAGTATTGGGTACCTTCCTGGAGCCACATTAATGAGAATATAAGAAATTATGTTTAAGAATTCTCTTCCTATATAAAGATTTAAAAGCATGAGAAGTCAGAAATTCTATTTGTATCCAAGAACATTCTTTATATTGTTTCATTTTTACTTGATAAAGAAATATAAGATGATAATTTTTCCCTTGAAAGAAATTCCCCAAGTATTTTGCCATCAATCTATTAGAAGACTCAGATAAACATCAATCAACAAAAAAAATTAAAGAGAATGGCATCCTGCCTGCTAATGTGGGAGTCCAGTCCCGAACTTCACGACTGTGAAAAAAGTAGGTGGATGACTACAAAGCTGAGAAAGAATGTGTCTCCAAAAGAAATTGTCTGGATCCAAATTCCCAAGCATGAGGTGTTGGACTTCTATCACACTTCACTGTCTTTAGAAACAGCCGCTAGGAATCCGAGAGAAAGTAGGTCAACAGGAAATCATCCCCCTTTTTTTTAAGGCTCAAAGGGCTACAAGCTGAAAATGACTTTCACAAACCCTACCTAAATCCTCAGTCCACAGGAGGTCTTCTGTAAGTGACTTAGCCTTCTAAGGTTTCTGGGAATGCCAGGCATGTGTATTTCATATGCTGAATAAAATAACAAAATACATACTTTCCAACTTTTTAGTTATGAGCACCATTTTTAAAAAAGATGTATAAAAGCTTGTAATTCATTGTGTGTAAAGTTAAATTTTCAGAAAATGATATTATACTTTAAAAAGAAACTTTAAGCCTAAATGTATAATTTAAAGCTGCCCCCCTTGTGTTTCCACCCTTGGTTCCACTTTAAATGTTTGGATAGCTGCACTAAGACCTGACATGAGGCAACCCTATATTTGAGACACACACTTAAAAATGTTTTCACTGAGCTCTTCTGCCTGTTTAGTCAATTAGCAACTTCAGCAGAACTTCTTAAAGTTAATTCATTTAACAGTGCGAATAAATGTGCATTTAGATGGTAATTAACTAAGGAAACAACAACCTGTTTATACCAAAGAATCGGTAGCTACTTGTCTGACTGTTCTGTCAAAGGTGAGGCCACTTTGAATTTCTGATGAGAGAGAGAGAGAGAGAGAGAGAGAGAGAGAGAGAGAGAGAGAGAGAGAGAAAGAGAAACGCAGGCAGAGACAGAGAGGAGAGAGGCAGAGAAAGGCATCGAGAGAATCCCAAGGAGCACACAGACTTACCTTCAGAACTAACAGGTGTTCACAGATGGGAAATAAAATATCACAGTTGGCCTGGCTGGAATGAGTCCTCAGCGCATGAAAGAGCAGGTGGCTAAAGTGTGACAGTGTGGCACTGAGTAGGACACAGGCAGATGCTAAAGAAACAAAACTGGGTGGGGCTGGAGCCCTGGCTGGCTGGCAGTGTCTTGCTTGTGTAACAGAGCAGCCAAGAACCTGACTGACCTGCCTCTCTGCTCTAAGCAATAGGATATCTCCTCACTCAGGTCTGAAAAAAGCCCAACCCTCTTGTTTTCATAGGTTGCTTTGACTGACTGATCTTGAGATAGGCTGGTTCTCTGAAGCAGTAGAGAAAGGGGATTGTTTTTTTGTTTTTTTTTTCTTGAAGGGAGTGTTGGTAGCATCCTCTGGTGTATCAAGAATTCTTGAAACATGCTGAGTAATTCTCTGCAGGTTAGAAAAGCCCAGTGAGTCATGCTATACACCTGATTCTGTATGGTAGCCTAAGGTTATTCTAACTCATAACCAAATCCTTCAGTATTTCTCTGCAGTGGCCCTTTGTGACCTTAAACCTGAATGTGAAAAATCCATAGGGGTGAGTAATGAGGAAATCACATGGGGCACAGTGAAATTTGTGTTTTAGAAAGTCACACTTACACAAAGTCAATGCTTGTTTATTGAGATTCATGAGACCTCTGGAGAGATTTACTTTTGAAATAACCTCCACAACTAAATTGAGTTTCTTGCTGATTTTCCAAACATGAGGAGATCACTGGGACCTATGTGACAATGACCTCAGAGCCTTCTTGACAAGCAGTTTCCATCCTGTTCTATTTGCTTTTATGCTCAGTTTAGAAACATGAAATTTCTGGACTGCCTAGGTCAAACTTGATTAAATACTTGAGTTAATAACAAATTGTCATGCTCCCTTTTGCCTCCTTCCATGTCTTATCAAAGGAGAAGTGTGAATGTGAAATTTTCTTCATTTCAATATTTGGGGACTGGAATCAGACTCTCCTGATTAATATACCTGAAGGTTTACACTTGGTTTCTGTTGTACAAAGTGTTAGATTTCCAACTGCTAATGGGGTAAATGAAACTTCACCTAAAAGGCACAAGCAAGTTGAATCTGCTCAGTTAGTTAATTGGCTTCAGGAAAGAATGAGGTAATTCAATAGTTTTAAATTTTCAGCAGCCTAAAGGCTGCCCCAGAGTTTGGTTAGAAATTAAACTCCTAAAAAGTACTCACGCAATAGACATTTAAGATGTGTCTGCAGTGGCAGGAAGAAAAACAAGTTAAACTCACTCAAATACTGGTTGCTGAGCAGTGACTAAATAAACGTCAATTGGTTGTCTTCAGATTACCAAGTCACCAGGAATAGAATTTACTGAGATGGGAGTGTTCCCTGTCTGAACTCAGGGAACTGAGTATGAACTCACAGCTCTGGGTGTATAGTATCCCTAGACATCCTTCTAGGCGTATGTAGAACTTCTATTACCCATTTCTCACTTGACAGTAGTAATTATAGCTGATGACCAGAAGGAACATTGCAAAGCGCCTCTGCTGCAACTCTCTCATTTTGTTGCCCTGAGTGTCAAAGCTATGCTGACACTTTCCTGAAAATGCTATCTGAGAGCTCAGAACATTTATCATCCTTGCCTTCCTACAACCATGACCGTCTGAGTGCAAACCCATGCAGCTCGTAACAATGCTTAAGGCTGTTCTAGATGCAAGCACTGGTCTACATCCACACACATATGTAGTAATACATCCTTTCATGCCTACATAAGTGATCAGCTAAGGAAAGCTATGAGGTTGTGATTGATTCCCCATTGATCTTTGGCATTTTATTTATTTTTTTTAAGATTTATTTATTTATTATTATGTTTACAAAGCTCTGTCTACATGTACACCTGCAGGCCAGAGGAGGGTATCAGATCACATTATAGATGGGTGTGAGCCACCATGTGGTTGCTGGGAATTGAACTCATGACCTCTGGAAGAGCAGTCAGGGCTCTTAACCGCTGAGCCATCTCTCCAGCCCGATCTTTGGCATTTTAAATTCAACCAATACTCCACAGAAGTAATGTCACTGTGACAAAATCTGTCCCATATCTGGGTAGATCCTCCCAGTATGTTTGTTGTAAGAAGTAAAACACAGTTTACAGTGAAACAAACCCACTTTATTCTACTATAAGCAATAGGGGGCCACTAATTATTATGCTAAATAAGAACAAAGTACTCATTGGTTTCCTGGTAAGATGTAGTTATAATAAAATTTGTATTACATATTTAATGTTGGAAATGTTATATACTTATTCTGAGTATTAAATATGAGAGTATATTTTGTTTTTATTGAATGTATGATAAATTCTATTCAGATTGTTTTAAAGTAAGATATGAATGACCACAAGAAAGTAAAAAATTCTATATTTTTATTGTTACTTTAAAGAAATAGGACAGCATAATTAATAAATATTTTCAATGTAAATACATATTGATTTTCTAAGAAGAGTAGAATGGAAACTATTAAATTTGCAACATAAAATAAGGGCTTATCAAATTTATATTATTTTGAGGATACAAGGTGTGAAGGATTATTATGAAAAATGATCCTCAATTATGCTTCTAGGTGTTCTGATATTAAAAACAATTTACTGGGCATTTTTCTCTCTGGTATAAGGCCTGACACAGGTTCCCCACTGTGTCTATTTATCTCTCCTCCAATCTCTTTAAACAAAAATTAGAAGATGATTGTAGGCTGCTGCTCCATAAGCACTTAAAAAATAGTCTGTTTCTCGGTTTTGCCTCTGTTAACAAGGTCCTACCTGGCATATGTTATCAGAATAGTTTTCCAATACGTACAACCCACCACGTGCTCATTCAGTATAAAACTTCTCAGGCTCACTCTGGCAGGTTTCTCAGTTCTCATGGTCAGGGAGGCAGCTGCATGTGTGGTAAGGCAAGTTTGGCCACTGAGTCATCATTGCTTTATTGAGGCCTGGTTTTGCAGCTTACTCATTTCATAATTGGCTAGTCACATTTCTAAGGCTGCTCTCTCACTTGTAAAAGAGGGAGAGTCCTAATTGTCTGTGGGGAGTCAAGGACTTTAAAATAGAAAAAGATCAACTAGGCCCAGGTAATGATAAATACGATTTTTATTTTTGGAGATAGTAGAACTTGAAGCTTAGCATAATCAGGAATAGAAGTTAAAATAAAACCAGTCGAGGGTTCAAACACTTGTATTGAGTGATTCTGAATATGTGTATATTTCTTGGAAACAGAATTGGTCAATAATATTTATTGAATAAAAAATGAGTGATCTCTTGATTTGTAATAGATTCCTTTTTCCTATAGGGAATCTTCCCCTGATTATATCTTTTTGAAAACTAGAGCACTCCCTTCTCAGCATATCTTATAAACTTCCTTACATTTTCCCCATGGCATTTATTGACCTACATAATACTTAATATCTTATTTTGTGTGGTTTTTAAAATATGTTAATACTAGAAGATCAACTAAGGGAAGCAGGCGTTTGGTCTGTTTCAATCAATGCTTTCATTAGAGTCATGGTAAAAGGGCTGTCCTAGAGAAAATGCTCAAGAAAGTATCAATCAATGAATAATTGAGTGGCTAGACACACGAGTAACATTTAACATCAGAGATAACTAAAACCAAGTAAATACATGAAACATCTTCAAATTCACTTCATCCTACCTAGAATATTTTTGTTTTTGTTGACTTATTCAGGATCTGAAACCTGAAACTTCACTTTTTGCTTACTTTCATTCTTTGACTGGATCTAGTGGTACATGTGTGTAGTTCCTATTACTTCCAGGCTGAGGCAAAAACAGGTTGAAGGTAACCCTCAGCTATTACAAGTTCAAGACGAGCCAGGACAGCATGAGACCACTCTCAAACAAAGGAAGGCATCTCTTGGACATATTTGTATTTGCAAATAGATCCTTGTGCTGTTTCCTTTAGTAGCTAACCAGGAAGGAGTGATCAGTCACAGAAATTGACATTAGTAAGGGATGTCTCAGTATGCTGTTCTGAGGCTGCAGAAGATGTGGGCCCAAATGTAAAACTAAGATGACAGGTATGACTGGGAGACGTACTTCCTTCTGATTGCTTCATAAGTCATATGAGGATGAACAGCAACAGCAATGTTCTTACCACAAGGACAGGAATATAGTGATGGGTGTTAAAAGGGAAAAGAGAAAGTATTATAACGTGGCAGCCAGTGGTGACCGCTCACAGTTAATGGCCACTAGCTTAAGTCTCTCAGTGTAAAGCTGTACTTTTCTCTGGCACTGTTAATATGCATAAGTAGAGATAGATGTTTTAAAATAAGGAATAGGAGGAGGAAGAAGAAGAAGAACAATAAGAAAGAGGGGGAAAGAAGGCAAGAGAAATAGAAAATACGGCAAATGGGAAAAAAGGGCAGTAGGCCTGTGATAGGAGCAATAATTATAAATTCTGAATCAAGAAATTGTTGAGGGCTAGAGAACTGCCTCAGTGCATAAGTGATTTATGCTCTTCCAAAGGACCTGAGCTCACATCCCAACTTCATCAAACCACTTGCATCTGCCTCTAACTCCATCTCCATGACATTCTGTTGGCCTCCACAAATACCTATAAACACATAGCATGCAACACACACACACACACACACACACACACACACACACACACACACACACTCATATAAGTAATTGAATAATTAAATAAGGTAGAATATATTTTGTAAAAGAAATTCTTGCAATATAAGGAATTGAGGTTGGTGACTAAAATGATTTAAGATTGTGGTGAGTTTGCTATCCCTGATTAAAGGTATGTCCTGAGAGGACATTCTGAGAAAGAGTAAGGCAAAGCAGCTTGGATAATTCAGATCAAGGAAATGAGAAGCCAGGGTACTAGAAGAAATGCCTTTGTGTATTTTAAGAGCTATTTTTGGGAGACCAGCTACTTATAAGAGCTATTTTGGGAGACCAGTTAATCAGACTTAGTATAATAAGTTATATACAAGTTAAAAAGCCTCCATAGATGTGGAATGAGTAACTCTAGGGAATATAAAACTCCAATACCGGTAGGAAGGAGGAAGTATGAATTGATGATGAATATTTGAACTGGTGAATGTTTATAGATAAAATAGTCCTGGGTCACAATGAAGAGGAAAATAGCCAACAGCTCATTGCCATTTATTGTTGATGTTAGAGACAGTCCTCACTTGGGTGACTTACATGGCAAGTGGGAATCCAGGGATGTAGCAAATGATAATTAGAGCCAGAATGTAAGGAAGCAGAAACTACTTAGGTATTGATTGACTGTATAAAAGAAGGCACAGTGAAAACGCCCTCGGAGTTGAGAAGATTGCTTTCCTGAAGAGCGCTTTTCACTACCCTGGAGGAATGGACACTGAAGAATTGAGAGGTGTTTTTGAAATTTAAGGTTCCTTAAAATAATTCCCAGGTGTGAGGTTAAAGGTACAATGATATTTGCCCTAACACGCTACTTGTGAATGGTGACAGGAAGTTATAGAACTGGAGCATAAGGATAATATGGATAGCTCTGGTCATTCTGTGGACACCCATGAATTTAAGAATTAACAAATGGAACCTTCCTAGCACTCAAAGTGACGGAAACATTGGAATGAGCGAATGGCAAGATGAAGTTGCAGTGTATACAAGCAGGTGTATTGGAAGCAGCTCTCAGAGCCACGCAGGCAGGAAGGGGGAGAGAGAAAAAAGTGTGCACATAGAGAGAAGTGAGAGAGAGTGGAAACTCAGAAAGAAGGAAGAGGAAGCTAGTGAAGAGGGGGCAGGGCACTAAAATGCCCGGATGATATAGTGAAGGGGAAGGAAGCTCAGGGCAGGGGGAGGGGCATGCCAACCATGCCCTGCAGCAGGTAAGGACTGAGGGATGTCTAAAGCCAAGCACAAGGGTCTCTGGACTTTGCAAGGGCAGCTTTGTGCGTTGCAAAAGAATTACATTGATCTCTTCAGTAAGGACACATTTCTTGTGCACAGACACCCCAGCTGATTCTCTACTTTGTGATGAAGTATACAATCACCCAAACTTTCTTCCTGTAAAACCCTAATTTCATTTTCAAACCTAATATCTTCTGGTTGTCCTTGCCTGATTGATCAGTCACTTTATATGCACCTGTTTTGTTGTATTAAGTGAAGTTTTGGCCAGGCATAAACTTAACAAAGCAGCAAAGCTGACAGATTGATAATACCGGAATTTCCTGTAGCACAGTTAGGAACAGACCCTTGTGATTTACTGAAGCTTTCCACTAACCCTAAGGCAGAGAATGAAAAACTCTTAGACAAACTCACTTATTTTTACTTGGAAAACGTGTCACAGCCAAATCAGCTCTGGCACATGACACAAGAGTTTTTGCCAAGGGTTCTCACCACTGAGCCGTAACCTCGGAAGGTAACAGGGTACAGGAAGTTACACCACCAATCTACACCCTAAGGTAGGATCTCGGGATGGTTCTTGGCTTAAATACTAACATAAGTGGAAAAGGACACTTTCTCGTGGCCCGAAAAGGATTTTGAAATCAAATTAACAGGCACCACATAAATATGCTGAGTGGTCTTTTCATCTATTGGAAAGACCATAACAACCTAACAACTTTGTAAAGCACATTGAAAACACATGGTTTTTAATTAAGCTCATTTGCTAGAGGTTCTTAGCTACACAGAACGGATATTTCTCTGCTGAACCGGGAAAGCATCCTGAAAGAGTGAAACATAGAGATATCGTGAATAGAACGCATTCCTTTTAAACTGGGACTTAAACTCAGAAACAGGATCTCAGACAGGCAGCAGAGCAACTTGAGTTGCTGGAGTACTGTGCTTTTTAAAGACTGTTGTAAATTCCGTAGTTCACAGCTCACTACATTTCATTATCTGGGCTGAACACCATGGAAGATATGCAGGACACCTGGCCTGGCTCCTGAGAGACTCAAGATAGGAATGCCAGCAACATTCCTCAGGATCCTTTGCTACAGGTGCAGTTGGATATAATTGGTCAACATATAAAAGTGCCTTGTAGCACACATCTATGCCTTCCTAAGCACAAATTAATCATGCCCTGACTTACTGTCTGCTTTCAGAAAGACTCTGGGCCATTGTTACATTCAGTATTTGAAGTCAAAATTATGGGATATGTCTACATGACAAAGTTTCAGCCACGGCAAACTATGAAAAAAAATTAACAGATCAAACATTGTTTGAGGGGAAAATGGGAGGGAGGGAAGAATGGGAGGATACAAGGGATGGGATAACCATTGAGTTATAACAAGAATAAATTAATAAAAAAAAAACAAGTGAGGAGATAACAATCAGGATGTAATCTGAATAAATTATAAAATTAAAATTATAAAATTTTTAAAAAGGAAAAAAGAGAAAAATTGGATGTCATCTTACATTTTAGATCATGAAGCAAACAATATGAAAAATAGGTTTGAGTTGGCTACACATTCTCTTATGTGATACAGCTAGCAGTTTAAAAATTAAACTGTATTGTACCCTTCAAGTCCAGTAAACATAATGAGACCACTGACAAGGTGCTTATCAGCTAATTAGCCAGAAAGTCTTGTGAGGTATATTTATTATTCTCATTTTAATTTAGAAAATGGAAATTCACTATTTATTAATTTAGCCAAGGTCATACGTTTAGAAAAAAATAAAGGCATCTTTTGTTTGTTTTCGTTTTGCTTGTTTGTTTTTTCTCCTGACATCCAGACCTTAGCTCCTCCCTCCTGCTTTCTTTCTATCCCTCTCCCCAATTCCTCAGAAAAGGGGAGGCCCCCCCACCAATCTGCCAGAGCACAAGTCCCATCAGAACTGAGCATACCCTCTTCCCCCTGTGGCCTGGGAAGCCAGCCTTGCCAGATGGAAGTGATTGAAAAGCAGGCAACAGAGTCCATGTCAGAGACAGGGCCCCCTCCTCTTACTAGGGGACCCACCTGAAGCCTCAGCTGCCCACCAGCTACATGTATGGAAAGGACGTAGGTCCAGCCCATGCAAGGTCCTTGTTGGTGCTTCAGTCTGCATAAGCCCTCCTGGTCTTTTTGTGGAGCTCCGGTGCCCTCCAGGTCCTTCTATCCTGACCTCACCTCTCTCTAGGCTCTGTCCAGTTTGGCTGAGTCTCTGTTTTGATACGTTGCTGGGTTTCATCCTCTCAGAGGACAGCTGTGCTAGGCTCCTGTTTGCAATCATAGTGTCAAGGGTTGGCTCTCTCCCATGCTGTGGGTGTCAGGTTGGGCCAGGTGTAGGTTTGCCACTCCCTCATTCTCCACTCTCTCTCCATCCCAACATTTCCTGTAGGAAGGACAAACATTGGTTCAAAGGTTTTTAATGGGTGGTTTGGTATTCCCCTCCCTTCACTGGAAGCCCTACCTGGCTACAGGAGGTGATAACTTTAGGCTCCATATCCCTGCCACTAAGAATCTCAGCCAGGGTCATCCTATAGATTCCTGGATGCCTCCTCTGTCCCAGAGATGCTAACCCACTGATTTCAATTTTTTCTCTTGGTTCGTCTTCCCCTCCCTTTCTCCCTTCCACGCCCCTTCCCAACACCTGGTCTCTCAATAGGAGAGGATGCATTTAGTCCTCCTGTGACTTGAGGGGCAAGGGTGAGTTGGTACCCCTTTCTCCAAACTTTGGACTTCCCCGTCTAACTTTCTTGAACTTTAGACATACACCCAATCTCTGCTCTATTTTTATTGCTACACATCTTTGGGTAGAAGTTTTTGTGGGTTTGGTGTTCCCCTCCCTCCATTAGGTGAATATCACTGTGCCCAGCCACAGTTCTCAGGTTTTCAAGTAGCATGATGTTGATTTGATTAAGTATAACTGCTTATTTCTCCACGAATTTGACATAGAGGGTGTGGTGGGGTGAGGTGGGGGGTGACAGTTAATGATCTCAGAAACTTGTGAACATTTCCAGAACGTAGAAAGACTGACTAGCATCTTCTCTCTTGCTTAACTTTATAGAAGGAAAAAGGATGAGAGTG
This sequence comes from Acomys minous, assembly GCF_964271855.1. Classification (NCBI taxonomy): domain Eukaryota; kingdom Metazoa; phylum Chordata; class Mammalia; order Rodentia; family Muridae; genus Acomys; species Acomys minous. Next base: position 37,384,158 of record NC_140485.1, read on the forward strand.
TGTGAGAGAGGCATGTGAATGCAAAGTGAGAGAGAGCGAGCTTGAAAAACCAACCAGCAAGTCTAGACTTGTTCCAGGTAGGAGGTCAGCAGCACTGAAATCAGGCCTTCAAGGCTTACCCTTCAAACACATTTCTTTTCATGCACAGAGATTTTAGAGCAGAAGCCATGTCTGGGCCACTATTGCATTCCTATAAGTTAGCTTAAAAAAAAAAAAAAGACAAGAATGTACCTGAGGCTGGGAATTTAAATTGTTCCACATTCATGGCCCCTTTATTCTAAGCATAGAACCTGCTCTACAAGTTCTTGAATCTTCCCTGTGTGTGGTGGTGGTGCAATACTGCATGGGGGGAAAACACACTATGCTTGAGGATGTTACCGAAAATAAATCCTTGGAAAATGATGGCCTTGGGTGAGATCCAAACTGGCTCTCTGCAACCTGGCAGTGTGCTGCTCTGAGTCACCCCCTTTCAGATACACTTTCTTTTTAGAAGGCTCCGTCATCTACTTTGATGAACAAAATACCTAGAAGTACATTTTGTTCTCCAGGTGCAAACATAGTTAGCATTATTTGCACTTGGACTTCGACCTTTTTCTCTACCCTTTCTAAAACCCCTGTCTTTTTAAAAATGTAATGAGTGGTTTATAGAATGTTTTAAATAATGATGTTTTTCCAAATAAGATAGAACTTGATACCTGATACCATGAAGCAGGCAAGGAAAGAGGGTGTCTCTGGTCAATGACTGATTTTATGCCCCCATCCCAGTAAAATTCCATGGTGCATAATGTGAAAGCCTGGAGTAATGGAAACAGCACACGGCAACAAGTACAGTCAAATCCCTGGATGCTATCCAATAACTAAAATCAATTGAACAAACCTTTATAGACGATTTAGTGTAAAAGACAGTAAATGTCTTCACAAGGTCAGGGGCTGAAGAGACAGCTTACTGGAGAGAGTGTGTGCTGCACACAGTTTAGGACCTGATTCAGATCGAGGCAATTATATAAAAAGCTGAGCTTGGTCACACATGTACCTGCAAACTTAGTGCTATGTGTTGATGTGGGGGATGGGGTGGGGTGGCTACAGAGACAGGAGGATTGCTGCATTTGCTGCCTGACAGCCTAGGTCCAAATTCACAGACACATTTTCTGAAAGAAATAATGCAGACGTCAGAGAGTGACCCAATAAATATCCTCTGCATGTGCACATACAGGGGAGACACACACACACATACACACACACACACACACACACACACACACACACACACACACACACACACACGTGCAAAGGGATATGACCTGAGGAAAAAAAATCAAATGAAAGGAGAATGGAAAAAACTCTGCTAAATATTGTGGATGCTTTTGCAGGTTCATTGACCTTACAAATAAGGCAAGGGATGTGACAACCAGTATGGGCCTGACCTTCTATTCTGTGATTTCTGTGGAAATAAATGACTTGAAGCAAACCAATCAGCACCTAACCTCCTTTACGAGACCCTCTGATTCTGTTCCCTGCCCGTTCACTTTAACATGAGAAATCATTAGCAGCTGGGCCTGGGCCCTTATTTAGGATGAACATGAACAGTCAGTGTTACTCTGCAGATAAAGAATGCGATCACAGCACATTCCTTTATGCAGATTTGTATTCTGCAGACATGCATGCACTTTGTGACCTACTTCCCACAGGCAATTACTATTAATTTATAATACATGTTCTTTGAGCGTTTCATATTATAACAATACTGTATCTTATACATCTGCACATACAAATATTTATGTGGCATTCCACTTCCAAACTGCCCATGTCTGTCCCTGCATTTTGTTTTTTTTTTTTTAATTAGCCCTGGCTTTCATTTCATATACCTTTATCTTGAGATATTTTTATTCTAATAACAAGTGTGTTGCCTCTGTACACCAGGCTCCCTCCTGTGCGTTTCCTGTGATTTGATTTCTTCTATTCCTTCTGTTTCCTTACATCTCCAGGACATTTATCTCACAATAGCATCACAGTTGTTACAACTTGCTCTCAAATTTCCACTGTCAATTATCAGCATCTCAATTCTCAGTGCTACCCAGTCATGTGAAGGGGCACTTTGCATGGTAAAGAGGCAGTAATCTGAGAACTAGGATGATTTCCACAGGTCACTTCAGCTGTAAGAACCCCAAATTTCTAATCTGGTTAATAGGCATGACGTCTGGGACATCCAGACTTTTGTTTATAATTCTGAGATTGATCATTAGAGATGGTAAGGGATGTATCACGTGATTTCTAAATGCTTCATGTTTAGTTGCTAACTGATACAAAAGGATAGCCATTACTTCTGTCAATTTGATTTGTAGCTGAGGGGCTAATGCTTATCATGTCAAGAAACGTGACATTGATTTAAGTTCCATATCTTTATCAGTTCAACTCCTTTTCCTAGGAGATGGTGATCAAGTTTATTGGAAAATTATAGGAGCTCTAAAAAAAATAATTCCAATTTGTAGCCAGATATAGTAGTGCATGCTGTTAATCTGAGCATTAGGCAGACAGAAGCAAAGTAATCTCTGTGAGTTTGAGGCCAGCCTAGTCTACATCAGGAGTTCCAGAAAGCCAGAGCTACATAAGGAAACAGTCTCAAAAACCAACGATAAAAAGGTAATGTTTCACAGTTGTTCACAGATATATTTAAGATATTGGCTTAAGACTGGACTCTCTCTCTCTCTCTCTCTCTCTCTCTCTCTCTCTCTCTCTCTCTCTCTCTTTCTCTCTGTCTCTCTCTCTGTCTCTCTCTGTCTCTCTCTCTGTCTCTCTCTGTCTCTCTCTCTCTCTCTCTCTCTCTCTCTCTCTCTCTCTCTCTCTCTGCAGGCCTCTGCATGTGCTCATACAGGAGAGAGAGAGAGAGAGAGAGAGAGAGAGAGAGAGAGAGAGAGAGAGAGAGAGACAGAGAGAGACAGAGACAGAGAGAGAGCGCTGCAAGAGGTTAAGCACAATAAAACTGTCAGATTCCAATTTTTCTGTCTCTTAGCAGGTCTCAGTGGCCAATAGCTTCTTAGCTAAGGTTGGATGCCTGTCATGTCCTTCTAGGTTCAGGTCTTGGAACACTAGCTCGAGCCAGCAAAAGAATGAAGAAACGACACACATGAAAATACACATACCATGAATCTGGGATCAAGTGGTATTCTCTAACCACTAGTAGAAGGACATCCAAGATGCTATGTTTATTATGCATAGCACAAATGGAAAGGTAGCTATTCTCTGTAGATGAGCATCTCAGGCTGTACATAGCCAAGAAGAGGAATCTGTAAATGTTAGTCTTTCACACACTGATCAATAATTTATAAAAACTAATACTCACATTCCTGAGGAAAGCTTTGCCATCTCTCTTGAGCCTACTTGATATAAGTAATGCCTTTGCCAATTAACAATGGGCCACTTGGTCTCAGAGTCATCAACTGGCTTTGCTCATGTCAAAATACACAGTCACTCAGGACCTCAGTCACTCCGGGCTTGCTCCATTCCCTATAGGTACCAATCTCTTCTCTTCATGCTGAACTTTTGTCTTGGCCTGAACCTACTGAGGTTTTGTGCATCCCATCTCAACTGCAACAAATTCATATGTGCACTACTATATTGATATAATGATAAGGTATTGGGAATTGGTTTGATACTATAATCATTTAGCAGAGTAATAGTAGTAAAATTTCCTGTATTGCCTGTAACCCATCTAGCCACAGGTTTTTGGACAAATAATGGTATCGGGTATTGGTTTAATCTTATGAAGTGAACTCAAAGTCCTATTGGAAAGTAGTTTGCACTCCCATAATATCCATGCCACTATCCTACCACTTGGCATCTCTTTCTAGGCCCTTCCTTATTGTAGTACTCAATACCAGTATCAACTGGGTGATATCAATGATTACTTTTCTCCTTCACTAATGTGCACAGTACTTTCCAACACTGTGAAAGTTAGCCAGTAGGAATAAAGCTTCCAGATAAATAAATATCAGGTTGAGTTTTCCCAGTTATAGGACTCAAATATTGTGTCAACAGGGGTAGGCTTTTAGCATCAGGTTCTGGAGTTCAAGGAGCAGCATCTTTAATATCCTGTAATGTTTGCATCTCTAGGACCATCCTGATCGGCAGCTCAGACCTGGGACAATAGAGTGTTGTACAGCTTTACTGTAGGTTACTGGAATTTGGATGTGTTTATGTCGACTTTGTCACTTTCCAGTTAGTGGTGAGCCACGTTTCCTCCTGCATTTGTACTCTCCCATTTGCATTTTTCTCTAACAAAGACCTTGAGATGACTGAGAGGTGAACTTCAGTCCATCCATGATGTTTTTTTCACTCCCAGTTTATAAGACAGTTGTACCAGAGAACGTTTCAGTTTTTTTTCTTATAATCCCTGTGCCTATAATTTGGGCTGGTAGCTGAGTTAAAAAGTGACTATGTAGGGGTTTAAGGTTTACCGCCTGTATTGTCCTTGGCTGGTGCCTTAGTTTGAGTGGGACCCCTGGGCCCAAATCTGCCTATCATAATGTTCTACTTGTAGACTTCTAGGACCCTCTGGATCCTTCTACTTTGCCATTCTCCCATGCTTCTCTCATCTAGAGTCCCACTACAATGTCCTCCCCTCTGTCTCAGTTTCCTGGTAAGTGAAGGCTTTCGTGGGACATGCCCCTTGCCAATGGACAGAACACTCTCCACAGTACAGTGGAGAGTGGGATATTACTTTCTCACATACTCTGGTGCCTCACCTTTGACCATGTCCCCTGGAGGGGGAGACCTGGTGGCACTCAGAGGAAGGACAGCAGGTTACCAAGAAGAGACTTGATACCCTATGAGCATATACAGGGGGAGGAAATCCCCCTCAGGAACAGTCATAGAGGAGGGGAATAAGGGGAAAATGGGAGGGAGGGAAGAATGGGAGTATACAAGGGATGGGATAACAATTGAGATGTAACAAGAATAAATTAATAAAGGAGGGAAAAAAAGTGACTATGTCATGTGATACGGCTATGCTTGCCAAAGTCTTTACTACTAACCCTAGAAGTGAAAATTACTGTGACATCATGCAAACCTAGAGACGAACACATTGCTGTCTGGAGGATATAGCCAAGAGACATATTTGATCCTCTTTATTTTTTTATTTTGACATTTTAAAGTTATATTTTTTACTTTATTACTTTTGGGGGGCTCAGAAATCTTCAATCTTTTCCCTATATTAGAAGGGCACTATAATTCACTACTAGGTCATCAAGTATCTACCCCTCCTACTGCCTCCAATATTCCTGTGCCCAAATAGATGTTCCTCCCGTGAATGTGTAAAATCATTCTCAGCACGAAAAGCATGAGGCTGCTTTTAAGCTTTGTTGTGTTTGAAAATTGGTCTGCACCAGGCAAGTGTATTTTCACAAACCAAAGTGGAAGGTCTTAGGGGTTTAATATTCATATTTCTTCCCACAAATTCCAAATAAGACAGCTGATAACTTTCTCCCTACCCTTCTTCCTTCCTTCCTTCCTTCCTTCCTTCCACCTTCCTTCCTTCCTTCTTTCCCTCTTTATATTATGAAGAACTTTAGCTAGCAATACTGTCACTAGCTTCCCTTTAAAAACAAATGTTTTTTGTTTGTTTGTTTGTTTGTTTGTTTGCTTTTTAAGTTCATTTGTCTTTAACTAAAAACTAATATGCATAATTGAGGGTATGTGTCACTGCAGTGTCATACAAGGAAGCCAGGCACACAAAAAGATAAGAATAAAAACCTGGTACCTATTGACTTCATCAACCTGGATCAGACTTTGGAGAGTCTAATGAAAGGCGTTTTATACCCAGTGTGTTTAAGCACAGTATAATTTGGGCAAAAAGGCTGCTGGTGTAACACAATGCCTGTTGCACAAGGAAGCATAATTGCATTGCAACAACTCAGAATTTCTTTCAAGAAGAGGGGCTCTAGAGTTACACTGCAGTAGTAGCCTAAGGGCCTAAGGGTCTGGCCTATTCTGCCATACAGACACCATAGAGGTCATTTAGGCTGTTAGCTATCTCCAGTCCTAGTTGAGGAAGCTTGTGGGAGACTCTGCCTCTAAGGGTCATTTAAGTTAATACACACTTTTGTTGTCAGTCCTGGTTGTAAGAAGTAGATATGGCCTGGCCCAACAGATAACACAGCTCACCAGGCTATTAATAACTTCCAATTCTCAGCTTTCTGGATGGAAGATCAGGTTTTTCATCTTTCCCATTGGAACGACAGTCCTTTGTGTTTACCATACCTGGTTTCTCTGGACATCTGTGGGCACAAGGACCACCATGCTATGCTTCCAACACACAGTGTTGTTAAATGATTTTCAAATAAATGACAATGGTTCCTGGTATTCTTTTTGTGAAGGCATACTGTCTTAAATACAATTTGTCATTTTATCAATTTTTATGGTGCTTAGGTATGTTTCTCTTTTGTGGTACAAAAGTTTAATACTGGGGGGCTGGTTAATTTAGCAAAATTAAGCTTATTTAGTCATTATGCTGATTATTCCAATACCTTTAATCATTATCAAGTTGTTTTTAGTAAAACATTAAAATTAAAAATGAACATTTTTGAGAAGATGTGGCATAATTCATATCCTGTGTGGCCTGACCCCTGATCGACTTCACTCTTCCGTCCCTAGTATCTGCTTATTGACCAGCCTCCCTCTGGTCCAGGAAAGCCATCTTTCTGGGTACAGTTCTGATTAGGCTCCACTCCTTCACATTGCTGATGAAGATTAGCTTTGTCTGTGTTTGTTAATTCATGTCTCTAACATCAGCACTCCAGAAACTGAGGCAGGATACTTGATACTCAGTGTTTTGAGGTTAAGACTGAGCAACATAGCAAGCTCTAGGATAACTTGCCATGTATAATGAGAAATTGCCTGCAAATAAGTAAAATAATCATGAGCTTCTGGTTGATATTTTAGGTTGATAGACAAGTGTTCAAAAACATTGCTTGTTTTTTAGACAGATTCTCATTATGAAATCCTGGCTAACCTAGAATTCACTGTGCAGAAAAGGCTGGCCTAGAATTCACAGAGCTATGTCTGTCTCTGCTTCTTAGTATTGAGATTAATGGTGTGTTCCATCATTCCCAGTCCTGAAACAACCTTATAAAGTATAATTTATATACGTAAAAAACCATGAACTAAGTCTGACCATTTTGAAATGCACATGAACTTGTATAAGCACCACTTTCATGAAAGAATATTCTATATCCATTACTTTGGGTGATATCATTATAGTTATAATTTTTAAAGTTATACTTTTCATTAATAAGTTAGGTAGGTATTTGTAAGTAATAAACTTCATCCTTGCTTGATGTCTGGCTCACTAAAGTATTCTAGAAGTCTTCTTTCTAATTATTTATTTTAAAGTGAGAATATAGACTCACTTGAGAGCTCAAATAAGCCATGCATGAAAAGAATACGTCTTAGTGAGAATGAAGTTTTAACACCCAACTCAATTTGGCACAGAGTTCAATGAAAATGCCATCTTGTAGAGATTTAGTATCTGTTCCTGAAGGTCATTCATTGCCTTGAAGCTGAAAACACTCAAGAGCCTTCTCATTTTATTACATTTAGATGCCTCCTGTTCAGGTAACTGATATTAAGGGAAGTTAAGAGGCAATTTCACTCAGTTCAACTACAAGCCTTGACTGAGACTTTTGTTAATTAGTATGTGATTGGACATTCTGTGTCATTGTCCGATTAAAAAAATGTAAGGTGTTCTTGACTAAAAATCATGACATATTACCATTGCTTCATCAAAATTGTACTTCATTCTCTCTCTCTCTCTCTCTCTCTCTCTCTCTCTCTCTCTCTCTCTCTCTCTCTCTCTCTCTTTCTCTCTCTCTCTCTCTCTCCTTATTTATTTCCAATCCACTTCCCTCATGTCTTAGACTCCTCTGTTGGTAACAGTGTTGTTTGTAGTCGGCTAATATAAAGGCCAACTCAATACTGGGAAAATCTCACTTGTATTTTAATCAAAGAAGACTGGTGATGTTACCTCTTTTAGCCGTTTCTAAGCCTTTAGGACTTTGCAGGAAATCTGTGTATAGTATCTATGGCAGGTCAGGAAATGGCATAGATAATATGCCAAATATGCCAGCCATGCTCAGTGATTAGCACCAGGCCTGGCTCTTCTACCATTGTGTTTTATGATCGCAAATGGAGACATGTAGCAGCTTTGTTTTCAAATCCAAGGGATTGATCATAATTGTCCTTATCTTCTTGAAATTTTTAAGAAAGAATCAATTATTCCCTAAGCTCAATTACTAATACATGAAAAGAATTTTTACAAATCTTAAAATGGGATTAAATTTTTCCGTAAAGTAACTGAATAGTGTATTTAATTACTAATATATATTCACATTTTAATTATAAAAATAGGTCACGGAAGTCAATAAAAAATGAAGTCAATGGAAAGACCCCACTTTGCTTCAACCAGATTTTTTCTTATAAAAATTGTATTTTGCTGATTATACTGTAATTTCCTTCATTATAACCCTTACAGGAGACACATTATACTTATAAAGACCAGTGTCTTCTTCTGTTAGACATGATGATCTTTGAGTTTACAGTGCCTTAAACAAAATACAAGACTAGCAAATAAATGGATACTTGCACAAATAGTACAGTCAACATTAAAGAATGTGCTGTTGAGCTTAGCTAGAGACACAAAATCTTCAAAGGTATAAAGCAGAGCCATAGTCTTTCTCCTATTTTTATGCAAATATGACACAGAAAAATTGGGGCATTTCTTTACTTTTCCCTTGAGTTTCTTTAAGTTTCTACATAGCCAAGTATACATCAGAGAATATTCTCTACTTTCTCTTTTTTCATATTTCTGTTAAGATAGCCTTGTACTTTATCTCTTTGTTTCGCCTCAGTTTTCTCATCTTGGATGAGTAACATAAGGTTTTTGTTGTCATTGGTAGATGAGAATTTGATAATTATGAATAATAATGAAAAATACAATAGCTTTTATTTCTCTAACATTGACCTGTTTTCCTAGCATCGTTTTTGATTTACCATGCTGACAAAAACATCACAAATTTCAATGTTAAAAACTACCTCCCTTACTTAACCTGAACTCTCTGTGTACTCAGGTAATCAATTTTATTCCTTCTCAAGTCCCTGATGGGGTTGAAGATCAGACAGTTTAGTTTTATAATTAACCTTAGTTGTTTAAGGGTTAATATGCTTTTAGGTCTAGATAGAAGTTTTAAGTTGATAATGACAATATATGATAGATATTGATTTACATTCAGAATTTTAGATGCACAAAGATAGAAAAGATGTTTTCTTTAAGGCTGCCGATACAAATAGCCAGAACACTAAGAATGTAACATTTATATAATTCATGATTGCTTTCTGGTTCTTCTTGTTATAAGTAGTTTATTGTATATATGTGTACTAATATAAATCTATATGTAAACAATAAAAAAATTTAAAAGTTGCCTCCCTTTAGACATGCATACAGACAGTATTTTATAAAGACAAGAAAGAAGGATGCTAGAAATACAAAATCCAATATTTATTGAATAACAAGTTATAATTATTTTAAGCAATTTAATTATATGATAAAATATACTAGCCAGAAGAAAACAATGTATTTATTATTATTACTATTATTATCATCATCATCATTATTATTATTTTATAGCCACAGTCTTTCTCGAGTTTTGGAAAAGGAGAAGAAATATACTGACTTACACTTGGGACCTGATTGAATGGGAAGAAGAAGAGGTGAGACATTAGGAAAGCAGAAATGAAGGCGTGTTGGCAGTCGCATAAAGCTCAGGCCTACTCACTGCACTAATATCAGACTAGAAATAGACTTTCACTTTTACATCATACTGATAGGATTCCTTACTTCACGAAGGTAATAGGGGCAAAGGTGAAATGTGTAGTGTTAAGATCATTTCTATAACAGTTTCTTATAGTGGATCCTGTGAAAAAGGACTAATTAAAATACATCCAGGGTCTTAGTTGAACTGTAAGTGGCATTGTCTTTCAAAAATGTGCATCTTGGTAGAGGTTTAAAGTTTACTGCCTGTATTGTCCTTGGCTGGTGCCTTGGTTTGAGCGGGACCCCTGGGCCCAAATCTGCCTATCATAATGTTCTACTTGGAGGCTTCTAGGACCCTCTGGATCCTTCTACTTTGCTATTCTCCCATGCTTCTCTCATCTAGAGTCCCATTAGGACAATACAGGCGGTAAACTTTAAACCCCTACCCAGATCTAGCCAATGGTCAGAACAGTCTCCACACTTGAATGGAGAGTGGGATATGACTTTCTCACATACTCTGGTACCTCACCTTTGACCATGTCCCCTGGAGGGGGAGACCTGGTAGCACTCAGAGGAAGGACAGCAGGTTACCAAGAAGAGACTTGATACCCTATGAGCATATACAGGGGGAGGTAATCCCCCTCAGGAACAGTCATAGGGGAGGGGAATAAGGGGAAAATGGAGGGAGGGAAGAATGGGAGGAGACAAGGGATGGGATAACCATTGAGATGTAACAAGAATAAATTAATAAAAAAAAAAAGAAAAAAATGTGCATCTTTGTGCTAACAGCATAAAACCAGGGTGAGTTAAAGAGTTTGAATAAATTCTCAGAAGAGCTTTTAAATTTGTGGATTTGCTATTTAGGTAACCTTATTTTCACCTGTAGGAAACACTGCGCCCCCAGTTTGAAGCAAAATATTACAGGATGGAGGTGATAAACCCCATCACGGGGAAACCGGAGCCTCATCAGCCTTCCTCTGACAAAGTCATGAGACTTCTTGTGTCTGTCTCGGGAATCTTCTTCATGGTAAAATGCAGTCTTCACTTCGAGAATGTTGTGGAATGCTGGGTTTAGAAGGATGTTCTAGCATACCAACTCATTTTGTTGTTTTCAATATCATTTTAATATATATTGTATAATTATATACTATATACTAATATATAATACACAGAAACTATATAGCCAGTCTGCGACATTTTCTTAAAGTATCTCATCATCTCTTTGAATAAAACATTTGTTTGAAGAAACAACTAAGGTAAAGTAGATATTCTGAGAGTTGGCCTCTGTCAGAAAGAGGAACTTTAGGCAGAATTTCCACTTTAGTATGGTAACGGTTTTTCATACTAAAACAACTCAAATATTTCTTGTTTTTCTTTTGATTTTGGTTTTTATTGCTTGATTTATTTATTTCATTCTATATAATTCTTGGGTGCTGGGGATTGAATTAAGGGCTTGCTAGGCATGTAATGTATCACATAAAATGTGTGATGATGTTTTGAAGTATTCTTGCAAGCAGCACTTAAATTCTAGCTAACTAGAAGCTGATTACCTCATAGCATTCCTATGCTTAAGCTTAAATCTTACATTGTTTTCTGACTGTGGTTTAACTCTCTTCTTTGAAGGAGAAAATATCCTCTCCCAGAAAGATAAATGAACGTCTTCAGTTCATGAAGTATTCCTGTGCTTTGCTTTTCATTTGTTAGTAGCACAAAAGACAGTGTACCTTCTGCTCCCCAACTCTGCAGATCTCCCTGGTCATCACCGCAGTGTTCGCAGTGGTTGTCTACCGCCTTGTTGTCATGGAACAGTTTGCATCATTCAAGTGGAATTTCATCAAACAGCACTGGCAGTTTGCTACATCTGCTGCTGCTGTCTGCATCAATTTCATAATCATCATGCTGCTGAATCTGGTAAGTGTTGATGGCACTATTTTAATAGGCACATAAGGACTATATTTCCCTAATATTAAAGTGTGTGTGTTGCTTCTGTTCCAAACAACTCATTTTAACAAGATGTACTTCACAAGACAGTTATGCAGTTTTGCTAGGCTCCTGTCTGTGAAGTTAGCAGAATATCCTTAGTAGCAAGTATCAGGCTTGGCTCCATGCTCCATGGGATGGGTCTTAGGTTAAGCCAGGCATTTTTCTGCCATTCCTCCAATCTCTCCTCCATTTTCATTCCAGCATTTTCTGTAGGCAGGACAACCTTTAGGTTGAAGGTTATATGGGTGGATTGGCATCCTCCTCCCTCCACTGGAAGGCCCATGTGCCTACAGGAGGTGACAACTTCAGGCTCCATATCCTCCACCACTAGAAATCTTATCCAGGGTCACCCCATAGACTCCTAGGGGCCTCCCTTTCCCACAGATGTTCCCCCACTGATTTCCTCTCTTGTGATAGAGAATGTGTTTAGTCCTGCTGTGACTTGAGGAGCCAGGGCAGGTTGCTACCCCTTAAGGCCCGCCATTTCCCTGAGAAGAAGGGCCACAAGAAATGGGGAGAGGACTGAGGGAAAGATTGGGAGAAGAGGAGGCAGGAATCTGGGGTCAGACTGTAAGTGATTACATAAAAAAATTTTAAAAAGAAAAACAAGAAATATTTCATCCAGGTTGGTTTGTGCATTGGACTGATTATTTATTTATTCTTGGTTTTTTGTTTTGTTTTGTTTTTGAGACAGTGTTTCATATGTTTCCCTATGACTGTCCTGGAGCTCACTATGCTAAACTCACAAAGCTAAACTCAAACTCACAGGGCTCCACTTGCTTCTGCCTCCTGAATGCTGGGATTAAATGAATGTGGCACCATGCCAGGCTTGAAATTTAAAATAACAATAATAATAATGCCAAAAGTACTGTCTTCCATGCTCGGTGCCTTTATAGTGCTGGTTAGGTTTAGCTTTAGTTTCACTATTTAGAACATACTAGGGACAATGAAATTTGCTTTTTAAATAAATGAGGTATTGTTTGTATTAGAGAACCACACAAGTAAATTCAATCTTCCAGTAAGAGAATTTGTTGGAAAGATTAAAGAAAATCTACCTCAGAATGAAGCCCAATTAGAACACCCCCATTTTCTCTGGATCAAATTAATTCTCTCTCTGCCTCTGTCTTTGTCTTTGTTCTGTCTCCGTCTGTCTGTCTGTCTGTCTGTCTGTCTGTCTCTGTGTGTGTGTATGTGTGAGAAAGAGAGAGAGAGAGAGAGAGAGAGAGAGAGAGAGAGAGAGAGGGAGGGAGGGAGGGAGGGAGGGAGGGAGGGAGAGGGAGGGGGAGAGAGGGAGACCATGGCACTTTTTTTGTGTGACATATGGTAGAAGCAAGTTAAATCCTTCTTAGTATGTGTTGCTGACATGGGCATGGCAGTGTCAAAGATTGCAGTGACTTATATCCATTAGAATGGTGAAGCCTCCCCCTGCTATGCTCATTGAAATAGAAAAGCATTATCTTCTGGTCCAAGAACAAATGTTGATAATTTGTACAAAAATTTTTTCTACCAACAAGCTTTCTCCCTAAAGATGTTTAGAGCCAGCAGACTACTCTCCTACATAGATTGCTCCTGCTGAAGTCAGCTAAACCTGCCTCCTGTTCAACTGTATTTAATAAACATGCTGAGCTTCTGTGGTGCTGTAGCTTGTCTATGTGAGAGCCCAATCCAATTGACTGTAGCCTGTCTTCCCATGGACTGTATGTTTTCATTTTCTTCATTCGCTTTCCACCCAGTGAGGTCAGTCTTTGAAGGATGTAGGAAGTTATCGTCTTTGGCTCTCTGTGATCATTCTGTCAAGTTACTATGTGATAATTTCTAAAAGAAACATATTTTTGTTTCAAAAATCACATGTATGTGTTGACTCATAATTGAAATGTCTCTGTATGATATATACATGATGCCTGGACTGCTCTTAAAAGCTGCTGTCAATCAAACCAATTTTCTCTTAACACATAAGACACTAATGATCAATTAAAGATAGTATCTGTTCTTTAATTTTTCTATCAACCTCATAAGGCAGATGCTATGTCCAGTATATTAACAGAGAAACTGGGATTCACACAACTTAAACACATTGATATGTATATGTATATTCAAGGCCAGTGAGGGAGAGATAATATACATTATATTATATTAATTATATTATATTACATATATAATGTATGTTCTTTCTCACCTATCATTCTTTCTCACACACAGTGTTAATCCAAGTATATTTTTATCATGAGATAATTTTTATAAATAGCTTAGAAATACACAAATGATTGTATTATGTCAGAGAATATGCATTGTGTTCAAATGTCCTTGACACTGATATGATATATTTTACAAGGAGGGCCTAGGATAATTTGTTCTTTAAATTTGAAATGGTCAGAAAAGACTAAGAGAAAAATTAATAGCCACTCTGAGAAAAAGTAAATTTTTATTCCAGAACTAAAGGTACCACTTTTAAAATAAATTCTGCTATTCCATTTTAGTTTAACCTATGATAAGAAAATGTTATTTATATATACTATCCCCAAGCAGGCCATAAATCATTTCTGTTCCTTGATCATATAGGATCAATAAACACTGAAAAAACCCACATTCTATATAGTTTGCAATTCTACAAATTAGTATAGAATTTAATCAAAGAAATAACAATGAGCATTTAAAATATGTCTGCTAATGATGAAAACAAAATTAAGGTAAAGTGTGTTTTCAAGTACATGGTCACTAAGTTCTGGTATAAATCTAAACACTATCTAGTTCATCCTCTGAAAGCAAAACTGTGGATGATTTTCCCTGTGTCAACACTGTCTGATATTAACAATGTAAATTTTCTATACTATCAGCAATAACCTCATAGTCCACTTAAAACTAGTAAAAAAACCTTTTACCTTAAATTTCGTTACTGTAGTTTAAGGAAATCATCAATGATGCAATCCAAGCTTGCAGAAAAGATATAACTATCATGGTATTTTTTTAGCATAGGAAAAATCAAAAGAAATTAAAGCCCATAAGGGAGTATTAATTCATTTTATGTTGCTATAGAAAGGTATAACCTATATAAACACTATTTTGATATTAAAATATACAATATAGTTATTTAGGGATGATATAAAACTTTACATAATTCTATTATTTTAGAGTCCATTCACCAATATGTTCTAAACCACATTATCTTCAGCTAAGTTTCTTACAAAAGGTTCCTTTTTTTTTTTTCACTTCTAATAAATCAAACTTCAACTAAGTTCCCACTGATGCACCGGACTCTGGTTTCACTGCTCTAGATGTTATCACTAATCCCTTAAACTAGGCTTTTCTCCACTGCCTGTCTCTAACCGTTGGCTAGACTCACAACTGACTCTCAGACCTGCAATTTTCGCCTCTCTCATAAACTTCAGATGTATGGACTGGGCAGATAGCTTGTGGGTAAAGCTGTTGTTGTACACATGTGACCTGCATTAGGATGCCCAGAACCCATATAAATCTGCACTTGGCAGTATGCATCTGTAGTTGTAGAGCGCTCCATAGGGAGATGTGAGGTGGAGAAAGGCTCCCAGGAAGGTCATGGGCTGGGTAGCCTGCCATTCACTGCAAACATCCGGAGACAGAATCTCAAAGTGGAAGCTGAACTCAGGCATGGACTTCCATGTGCAGGCCTGCAGCTTCAAATACACACATATGCAGGACATTACACACATGTATATGCATGCATGTGCACTAGCATACACACACACACACACACACACACACACACACACACACACACACACGGAAAAAAAGTAAAATAGTCAAAGCCAATGAGATTGCTTATCAGTAAATGCACATTCCTTGAAGCCTTTGGACTTGAATTCTATCCTTGAGACCCTCTGGGTAAAAGGAGGGAACTGGCTCCTTCCAGATCTTCTCTAATTTTTGTACCCATGCATATATCTACCAACACACACACACACACACACACACACACACACACACACACAGGTGTAAAAAATATTTTAAAAAAAGAAAAGTGGTTCAAATACAGCATTTTTATCACTAAGTGTCTGCTGTTTGGTAATATATATATATATATATATATATATATATATATATATATATATATATATATATATATATATAAAACAAAAAGCAAAGACTGAAGCCAATAAAATGAATCTCTACCTACAAAGACCTCAGACAGTAAGCTAAGGATGGTGCTAATTTAGCCATCAAATCCCTCTTCTGACAGCCTCACAATCTCATTAGTGACTCGGCACAAGTCTTCTCTTAATAGCCCAAATCAAACAACTCAAGTTCTTAGGAGAACTCAGGCTGAGCCAGATTTCCATTTTCATGTATATTTGTTTTGGAGGCATTTTTGCATTGATGTCTGGGTATTGTTAAACTGCAAGTTCCTCTTCCTCCTTAGAACTAACCATGGAGATAATTTGTAAATGGGCTTAGCATAAGCAACATGAATGTACAGCCAACTCCACCAATGTGAAAAGAATGTTATATTCTCCAGAGATATCAGTGTAAGTTAGTAATGCTCTTCAGAAATTACAGATTTGCTTCCTATCTAAAATGTTAAAGCACTTCACTAATTATTAAACACTCTTCCCAATTCACCTGAATATACAGGATTAATTGAAGAGCTTCATACAATAAGGACATAATAAAATATCAATATTATATAACCAAGGTATTCATCTTACTATCCAGCTACCTCTCACTATGCTATTTTCAGGCCAAACTCTATGTACAGCTAAAAATGTGCTTTTGAAGGACTGAGCCTAAGTAAAGCTATTCTATTACTCTAATGTGCTTTCCAGCTCTAATCTGAATCCATTAAGTTATTAAATGTAAGCATGGAAAAATAATTTAAATCAGCCAAGCATTTTTCTTTATATCAGTCATACATTATGTTCTCTAGGAAATATAAGGTATCACAAATCATATGCTGTTATTCTATGTTCTTTTTTCTCTTTTATCCTATTTCTGATTACTTGTTGTAACTCCTGCTTCTGAGTCTCTATTATGCAGGCTTTGCTCAGCATTCCCCTGTCATTTTCTTAGTTCAGCATTAGGCATCTGACAGCTTAGTCTTCCTGTGTCTGCCTCAGTCCTTCTCAAACTCACCACACAGAAGTTGATAGGATCTGTGTAAGCTGTACATTTGGAATATTTTCATTTGTACTTGAGATTGTGTAATGGTTTTCATGCCCTCTGATGGAAATTGTAGACTTGCCTGCTTGGCACAGGAGCTACTGCTTTATTTCAGCCAGTTTTTTCTTTTCCTTTTCTTTTTCTCCATCTCTCCCTCCCTGCCTCCTTCCTTCCCTCTGGCAGTCCTTACCTGTGGTCTACACTCCAGCATGAAGAACCACTTTCTCTAGTCCTGCACCTTGCTAACTCACATCCTTAGTGTCTTGGTTCACAGATCTTTCTCTGTCTGAAATGGTTTTTTTTTTCTCACCTTTTGTCTCCTTGGAGAATATCACTTCATCATTGAAAATAACAGTTAAGGATCATTTCCTCCATAACGCTTTTTCTCAGTCCCATAGGCAGAATATAATTCTTTCTTTGTTTTAATTCTTGTCATGAGGTTCTTGGACACATTGCTTATTCCCATCCATAGTAATCACTAGAGGAACTAAACAATCTCTTTGTAAACACTGCTCTGTTGCTTGTCTTAACTTTTCTCCCACTGTTCAAATGTGGAGTTCACCAGATGAAAATCTAGCCTCCCTTCCCTTTTCTTGTTTGTTTTATGCTTGAATCTAGGGCCCCAGGTCTTTGTTTTATGCTGGCATAATAGTTCAAATACATCTGTTGAGCAAATTTGAAGGATTTTACTTTCCAAAATGTTTTAGTATTCTGCCTATTATGTGACCAAATTAATTTTTTGTTACTATAATTGTATTATTAGTGTCTTTCAAGTTTGCAGCATGTATTTTAATTTAAATTAAACCAAATGTTGTACTTGCCCCCATAATACACAATTCGAAAGAAGTATATCATGATACTTCTAAATAAATTTTCAATTGAGGAGAAAAAGCATGTTCTACTGTAATCAAAATTTGAGCATAATTGAGCATTCTACAAACCAAAAGAGTAATTTTAAAAGTGTGTCCCATTCAAACTATGCAAATTGCTTGAAGTATCTTCTTTGTGGGGTGAGAAAAAACTGTATTAAAAACAAAATATTCAAAAATTCTTTTGATTCTGATCCAGTCATTCCATAGAATAGCATTAGAAAATAATTTGTGAAATCTAAACTAGTACTGGTGCACAGCCAAGATGAGAAGCTTCATCTTCAAGTAATAATTTGCAAATAATTCAAGCTTAATTAAAACTTCAATTTCTTGTTTTAGCATTCATTTGCCAAACATACAGCTAAAAATCTGGAAGGGCAGAATTTGAATACACAGAGTTGCTTCCTAGTTCAACCCTTTTCTGGTATTGCACTATTCATTTTGCTGTAGGTACCACAGCTACTATCACATATAGAAAGGTTCCTAAAGGTATTTTAGTGAGATAAAAGTGTGAAAGAGTTCCAAATATATATATATATATATTCTTGCTGTTTGATAGTTGATTCTTAACTAATTTTATCACATTATAGTAAAATAACAGCTGCTTGGCATGGTAAATATAGGGTAATTCTTCAACAAAAACAAAAACAAAAAATGAAAGAAAGAGAAGAAAGAAGAAAAATCAGAGCAGATGAACTCCTGTGTTTGAAGATTCCAGGAGTAAGTCACGCAAACCTTAACTGCAAAACCAGTCAAAGTATGACCTCCTTGGAATCCTTCTGGGATTCTAAATGTGTTTACTATACAGAGAATATAATCCAAGGGCCAGGGAGCGGCTCTAATATAAACCATTCACATCAGTTCTGTAGGACTTCTATATGTAGAGACCAGAACATCCATTTCTATGCTTACTTCAAAGGCTCAACCACTGCAACGGAAAATACCAAGAACTACCTTTGCCTAAACGCCTGGGTACGTTGTCATTAATTATGCCGAATGGGTTAGTATAGAACGGGGTGGGTCAAAGATTTGGCCCCTTCTTAACTAGGGAAGAAATTCATACCAAATGACTCATTTAGTAATAGGCTTGACTTTCTAAAAAACAATGTGCTTGTTTACTTTGTTCATGTCTGTGTCCATGTTCATGGTCTCTGGTGAAATCCAGCAGGTGTAACTACTAGACAAGCAATTTCTTAGACTCTGCACATCTCAGCCGAAGCTGGGCAGTCATGCTGTGACTCAGAGACAACACACACAAAAACAAATGCAAAACTCCTTGAGAAGTCCTTCTGGTATTTGCTGCTCTTCTCTTCTCTCAGGCTATTTTTATATAACACACCATCACAGCGTTAGTAAAAAGCCGTTGTCTTATAAGTTCAGAATTAATTCCTAAATAATTACCAGGGCTTGCCACCATGGCACACACCTATAATCCCAGCACTCAGGGAGGCAGAGGCAGGGGGGATTTCTGTGAGTTTGAGGCTTGCCTGGCCTACAAAGCAAGTCCAGAACAGCCAAGGCTATACTTGGAAACCCTGTATCAAACAAACAAACAAAAAACAAAAACAAAAACAAAAACAACCTGCCCAAATAAACAACAACAACAACAACAACAAAAAACAACAAAACTAACTGACTAAATAAATAAGTAAATAAATATTGCCAGGGTCAAGCATGCCCTAGAAGCCTGTTTCCCTCTGGGATTCTCTGGTTTATCAGTTACTAACGTGCTCTGCTACCTTGCTTCTGAAGGAAGTGTCATGTTCATCAAGAGGCTTTCCTACCGTAAAGTAATATAATTTCTTTTACCCATCTTTTTGAGACAGGGTTTTTTTTTTTGTATAGCCCTGCTATTCTATAACTCTCTGTGCAGACCAAATTGGCTTCAAACTCATAGAGACCTGCCTGCCTCTGCTTCCTGAGTGCTGATATTAAATGTGTGGTGCCACCACCGTCTGTCTTTATCTCTTGACTCAGGCGCAGGCCATTTGTGCCTACCCACTGGCAATCAAGATCCATGAAAATATAGACTATACCTTCATAGTTATCTATTATTTGATTTTTCCAAATGCTAATAATATTAGAAATTACTAATGAATATTTAATATAATAACAGTATATGAGCAAGAGTATGCACGCAATATACTGTATGTAATAGTAGGTAATTTTAGAATCTCTCCAATATGGTATCATGTGTATTACATAGGGGTTAGAATCAGGATGCTTGTCTATGATCCTACTTGTTTTTCCTCCCCGAGTTATACAGCCATTTCATTTCACATATTCAAATTCACACACAGACAACCTGCTCTCTCAGCACAGTTGCTACCGGGTATCATACATTTGAATGTGTTTATGTTATGGATTCATCATGACTTTAGAGTTCCATTGAACAAGTT
Source organism: Acomys minous (assembly GCF_964271855.1). Taxonomy (NCBI): domain Eukaryota; kingdom Metazoa; phylum Chordata; class Mammalia; order Rodentia; family Muridae; genus Acomys; species Acomys minous. Next base: position 37,404,341 of record NC_140485.1, read on the forward strand.
GTTTTGTGAACTGTTTGTTTGTTCGTGGAGTAGCATATGGACGGCACCAATGAGCTGTGTCATTTGGGTCTAGACTATTCAAGTTCCTAATTTCTTTGGATAAGTTTCTTACTGCAATTTGTAACATTCCTCTAAATGTTATTGTCATCGCTTAGGGCATCCGGCTAAAGATGTTTCACCACAGACTTGTAGATGGGTTCTATGTGCCAAGTACTAAGACAGTGAATAGATGGTGGAAAGTCCTCATAAGAGAGCATTCTTACAGTAATTCTTCCTTAGTCTTTTCTTCTATCAGGCCACATGACTGATATTCTCAGCCTTAGCTCCTTGTTCTGTAAAATGGGGCTACAATACTTACTTGACACAATTGTTTTTCTGTAATTACTATGTGGAAAGTGCTGGCTCAGGTGAAATAGTGTAAACGGCAACTCGTATGCAGGCTTGGCTTTCAGTCCCCATGAGGGCATTCAGCTCAGTGCTTAACACACAGTGGCTGCTCGCATGCTTTTTGTCGGCTGATAAAGTCCATCTCATTAAAATCCTTGGAGAACCTGCTATTGCCATCTGACTTTATAACTGGGACATGGAAAAGAGCAGGGTACAATGTGAAGAACAGGCTCACAAAATCAAAGTACTCTTGTTTCAATATTGGAAAGTATTAATATGTGTATAGAAGTAAAGTAAAAATCAAAATAAATCCAAACAGAAACATGCATTAGGTAGAAACAAGTATTCACTTAATGTCATCTGTCTCAAGATAGTCTTGATTTTAAAAAGGTGTAGATTTGGATCATGCCTAAGAAGAAATAGCAATCATTCTACTGAAAGACCATCAGTGAATATGAACAATTTGTTAAATGGCTATTGTTTGGTTTTGTTCTAGTCTATTTTGTGTGTATACGCATGTGGCTGGGTGTGTGCATATCATGTATGTATGGATACATGATCATTCTACAAGAGGACATCAAATACCCCAAGGCTGGAGTTGCAGACAGCCTTGAATCTCATCTCAGCCACTAACTAGCTGAATGAATTTTGTTAATTTATGTCTCAGTTTATGGAGTAGATATTCAATGAAATTAAAAGTGGCAACAAATAGTTGTTTTGCGGATAGTAAGGTATCTTTATGTATACATACACATGTGTTTTTAACTCATTATATTTCAGTCATTCTGTGTGTATATAAACACTACATGCTGTGTTAATAAATACTTCTACTTTGCTTAAAATGTATACACCGTGTAGACACATTTTAGGGACTTATTGTAAAAGTGTGAATTCTAGAACCACACAAAAAGATTATTTATCTGCATATTCTTTTGCAGGCTTATGAAAAAATTGCATATCTCCTTACTAACTTAGGTAAGTTCATTTTCCTTATTTTAGTTTTAGTAAGTAAATAACTCTATGCATATTAGTCTCTAGACATTTTGTGTATTTTACCATTTTTCTGTCTTCAGCTACGCAAGTATTTACAAATAACCAAACACAAAAAGACAAAGCATGCCATCTGAAACTATCCATCTAGAAGCTGGGGAACTTACTCATCATTACTTAGACACTTTTTTCTCAGACTTCTCAGGTCATTCCCCCTCCACTCATAGGTGTATGACGTGTGTTGAAAGTAGAGGTCAAAATCATGTTTTGGCCTCTGTGTGTAGGTCAGAGGAATCCTTAGAGGAGCTAATTTGATTCTCTCCTTCCATCAGATAGAGTGTCAGCTCTGCAGTGAGAACTTGTGGGTTACAATCTTTGTTCTACAACTTATCCTAGTGAGCTATAATGTACTGATCAATGGCCATGCCTATTGACTTCATATATTCATTGCTTAAAATGAGGATAATATTCTCTCTCTCTCTCTCTCTCTCTCTCTCTCTCTCTCTCTCTCTCTCTCTCTCTCTCTCTCTCTCTCTCTCTCTCTCTCCTCCCTCCCTCCCTCCTTCCTTCCTTCTCTCCCTCTCCCTCTCCCTCTCTCTCTCTCTCTCTCTCTCTCTCTCTCTCTCTCTCTCTCTCTCTCTCCCTCCCTCTCTCTCTCTCCATGGTCCCATACAGAAGTCAGAAGATTGCTTTTGGAGTCTTTTGTTGTTTCACTTCCACAATGTAGGTTCCAGGAATTGAACTCAGGCATCAGGTTTGGCAGCAAATACAACAAAACAAAATAAAACCAAAGATTGTAGGACACCTGTGTGTAGGTTATCTAATGATTGCAGCCCTATAGGATGGAACAGATCCCATCCTTTTCTTGAAATATCCCAACTGTTAGATTTTTAGATAGGGCTTCAGATTTCAAATTTTCCCCTCAAAGTCATTTTTACCTCTTTTGCCCCTCTTCTTGTTTGCTGACTCAGAAAAATAGCTATGGCTTCCAAAATATACATGTCCATATAATTTCTCCACTAGGGTGCTCCAAGTCATATTCTTACTGACTCTGTTTTCCTAATGTACTTTCTGATTTTTCTAGCCTTCTGTGATCTGATATGCATGCCTCAGCACCTTTGGGGATTGGGGGAATTGCCCTTCTTCAACCAGTGGCTTCATGCTCAGATGCTGATTTTAGCCTCTGCTGAAGAGTTAGCTGTTTGATAACAATTCTTTTTCAGTTTCTAGGAAGCCGACTTCTCCCATATGCTAGCTTCTCCTTTTTCCTTGCCTCACTTGTTTTGATACTTCAATATGAATCTCTATTTACATACTTAGTTTTAGGGTATTGAGTAAAGGTCAATCTGAATATGTATATTGCAAATAAATTTTTTAAAGAAGATAAGATACAAAAAAGAATGTGGAAAATTTTCTTGACATCTGTCCAGCCTAAGGTTCATTTCTCAAACACTTATATAATCGGAGATTTGTTTGCCCCAACTTCCCGATCAAAATGAACAAAAGCTATATTCCAAGATTCTGTCTTTTGGATAACTACAATTAAAATGGAAATACTAAAAAGTATTTTTGTTTGCTTGTTATGTTTTGTATTGTTTTGGGGGCAGAAAAGAGTCTCCTTATGTAGTACTGCCTTCCTGAAACTTACTATGTAGATCAGTTTTGTCTTCAACTCACAAATATCACCTTCCTTGCAAGCTGTGTTCTGGGATTAGCAGGATATGCCACAGTTGTCTCTTTTCTGGTGCTTTTTTAGTGTAGTTTTTGAACTTGAAATTTTTGAATAATAGGTTCCATTTCATTGTTGTATATCAAATGCACCAAACACCACAAATTACACATTAAGTGCCAACCATCTGCTTTGTTGTTCTTTCTGAGTATAATTGGTTCAGCTGGATAATAAAGTATTATCAAAAGCTTTCTTACAGATTGTCTCAAAGCTCTGTTTCTCATACCTATGTTAATTTCTTTAAAGCTATTTTATCTCTAGTACAGATGAAATTGGAAAAAAAAAAAGTGACCATGGCAGGGGGGGGTTATAATTAATAGGGAAAATGAAATTAGCTTTTTGTCCTAAATACCATTAATGTAAAAGGTTTTGCTTAGTAACTTTATTTTTTACATGTAACCCAGAGATGGCATGGTTTCTATGTACTTATAGTTCTTAATTAATAGTCATGGTTAATATTGATATTTCTTTATATAATTCTATCTGGCCTTGTGTTTGTGTATTTTTTTTTAACATTTTGGCTAAGCTAATGTATGTTTCACATTAGAAGTTAGATTCTACTTATCTCCTTTTCACTGCAAGACTGAAAGGTCTTTTAAAGGGAGAGCACTGATGGCTTTTTGTTCATCGCATGCATGTCGGTAATCTGTGCTTCCTTTAGAATATCCTCGGACAGAATCAGAATGGGAAAACAGCTTTGCCTTGAAGATGTTCCTTTTCCAGTTTGTCAATCTGAACAGTTCTATCTTCTACATTGCATTCTTTTTGGGAAGGTGAGTTAACTTTAATCATGCTGCTGTTGCCAGGGGGGAAAAACCAAAACATATATAACACTCTACTGCCAATTATGTAACAGAAGTAATGAATCCTTGGCCTCTGCCTTAGAATATTATACAATCAGATTGTATATGTGTTCTTACTCAGGCAACCTGAGACAGCTACTACCATTTGTATCTTGTACACACACACACACACACACACACACACACACACACACACACACACACAGAGAGAGAGAGAGAGAGAGAGAGAAATACATGTGTAACTTGTCATTTATCACTCATTATTATTTTGTTTAGAAGAAAAGAATTTTAATGTATCTTTGAGTTATAATTTTTTGGTGTGGAAACCAGGATTTTAATAACTGGTTCGTCTTTTGATCCTGAATTTGAGGGAAAATGTATAAAATTAACAGGCCCAGTTTGCTATATATAGTCAACCCTCCATTTGAAGTGACGGCAACACTCAGAAGCTAGAAACATCTTGATGATATTCATTAACTTGGCCCACACAGCATTAAAATTCTACACGGAACAAAGTACTAAATGTCATCAGGTTGATATATCTTCACTTTCTCTACTCATTGGTACCGAGTTCATGCCTCATTTTCTCCTTTTAAAGTCAGTTACTTTGATGTTGTTTAAGCATAGCAAATCAACTGTATGGGACAAACTGCACCGGGGAACGGTTTTGTCTACCTACACAAGGACTCCGTGTGATTTGTCAGCAGGTGAACTTCACTTAATTGCTAATGAATTCAAACCCTTTTTACAGGTTCGTCGGCCACCCAGGAAAATACAATAAACTTTTTGAGCGGTGGAGACTGGAGGAAGTGAGTAACGCCATGAGGGTGGGTGTGTGGATGGGTATGGATACAGGCCAGTGACTGTGGGAGGTGATGGGCTGGGAAGGGAAGATGTCCAAGAGTGTTAGCGGCAGATTTTGGAAGAGAAGTGATTTTTGTGTTTAAAATGGAAGCAGCCACATGTGTTTTTAACAATGATGATACTTTTTCAGTTAAACACCAACATTCTGGCCTCTTCCTGTAATGCTTTTTAAATCATGTTTTCTTGTTTGCTTTGCTTTCTATTTACAAGCCACACTAACATAGTTCCTATAACTGTACTCATTTTGTAAAAGTATTACCACCTCATGAATGAGTTTCCAAATATAAAAATGTTAAGTTTTCTTTGATGAAATGATAATTCAGTCTAAAAAAAAAATCTAAGATGAAATAGTCATATATAAACCTGTGTGCACATGTGCTGAAAGCTCATATTTCTTTATTAATTTACAACACATATAACCCAGGGAAACAAGATGAAGGAGTAGGATTTCTGCATGTTAAGCCTTCACTGAAGCTGAGAATTTGTCCTTTCAAAACACAGCACTCGCTAGAGTGAGGAGTCTCTTGGTCAGACATTTGCCAACAGAAGCCTGGCAGGTCTATGTAGTGAAAGGACAGCTGCTTTTGGTTTGGGTTTCTTTAATGGAAAGTGAGTTGATGTCCTCTTTATATCTGTGCTTGTGTTATATTTTCTTCTGTGAGCTCTTCCTGTTCACTTTCATATAATTAGAATCTCATATATCATATTCTCTCAATTTCTTTCTCCTTAAAATTTTCCTTAATAGCTCTTCTTACAAAAATATTTAGCCTTTATCTAATGAAAATTATAGGATGTTTGTTTGTTGTTGCTTGTTTTGTTGTTGTTGTTAGTTGGATTTCAGAAAGAATCTTGTGTAGCTCACAATGTCTTTGAACTTTTTATGTAACAGAGGAAATCCTTGAACTCTTGATCCCTTGTCTCTACCTCCCAAGGGTGAGGCTTATATGTGCACCATTCTGCCTAGCTTAAATAACACTGATTTCAGTATACTGATTTTAGTATTGACATTATGCTCCACATATTCTTATTAGTTCTAGGAACATAAAGTAACTCATTTTTATTATTAATCTTATTTTATAATGTGTTGATATTTGCCAATCCGAAACTTACTTTTATGTAAAGAATGATCAAGTATTATTTACCAAATAGAAGCTACATATTTAATAGCAAAGACATAGTCTGTATTTGTTGAAGCCTATATCCTATAATTGTGTCTCCTGATGAGAACTTTGTTCTTTCTCTCAACCAAAGTGATTTTAAGGATTCCATTGCAAAAAATCCAATAAATATATGGTGCCTTTAATATGAGATTGAAAAATAGAAGAGATTTTTAAAAGATTATGAAAGAAGAGTGGAAGGGAGAAGTAGCTCCAGTCTCCATAAAAGGCTCCTTAAAATCACAAGGAGACTTAATTACGTCTTTTCAGCATGTTCCAGAAATGTTCTCTGTGCATGCATGAAGCCTAAAACTCCCTCAGAATATATGTATGCTTTCCAATGGGAAGTTTAGACTCAAATGTTATTTACCCTTGCAATTTGTTCTTTGCCCTTAATTCTTCATTCATAACTATCCAGTTCTCCATGCTAAATTGGCAATACTAAAACTTTGGTTGCCAAGTTATTTATAGTTGAGTTAATTTACAAAAAAAAAAATTTAAAAAGCAAGTATTAACACAGGCTCAACAGTAGGCCTCTGGTGGAGTCTGCCATCGACACACTAAAGGAAATTCTTCACAAATTCTTGCTGATGCTCATCATTGTTCTGGCTCTATGGCAAGATTTGTAGTATTCTGCGGCCAAAGACAGACAAAGGCAGAGTGTCATGATACATCACTATAACCCCAGCACTTGAGAAGCTGAACAATTAAGTAGGCAAGCTAAAGGCAAACTCTGAGTGTATAATGAACTGCAAACCTACATGGGCTGTTACAAAGTAAGACACTGGGTGAGAACGGGGAAGGGGGGCATTGAGACCTTTTATAACCCTGGTAATTCTAGAATTGCCTGGAAGTCTCAAGTTTTTCAGTTTTCTTTGTTCTGTTTGTCTGTATGTCTGTCTTGTTTTTGTCGTTATACGTGGTAAAGAATCATACCCATATTCAGCAAGAGCCTGGTCACATTGGTCATACTTAGTTAGTAATTTAAGAATTACTTCTTTCAGGAGGACTATACTAGGTAAACTAGGAAGATTAAAGTGGAGACAGTGTTTATGCCATATAGATGCACTTTAATTCCCTTTTATATTTTATAGTATTAAAATGTATAATAATATTTATTATTATATTAATTTTATTGACAGGTGTACAAAAGGAGAAGTTTTATAGTGTGTCTAATGTCACAATGGGGAATAAAATTATGATTCAAATAAAAGCAGCATAGCTTTCAAAGCCTTGCTCTGAACAGTGTTTCCCAGCCACCATAGGGATGAAATGTGAGCATAACCATGGAAATGCATTTTGCTGAGATGACTATCTAATTAATGTCTCAGACAAATGAGTTGTCTTTAGAGTAAAAATCCCAAAGTAGGTAAGGTAAAGGATCATGGAGTCTGACAGTCTTGTCTGTTCCCTAGCTTCCTCAAAGTAAGTATGATGACTAAAGACATTCAGCTCCCTAGTTCTCACCAAGCAAGAAAACATGTGAAAACACCGAACTTTGGTTTGCTCACAAATGCCTAGGTCTTTTCCACATTCATCCATGCCCATTATTTATATATTATAAGTATGAGATTTTTACCAAAATGACTTTAGGGTGTTTAAGAGCTGACTGGCTTTAGTTCAAGGCCATTACTATGTGAATTGAAAAAAACTAACCAATACCACCTGGCTTTGTTATTCTCTCTAGGAAAGATAAAGACATTTGTAAATTACAAATCCTACAAGGCTTAATTTTAACAAACTCATTGTTGACCTGACTTTTCACTTTGGCCTGCTCTTTACAGGAGTAATTCAATCATGTATCTCTCATTGTTTTCTCTCTCCGCTCCCTTATGCTACTGTATGTATCCCAAGCCTACACTCCAAGGCAAATGACATATTTGGTAAACAGAATTTATCCCTAGCATAATGCATTTTGGAAAGAAGACCAGAGTGTTCCATCGTTAGGTTCTGAGCAAGTTGATTTGCCTCTAAGTTTCACTGCGAAGCTGAAGAGGAATGTTGTTAAACTAGGATTGTCCCCTGTATCTTTGTGATTCAGTGTCACACATTCTACTGAACACATTCGTGGTATAAATGAGGAAGGATTCGGGGGGTCATATGTACATACTAGATGGAGGAGGTGCACTGAGATAATAGAGTCTGGACCCTGTTATGCAGTGAACATGGCCTTGGGCACACCTACTCTCTGGCTCCAATTGTTAAGCTACTGGGCTGGAACAGGAAAAGCAGCTTCTTTTATGTCTTAATTATTTATTTCTTTTGAAGTCCTACTAGTACCAATTTGACAGAAATAGAAACTATGAATCAAAGCCATAGAAACAAGCACCCTTATGAGCAGGACATGATCCCATTTCTAAAGATCAAGACCCACATTTTCCACTTGAATTGCTTTTATAGTGCAGTTTCCAGCTGCACAGAGTTGTTGCAATTTTCAATTAAGTCATAGTGTGTGTGTGTGTGTGTGTGTGTGTGTGTGTGTGTTTCATGCTGACTTGTTGGAAATCTAAACAACAGCAAAAAAAAAAAAAGCACAAAGAAGAAATTTTTCATATAAACCCATACAAGGAGACATGCATGTTCCAATGATCTTTAAAAATTCTCAGTGTTAGAAAAAACTGTCCAGAAGAGAATAAATGTGAAGAACATGAAAGATATGCATTGCAATATGAATATGCTGATTGAGGTTGTTTTATAGTCCTAGAGGAGAGGGGGAAATGAAATTAGTAACTGCAGTTTACTTAATTGCAAGGCACTATTGTTATTTATTTATTTATTTTTTTAGCTTTGACCCATATGGGTAGGAAGATATGGGAACTTATTAAAATGACTGTATTCAGAAAATCTGAAATTATTTGAAAATACTAAGTTTCCTAGAAACCAAATTCATAAACACTGTGTCAGAATCACTTTTCTAATGGCTTGCTATTTGTGGATATAGAACATTTGTTAGCATTCATTATATGCGGCTATAATTGACAGTGGGAGACAGCAAGTCCTCACTAAGCAAACCCAAATTCCACCAGCATTACTCAGAACTTCTCTCAATGTCATTGTACCTGTCTTCATTTTTTTTACATGAGAAAATGTGACCCAGATGTAAATTTTACTTTGTAATTAAAAGTTAAAGATATTTGAACTAGCGTGGGGTGGGGGGCAAGAGAAAGCAGGATCCTTATGGCTCTCACTGTTCTATTTTAGTGTCATCCTAGTGGCTGTCTGATAGACCTCTGCCTCCAGATGGGAGTCATCATGTTTTTAAAGCAAATATGGAACAACTTCATGGAGCTGGGATATCCGTGAGCATGCTGTCTTTAGATGTGTCTTATAGATAGTTACACTTTAGGTTCCTGATTGCTGAGATGATTGGTCAGCTCCCATTCTGATCCTTACTAAATGTGTGACTGCCTGCAAATTCAGACTTTCTCAACCTCAGTTTTTCACATCTTTATGAAAAGATAAATGGTGAGATCAACTTGAGGAACAGCTGTCAGATTAAAAGAATGACTGTATGTGGAATACTGGTTCAGCTTGTTAGCTATTTTTAAAGCAAGAGAGTCGCAAAAAACATAAAGAAATGACCCAATATAATTTAAAAGATTAATTTTAAATAACAAAGCATCTTTGAGAAGCATATATTATATGCATGTATCTGCATGTATGTTTGTATATCTAGGTTATATAAAGACTCAAGGAAACCTCTTCTAAATGCAGCCTGCATGAAGAATGAAAGGGTGCAGTTTCCCTCATGTACTTGCTATGTCCCTTCTGCTTTGCTTACCACTTTTAAATACAAGCGATGGGAAATATTGTTATGAACACAGTTGGGGAAAGTAGATGTGAAGATTGTGGCGCAGGACTGGATCTTCCATGAGCACTTCATAAACTCCAACAGAGTGGAATTGTATAGTCATTGTACAAGAGAAAATGGTTCTTAGCATCATCATCATCATCATCATCATCATCATCATCATCATCGTGTGTGATACTGTATTCCTTGGGCATGTCAGATACTCACATTAACAATGGCTTTGCTCAGCTGGTAAACCTGGGTTATGCATTTCAAATACTGAGGGGAAAAAATAGCAAGAGATATCCCATGTGTGTTTTTCAAATACATAGGCAAAGCCTTGTAGGTGAAAACTTAGCAGGAATGAACAGATCATCAAAGCAGTGGTTTTCAAGTTTTAAACCACAATTCTCCATTCAATTACAATCTTAAATTTTAAATAAGCAGAGCTGTATCAGTTATAACCTGCCTCCCTTTTCACGTCTTAATGAGACTCCAAGGTTGATCTCTATGGGTTGTTGACTGGAGCTCTTCTTCTAACAGATTGTGAGTCTCCAATTGCTTAGAATTGAGCCTGGGGTTCTGTTCACTGAGTTGTGAAAAATTATGTAACCTCAAAGTATCTTGGTTTTGCCTTCTTACATAACTCATTCAACAAGCTCCCCAGTGTGTGTACCAGCTGATCTATAGGCTTTATAATATCATTCCCAGATAATGCCTCATGTAAGTATCTCCTCTGCCTGACAATTATTCTTAAGTACTGTAGCAGAATGCAGTCATAAGTGTAAGTGTTCAAACTTCGCATGCTTATAGCTTAAAGAAGTGAAGTTATTTGACTAAAACTGACATGCAATGCATGGGAAAATGGAGACCAGAACCTAGTACTCTTGAAACTCTATGTAGTCATGCTATTTCATGCAGAACATAATTTTACTTGTGTCCACATGAACAACCCTTCATACTATGGAGTATAAGCAGTGGCAGGAACAGGCCTAGTGACAAAAGGCAACATAGAAGTTTTTTTACAGATGGAGGTAGAAGAAATGAATTTAGCTTAATCAGTGTCAAGGACTGGCTCAGTTTAGGGCAGTGAATTCGTGATAAATATCTAGATGTTTGGAAAGCTTTAGTTCTAGAATGTTTAGTTCTAGAAATTTCTAGAATTATAGCATGTTGTAACTTTTGCTAAGTCTTTTAAATTTAATTTTGTAATTTAAAAGTTTAAAATTTTGTAAACTTCAGACTTTATTTTCACTTATTCAAAAGTTAAAACTATTGGCTATCTTCAATTCCAGGAACACTTGATATAACTAATGATTATGTAAAATCTGTTGTTTTTTAGTAAAATGTACATTTTTCCACAGATGCTTCAGTAACAGGTGACATGTCCTTGGTCTGCTCTCTGATGCAGGTTAATCCAAAACTGGTGGTCACGACATAAAATCAAGCGGGGAATCCAGGATGCTTCCATACCACAGTGGGAAAATGACTGGAATCTTCAGCCCATGAACATTCATGGGCTGATGGATGAGTACTTAGAAATGGGTAAGGGGAATGTTTTCTGCAGGACCATTTGGCCTTGTTGATATTGATTTTTCTAGTTTACACAAGCTTTGATTCAAGAGGAAAACAACAATAACGACTCTGCTCTTTTCATCCATGAGCATCTGAAACACAAGTGAACTTTTATCCTAACAAAGACAAGGGTTCAAGGCACCATGAGCTTTCACATGTTACATTCAAGAAGCTATGACATTTAGTCAAATTAAAGTTGCTTTCACAATGTAGCCTCTAGCTTGTGAGAAATTTTATTTTGTAATCGATACTGATCTTGACCTTGATGAATAACACATGCTGGCCTTGAACTCACAACCCACCTGCCTTAGTATTTCCAATGCTAGGATTACAGGCATGCACCACCACAACAAGATCCTGAGCAAATATTTTTATGTAAAGTAAAAAAGCTGCATTGATTCTTTATAAATAAAAATGTGATCCACCATAAAGAAAATCAAGGTTATTTTTACTTTTTTTATTATTCCTTGTTACATACAATGTGTTTTTGGCCATAATCACGCTTCCTCCTCCCCAAATTCCTCCATATCCATCCTCTGCACACTCTCATACCCAGTCTGAGCCCTAGTTTCTACAGAAATGTCATTAATTTATATTAAGAAAATATGGACTCCCAGTTTAGCTGTTGACTTTGTTGCTTTCTGATGCCCAGTATCTTCATCTATGAAAAGAGAAGATGAAGACAGGATAGTGTACTTAGAGGTCTTTGGATCCGGAAGAGCCAATCATTTTCCTTAAGAAAATGCTCTTCTTGGACTGTCTTTTTGTTAGTTCTCCTCCTCCCCGCTTTTTTTCCTTCTTTTATGTTTAACTCTTCCTTTCTCTCTTATATTATAAGGGGGTTGGGGTGGGGAGTAGATGTTAAATATACCCATATCTGAGATGGATTACAGCTTTTTAAAAACCATTTTCTAGCTAGCTAATATTTAACAAGTTTACTTATCGCACAGGGACAAACGTTTTTTTTTAACTATATAAATGAGTAAAGTGACTGAAATAATTCTAGGTAATTCATCCAATGCACCTAATTGGCACGATGAGGCACATAGTAAATTTTACTGTGTATATCTATAACTCCTTAATTACTGTCTTACAGTTTTGCAATTTGGTTTTACCACCATCTTTGTTGCTGCCTTTCCTCTGGCCCCTCTTTTGGCTTTGTTAAACAATATCATAGAAATTAGATTGGATGCATACAAATTTGTGACCCAGTGGAGGCGGCCTCTGCCAGCCCGAGCAACTGACATAGGTAAGACTCAATTTCCCCTTTTTTAGGAATAGTATATGCAGCATGTCTAACATATGTAGTATAAGATACTGTAGTAAAAGGGTAAAGAGAGACGACTCATCTTTTAAGAGCAATGGCTACTGCTCCTGAAGACCAGAGTTCAATCCTCATCATGAATCCTGGGTGGTTTACAAGGCCATCTGATGCTCTTTTCTGCTCCTGCAGTCACCCAAGTGCATGAGCACACAGACAATAAGTAATACAATATAACCTTTAAAAAAAAGTGAATTGTGTACAGAAATGAGGCCCAAAATAAACAGAATATTCTTTTCAAGCAAGAGTGAACCAAGTACTTTGATCTTGTTCACATTTACTCATTAGCTTTAATCTTTCTCCTACCAGGTATCTGGCTTGGAATTCTTGAGGGGATTGGCATACTGGCTGTGATCACCAATGCATTTGTAATTGCTATTACGTCTGACTACATCCCACGTTTTGTCTATGAATATAAATATGGCCCCTGTGCAAATCATGTGAAGCAGAATGAAAAGTAAGGTTTAAATTTACATTTTTTTTCTGATCTATTTTATAGTTGCAATTAAAAGAAGAACTGGGAAGTTTTGCTCTGTAACCATTAAAAAGTAGGGTTTCGTGTATTGTATTTATAATGTGTTTATCAGAGAAAAGCAAGTGTGGCTAGAAACAGAAAGTGCCTTTTCCAGCAACTAATTTTAGAGTCTGTTTTTAGTTGAAAATGTATCAAAATGTGAAGGACATTCTAATGCTTCCAGAAAGGGTCAATTCTAGAGCTGAATATATTCTCTAAACTCCTGAAGTGACACAGTGCAGCATCTTTGCTGTGTTGATGGGAAAGTGAAGCCAATAGCAAAGGAAACAAAGGTAGTAAAAAGTGACAAACAGAGCCTGCAATGCCTGTAATCTTCTTGTCTGGACATTTTTCCTTTTTATTATATTTCTTTTTTGACATATACATTTATATTATTACACATAAATAAAATAAACTACATACAGCAAGAAGAACCATGAAACAATCAGGAGTTATATAAATGATACACTCATAGTGATTTGGTTATTTGTATTTGACAACCTTGAAGGAAACATCTTTCCTATCTTGGTGAGTTTAAAATTCTGAATGTAAGTCAATATCTGTCATATCTCATCTCTATCAACTTAAAACATCGATCTAGACCTAAAATCATCTTAACCCCTAAATAACTCAGCTTAATTGTAAGACTAAACTATCTGTTCTTGAACGCTACAGAGACTTGAGAAGGAATAAAACTTAATACCTCAGTAAACTGGAAGTGCAGGTTAGCAGCTTCAAAATAAAAAAAAAATTACAGAGACACTTGGCTGCATGAACAGTCACCCAAAACTCCCTATAATGTTGGAGTACCATCTTCAGCCTATAGTGCTAGGCGTCTGACTGATGCAGAATTTCCTCACGTTATGTGGCTCGTATGTGTTTTTCATCTAAAGCTGAGATACACACTTCAAAGCAAGGCAACATCTCAACCTCTGTAATATTTACCCTTTTTGTTTGATTTGTTTTTCTTTGCTATTGATATTTCAATTCAAATAATTCTTCCTAGCCAGGATGGGACTGTTTTGCCCCCTTAATAGGCTTAGCTGCATGTGTGGTCTCTAACCAGTTAATAGAGTGACAGTTATCACAAGCCATACATTCTGATAACAATAATTATCTTTAGACTTTGCCTGCTATCCCCTGGGAGACAAAATAACTACATATAGACAGCCATATTAGGCACTATTTGTTATTTCAGACTTTTCCTTTGGCTAGGTATTGGGGGGCCATGCATGGGAGAACTGACTATAGAGAGCTGGGGCCACCTTCTAAAAGCTTTGTATGTGGGTATCAGCCTTAGAAGCATAATCTGTTTTGTTTTAAAGCAGAAGAGGAAGAAAAAGATGTCTTCTCAGGAGCAACAATAGACATAGAGAGAGGTCATGAGCCTCAGCAGATGGAGCTTTGCTTTAGCATGACATTGACCCTTAATTAACTACTGGTGAACTGATATTTCCCTAGAACACTGGGAAAACCCTTGAACACAACTGTCTCTTCTTTTTTAAGTAGTGTTAAAAGAAGCGTTGTACTATTGATTTTTTAAACTGGTCTTGGAGTCCTTAAGAGACTTAAAGGGTCTGGGAAATTGTTCCCTCTAGTGAATTCAGTGTGCAAAGCTAGGTCCAGCTTACTTGAGCTGTGTTTTCTATTTGCAAATCTCTTTTGCACCCAAATATTTTTTTAAAGTCTTTGCTTAAAAAATAAACAAAACAAAGCAACAACCACAACAAAAAAGAGATTTTAAAGGGATTCAGAGTTAGACATCTTAAATTTGAGTTCTAACTTTGTCACCTGCTAAGATGTCCGTCACATGCATAACTTGTTTGATTCATAACAGTAAATGTTCATAAATTGTGTGGTTAGGAAATGGTGTCGGTGATTACACACAATGTAAGTAATAAGGTGGGTACAGTATCGATAGTGAAAAATGAAAATACTGCATTTTTAAATTCAGAATGATCTAGAAACATATTTAAGAAGTGAAAAATTTAGGTCAATCCCTTCTCATCCTTTGGCTAAGATCAAGCATGACATGTGAATTTCAGTTTGCTGTCTTAGATGGATTGCTGGCTAGTAGCTCTGTTGCCACCTAGTGGTGGATGTATGAATGTTCTACTGGCTGACTTTACATTTCAGAACCTGACTTTGCTATGGACAGCACCTGCCATCTCCACATTCAGTGAGGAGGGGAGTAGACCAATTGCAGGCAAAATAATGCAGGTGTTCTGTAACTTGGACATCATATATCAAAATGAACTAATTAATAATCTTCTAAGTATACTTGGCAATGAAGTTGAAGAAAAGCTATTCATATTAGACAATTTCAGATCAAGTCATGAAGAGACAAGACTGTAGTGGAGAGAAAGAGCCTGCCAAGAAAGCATTTGAGTGATTTTACGAGATATAGGATGGACATAGAATACAATGAAGCAATTGTTAGATTGTGACTCATGTTTCAAAGTTAAGAATGTGATAGACACGAATCTGAATCCAGGTTTTTAAAACCACTTTTCTTAGGAGAGTGTTTCTCAACACGTGGTCCACAAGCATCCTTTGAGTGTATTCCATTCATAGTTCCATATGCGGCTCCTCGCTCAATAATTCCCATTGTATATCTAGGTGGTTTGACTTCTATTTTTATCTCATAGTTGCATACATAATTTTATCTGTCCATCTAAAAACAAGTAAACATACATGAAAGAAAGAAACATGCACCATTGTCTTCCTGGCACAGACTCAGTCACTGAATATGATCATTTCCAGTTGTATTAATTTTCCTGCAAACAACATAGTGACCTATCTTTCTTACTTTTCTTCTTATTCTCCTCTGCCTCCTCCCTCTTCTTGACAGAATTTGTGTGTGTGTGTGTGTGTGTGTGTGTGTGTGTGTGTGTGTGTGTGTGTGTGTAGTCCTGGTTGTCCTGAAACTCCCTGTAGATCAAACTGGCCTCAAACTCAGAGATCTACCTCATGAGTGCTGGGATTAAAGGCATGTGTAACCACACCTAGAGAGTAACCATCTTTCTTGATGGATAAAAACAACATCATTGTGTATTAATACTTGTTTTGTTCTCTGTTGAGTATCAAGCAATGGGAATTTTTATAACAAAATGTAGGTGCACAATGAACATATTAAATATGTGAATCATTAATAAATAGGTATTACTAATAATCTGCCAATTGTGCTCCATGCATGAGACTTTAAATTCACCAGTAGCAGGATGCCTTATGGATTGAAACCACATTTTATGGTGTTTTTTTGTTTTGTTTTGTTTTTGTTTTAAGTAAACTGAATGAAAATCAGTGGAGATAATATTGGAGTAAAAGGACAGGACAAGGAAACATGAAGATAGTTTGAAATAAGAAGGCTGATTATTTAGTTAGAAGGAATAATGGCATTTATTAAGTCCTGTCACTTGCAAAGAAGAAGAAGTTGTTTCAGAAACATGTTAATTTATGACTCATGTAATCCTGTTGTTTTCTCCTAGTTGCCTAAAAGGATATGTCAACAATAGCCTATCCTTCTTTGACCTGAGTGAACTTGGTATGGGAAAATCTGGTTATTGCAGGTATTTATCTATAATGTTTTTATCTTTCCTGCTTGCTTTTGTCATATCACCTCTTCCTCTCTACATGTAAATAAAAATTTAAAAACTCATGTAAGCATTCATTTTGGAGTTTTATTAAGCCAGGAATGTTTTGCTATCTTCCATATTTTCTGTTTTTGTGGATTGCAGGTACCGTGACTATAGAGGCCCCCCTTGGAGTTCCAAACCTTACGAGTTCACCTTACAGTATTGGCACATCCTGGCTGCTCGATTGGCCTTCATTATTGTGTTTGAGGTTAGTCACAAGGGAGGTCACTGTGGGTAACAACTTTGGCTACTGCTGTGACAGTTTCATGTCAATTCTTCTCTGGATTCTAAGAAAGGACTTTGGTAGGCCCTAGAAAAGGGTCAAATGTAATAAAATAATTCTGAAGAACATGAAAAATAATGTAAAAGAGCTGAAAGAAATACCCACAAGTCAGTGGCTATTTAAACAAGAAAATCAGGGAGAAATATACTATCTCAAAAAAATGTTGAAGGTCCTGATTTTAAGCTCCTAGAGAGCTGGCTTAAAAGAAAAAGGTGATTTTCATACATTGGGGAATGAGTCCCAATCTTAAGGTGAAGATCAAACACTTGGTATTTCTAAATAATTAACTGGAAATATAGTCAGTCCACACATGTATTTATTTAAAACACATTGAATGATCCTATAAATTTTGCCTAAAACTTTTATTAAAAATGATTGATGTCTATAATCCCAGCACTTGAGGAGGCAGAGGCAGGCAGATATCTGTGAGTTTGAGGCCAGCCTGGTCTACAAAGTGAATCCAGGACAGCCAAGGCTGCGCAGAGAAACCCTGCCCCAGGAAAAAAAAATTAAAGTTTAATAGTCACAGGCATGATAGTATTGAGTTGTAATACCATGAGGAAATTTTGAGGGAGCTGCATACAGTATTAGAGTATTCTTTTACATGTCATGACACAGTAACAAATTTAGCACTGGAAGGTATTGAACAATTTCTCAGAGTTATCACTGAGTCAATGAAAAACTTCATATGTTTTCTATGGTCAAACAAGATAGTCATATCTAAATTTTTTGGAACAAAGAAGGTTTCTTTTTGCTTTGTTTTTTAACTTTCTTAGGCATCCCAAGCTGGTTTCAAACTTTCTATTTAGCCAAGATGATCTCAAACCCCTAATTTCCCTTTCTGTGCCTCCCAAGTTCTAGAATGTCACACACGCACCACTACACCTGCTTTATGTGAATCTGGGGGGTAAAATCTGGGGCTTTGTAACAGTAGGCAAACATTCTACATAATGAACTTGAAAAAAAATCTTTTTAAGGACAATTTACATTCAAAGTGATTTCCAAATGTAAATTAAAATTTTGTAATGAAATATATGAAAATGAAATGCTTGCCTCTAGAGGTCTTATACAGGACTGAATTTTCCTGACTTAATGACTCTCTGAGTTAGTGAAAATAAACCCTAGTGAATAAGACTTTTTACTTCATTGCAGGTAGTATAATTTAACTCATATTTTCAATTTAATAATTCAATGAGATGTTTCTCATTACCTAGTTTTAAAATAGGCATATTTTCTTTTTTGTAAATAGACATGTTTTCTATATTCTTCAGAAATTAAATAACAACATTAATCAGATACATCAATTGAAAATATCACTCAGAGGTTCTTGTGAGATCCTCTGTATTTTTCTTTCTTCATTCCTATTACTGATCCCAGAACTCCTATAACCTCTGTGAAATCCTTCTTCTTGTTGATTTTTAATAGGATACTTATTATATTATATGTTTATATATTATATTTTTAAAATGTATATACTATTACTTTATGTGTCTTATTTTCCAAATAACTTCAATCATTTTGTGCCTTAAAGTTTCTTTTATCTTTTACTTATTTTACTTGTTTAGATATAGAAATAAGCATCACTGAGCTCTACCCATATTTAGAACACATCTCCTAAACATGTACTTTGCAATATTCAAATATAATAAAATATTTATTATACATTTACTAAATCATGGCAGTATTTTATTTGTAGTTCTATAATTTTGAGACACATTATTAGATTTTTAGAAAGCAAAGAAAGTCCTGATTATGTGTGGGAAAATATGAACTGCTTACTGCTATCTACTTTGCAGTATCTTGGAACACATAAGCAAGTCCAGCTAAAAGTACAATGAATTCCTCTTATTCTCATAAAGAGGCTATTGTTCACTAAAAGCCTTTTACATACAGGTATTGCTTCAACAGACCATACTAGCCCCACAAACATCACATTGTTCCCTCTCCTTCTGAGAAGTGGAAAGACCTATTGTTCTCATAGAATATTTACAGCAGTAGGAAGTGCCATTTGAGCAGGGCTCACCCTGCAGCAAGCACTCTTTTAAGCTCTTTAAGAACATGTTTACTTCATTCCTTTAAAAGGTGGTACTATCATCACTATCATAGACACTGAATGTGCATGGTTTGATCAAGGGTACATGGCTACTGAATGTCTGTAGGATGAAGATCTAATTGGTCTCATTCAAATACTGGGCCTTTATTTACAAGTATAATGCCTTTTGAGTTACAGTTTTACTTGTAACTCCACACACACTAAAGCTGGGTGTGGTGGTACACAGCTTCAATCTTCAATGAGAGATAGAGGTGGGTGGATTTCTATCACTTTGTCTACAAAGAAAATTCTAGGCTAGGCTGGTCAGGAATACATAGCAAAGTTGTTTTTCAAAGAAAACTAACAAACTCAGCAAACCCCAACTACTGCCATTTTATTTTCAAAATATACATGATACATAGTATACCAAAATTATTTAATACAAATCAAATGTTTGATAGTAGTAGTAGTGACAGTGAGCTTATAGAATAGAATTTCTGGGAAATACATTTGTTGAGGCTGAGTCTAATTCCCGACTCACATGTTTATATAGCATGTGTCTTGGTCTACTGGAAATACCTATTTTTATAATCTCTTTTCACATTAGTATCTATTAATATGTATTATAATAATATTGCATACTATGTAGGATTCTAAGCACAGGAACTAAAAATGCTTTTTATGCACTGACACCATTATACAGCATTTAAAAAGGGAAACAGTCCCTTGGTGTCAAATTAATTAAGGTGACAGTCAAAACCATTTGTGTTCTCAAAATAACTCTTAGTTTTAAGGCAAAGGATCATTGTTCATGACCTTTCTGTTTTATAGTGAACACTCTAAAACCTTTGAAAACAAACTTTTTCCCTTACCTTTACAGCACCTTGTTTTTGGGATTAAGTCATTCATTGCGTACCTGATTCCAGATATACCAAAGGGCCTCCGTGAACGCATACGCCGAGAGAAATACTTAGTCCAAGAAATGATGTATGAGGCCGAACTGGAACATTTACAGCAACAGAGGAGAAAGAGTGGGCAGCCTATTCACCATGAATGGCCTTAGGAACTACCTGTCACCCACAAGGGGAAGTGCTGTTAGGAATGAGGCCCTCGAAATATAGACGGGATCCAAGAAGAAGGCATACTTGGCAAACCATATTTATAAAATGCTACTTGGATGTACATCCCAGCAGCCCCTCGGATTTGCAATGCTCAGACTTGTAAGGAGAGAAAGGAAGGGATGCAACTGAATGGCAGGGAGCCAGGCTCTGATTCTCAGAGCAAGGCCTCAGGGGAGATATGTGCTTTGAGGCCACCCTGTTCCATCAGCTGCAGAGCAAATAAGGAAGGTGGTGGTGAAATTTCCAGGGACATATTTTCATGTAAGTGTTCATATGCTAGAAATACAGATCAGATTCTAGGACTTTCGTGTGAGGTCAGATATTCACAAGAAACGAGCTAAGGAAGTGGTTGGCTCTGATTTCTGAACTCTGTATTCCTTCAGCTTATGGGCTAGTGGAGTTGCCTTCATCTCCCAGACACAATGGGTGTATGCACATGGCATTTTATGCTGCTTCATGTTGACTATGCACTTGAAGAGTTGCACATCACCATAGTATTCAAACCAAAAATCCAAGTTCCAAAAAGAACACCATTGGAATAACTATTACATCGGCTGCGTTTAAGTTTGCTTTGTCACTGCCCATTTTTATTACCAAATGCAAAGAGGTCCACTTCGATTGTTTGAATGGCTAAATTTGTATCATCTAGAATGTGACAATTTGTATTTTACTCCAGGAGCCTATACTACATTCTATTCCATGTACCCTTCTCTGAATTATGACAAATCTCACAGAACACTATGCTCAAATGATGTAAATATATGAATGTTCCTTATATGTTTGCACTTTTACACTGTGTAATGTGGGTCCCAGCTTATGGAGCTCTGAGACCAGTTACACAGGCTGCTACTGTAATCCGTTCATTCAGGAAATCCGAAGCCAAATGGTCTGCAGCACTTACGCTTTTTCTATAATGCACTCTCAACTATGAGCTAATGAAAATAATGCATGCACATAGGGTATTCTTTGCATAAAATACTTTCTGAGTTTCACTTTTTCATCATGGAAGGAAGATTTCTGTATTTTTCTGTTGTTTTGTTTTGTTTGTTTTTTGGTTGTGAGCCTAGCTTTAACAGCTGAGCCATCTCTCCAGCCTTGTTTTGTTTTGTTTTGTTTTGGTGGGTTGATTTTATTTAATTTCAAAACTCTCTAGAAATAAAGTCATATTAATTGTGAATACCATAATTTCATTTGTCATATAATTGTTATTTGAATGTCAATTTTGCCCACACATTGATGGAGCACAAATGAAGCGGTATCCAATTAAAAGAATTTCAGAGGAGGCACAAATTAAGGCGGAAGGATAAAAAGAAAGGCAGGGGGGAAGGGAGTGTACGGTAGAAATAAACACACTTTCTCTTGCAAAACAGGAAGATTCAAGCACTTCTCTCTTGAGAATAGTGTGGGAAATAACATAGAGAACACATATACACAAAGAGTACCACAAACATATGACATACATATAAAGAACACATAAATACACACAGAGAAAGGAAAGAAGAGATTAATGCTCAGAGGGAACACATAAAAAACACACATACTTTTTGTTACTTCTGTTATCTGTTCAGTTTCGTTTTGTTCAATTAACCAAAACAGATATTCCATTAGGCACACACACAAAAATAAAACTACATTGCACACATGCTAGTGAATCTTGACCAAGGAAGCGCACTGCCTGAATTCTAGCACTTAGACTCCTTTGTTTACTTGATTATGATTCTTTTATAGTTTCTGCCAAGAACATTCACTTCTCTGCTTTCCCTATGAGTCTAAGCCAGGCAGTTTGAGATTCCAATTTCTACCACAGGATCTAGGGATGTAGCTCAGTTGTTGTGTGTGTCTAGCATGCATAAGTACCACATAGTCTCAACTCTTAGCACCACTAAATAAATAAGTAAAGAAAAAGAGAAAGAAAGAAAGAAAGATATGTACGGAATCTGGCACACAAATCCTTGTTCCTTGGACTCTTCCAATGCAAATATAATGGCTACTTTCACAAATTACCCAATAAAGCTCCTCTTTTTTGGAACATTTGTGCTCCATTTTCTTTATTAATTAAGTGTATGTACATTCCTGAACATAATATTTTGTTTAACTAATAACATGTTTTCCAAAGTAGGGATGCAAGACAGACATGTCTCTTATGGTAGAACAAACAATAACAGCTTTTTCCTTGAGAATTGTCGGGTTTTCTAGAAATTTAGTCCATTGGGGTTTAAATCATATTGATTGGTGTGAACAGAGAATGATATTTTAATAAATGATGCAAGATATTAATTTAGAAAATTCCTTCCCTGATATTTTTGAAACAGATACAAGAAAACAGAGAGCCAAAAAAATTAATTATCTGAAGCGCTTGTTTTGTAAACAGTGAAAGACAATCAAACTTGGTTCCATTATCACTGGCAGCAAAACACAGCCTCTCACAGTATGTTATCTGTAGATCACTCTGCTTAAGCTGAGGAAATGTTTTATATGTGTTTTTCATACGAATGTAAACTATTTCTCAAAGATTTATAGCACACACTATTCTCAGGAATTCTGTATGATGTGAATGCTGCTCATATATTTTCATATTCTCACTTGTATTTTTATGCTTATAACTAATGGATATGTGCATGCAGTCTGCCTTGACAAGTTGTGGAAACCATTTTAAGTCTTATCTGTAATAGTTCTCAATTGTCTGAGTCTGTGTATGTATGCACTTTTAGGTGGGACGTTGCTGCCTGGCTGCATGGTAATATTCAACTTAAATGCTAAATGATTCTTGACACAATCTATTATTACAATGGAATGAATAGAATTTTTCACTCAATAAATTATCAATTTTACTATAATTTGTATATTACATGTTTAATGTTATTTTTGTAAAACTGTGGGTTTTTTCTCCATTTCTCTCTTAACCTGGGTATCACACAAATAGTTCAGACTCCATATATTATTTTCACAAGCTTCATAGCACAAGAACTGAGAACTTATTCCTCTATTCTTAGCCCTCTAGGCTAATTCGGCTTTCTCCCACTGTACATCCCAGAGATAGTTGCACTTCGTAGCTTTCCTTGCTGAGCTCTCTCTCATGATTTTTCTTCAAATCTGCCCATGGTTCAGTCCCCTCACTGAATCTTCCAGCTCCTCCTCCAGCCCTATTGTCTCTCCTGCTCAGCTATTGGAATACCAGGGGACAGTTGGGGAGCAGTGTTTACACAACATTAAGACAGGAGATTCTCAGAAAAAGGATTGCAACCAGATATTGGTGGTATAGAAATCAGCATTTGAATTCTGCAATAATCTTATGCCAACATCACTTTCGTTGTTCTTGATTATTAAATATTAAATTGGGATCTGTTAAACAGGTATGGAATGGAAAGATTGCACATTCTTTAGCTCCTTGAAGAAATAGTTCTGTTATGCTTAGGGAAACTCATCGCATTCAGACTGTCTCTTGATAGATAGCATTCTCATCTTAAAGTCATTCACAGAACGAGAAGATGGCTCAGTGAGTAAAGTGTTTGCTGTGCAAGCATGATGACCTTAAATCTGGATCATAAACACTTACATAAAAAGATTAACATTGTAGAACATGTCTGTGACTCCCAACTCTATGGAGGCAGAGGCAGGAGGATCCCAGAGGCCAGCCAGTATGGCCAAGTGGTGAGCTCCAGTGTTGGAACGAAACCTGGTATTAAAAGATAAGGTAGAAATCAACGGGACAGTGGACATTGAATTCTTGTCTACACACACAGGCATGTACGCACACATAAACACACACTAATACATACACACAGAGCACAGCACAAAAAAGGAGAAAATAGGTATTTGCATATGAAAGTGCAGGTGAGATATCACATTAATACTAATGATGTTTGTGCTAGTAGAAGATGAGAGAGAAATGTGATTAGGTCATATGAGGGAAAACGTGGGACTGTAATAGCCCAGGATTATGGAAGGGTAGAGGAAAGTTTAAACCCAGGATACCTCAGATAAGGACAGCAGGAGTGGCCTCCCTTCCACTTCCCAGCCTGCCACCATAAAGTTGGCTGTCCCATCATCATCCCTAGTAAGAATTTATTACCCTAACAGTTTCCAGGCTTCAATCTTTTTTTGACCTTGTAAGGTCGTCCCATCCCCAAGCCACAGCCTCTGAGTATGCAGATGAAGTGTCTTCTCACACACCTGTGTAGGCTTTGAACATTTTTATATCTACTTTATTTGGGGTTTGTTATTGTTTGTTCCGCCCTTTCAACCCACCTACCCTAGATAGGAGAGAAAAGAGGTTAATGGGAACAGGAGAGGTAGACCTTTGTAGACTCAGTTCCTTGGAGCAATTCCACTGGCATAGTTGGCAGGATTCTAGCAGACCCATTAAACAGTAAACCAGCAATTCAGCAAAGGTGACTGCAACCGCAGCCAGTGGAACTGGGAGGAAGCAGCGGTCAGAACCTCAAAGCATTTGTTAGAATGGGTCTCTCCAGGAGCGTCTAGAAGATGACCAAAGAACAGCCAAACATAGGAAACTATACCAAGACCAAAAAGCCAAAAAACAAACAAACAAAAACAAACAAAACAAAAAAAACCCCAAAGCCTCTTATTTGGGGGTTAAACACACACACACACACACACACACACACACACACACACACACACAAGCACACACATCTTCTTATTGTCTTTACTAGGAGGCTTATCAGTTGGCAAAGACCATGCCTCCACAAGAGGCAGTTCTTCTAGTGGACAAACATCACCTGTTCTCTCATAAGTCTGTTTCTAGTGGAAGAAACACCACACACCCTCACACAAGTCTGCTTCACATCCCACACCTGGGATCAAGAATCCAGTACACTATGATCACATAGAGGGGCAGGAGGTCCCTCTCAGTGACAATCATAAGGGAGGGGAATAGGGTGAAAGCAAGAGGGAGGAGGAAAGGGAGGATGCAACGGATGGGATAACAATTGAGATGTAAGATGAATAAATTAATTTTTAAAAATTAAAATAAAAAGAATCCAGTACACTCCTGTCCTGGCTAATTATACTCTGCCAAATAAGCCTTGCCCCGCAGAGACCCTAGCCACTTCCCAAGGGTCATAAACCAGCACACCTCCCCCAAACAAATCTGTTCTCCGAAGCTGTTCCTGGGCATGTGTTCTTTCTCAGGCATTCACCGCTCTGACCAAGATTCTGCTTGCACCCATCCTCCCGGCCACTCTTCCCGCCCTGCAGCTCTCTCCACTGCACAACATGCTAGGCTATCCTTCAGGGGAAAGGCAAAAACAGCAGCAGCTGGCACCCAACAGGGATGTGACAGGATCTCAGGGACAGGCAGTAGGAAGTTGAATGCATTCCAACCCCCTGCCCTCCTGCAAGTCTTTACAGTAGCTGAAATGCCCTGAGCTTCCCCAAACTAAGGGCTGTCAGGCTATCTTTTCATTGTTTGTTTTAGGTTAACACCTTTGCATTGGGTTCAGACATGTTGAAAGAACAACTGACACTGTCTGGCCAAGGCTATTGCTTGGTGTTGTTAGAAGGTCCCCCAAAACCTCTGAACTCCAGCAGCCCATAATGGGCATCAGCAATAAACCCCTAACTTTTTGTTGAAAATGGTAAAGTAGCAACCAGTAAAAGCCACTAGAGTGGTCCCTGGAACTCTTTTTTTTTTAAATACATTTTTATTAATTTATACATATTACATCTCAGTTGTTAGCCCATCCCATGTATCCTCCCATTCCTCCCTTCCTCCCGCTTCCCCCCTACTCCCCTCCCCTCCCCTAAGTCTGTGTCTGAGGGGGACCTCCTCCCCCTGAATATGCTCATACGGTATCAAGTCTCTCCTTGGTGACCTCTTATCTTTCCTCTGAGTGCCACCAGGCATCTCCGTCCAAGGGACATGTTCAAATATGGGGCACCAGAGTTTGTGTGAAAGTTAGATCTCCTTCTCCACTCAACAGTGGAGAATGTCCATCGGCTAGTCCGGGTAGGGGTTCAAGGTTTTTACTGCCTAATTTTTCCTTGGCTGTTGCCACAGTTTGCGGAGGGCCCCAGGGCCCAGACTCGCCTGTAGTTTTCCAGGACCCTCTGGGTCCTTCCATTTCCTCTTTCTCCCAGGCTTCTCACACCTAAAGTTTCAATAGGATGTCCTCCCCTCTTACCCACTATTCTGGTAGGTACAGTTTTTCATGGGGACGTACACCTTGGACTAGTGTCTCGATATAAGTGAGTATATACCATTTAGCTCTTTTTGCTTCTGTGTGAACTCACTCATTATGACAATTTCTAGTTCAATCCATTTGTCCACAAATTTTGGAAATTCCTTGTTTTTAATAGCTGAGTAGTATTCCATAGTGTAAATGTACCACAGTTTCTTTATCCATTCTTCTATTGAGGGACACGTAGGTTGTTTCCAAGTTCTGGCTATTATGAATAAGGCAGCTATGAACATGGTTGAGCATATGTCCAATAGAGAAATGGGGCGCAGAGCTAAACAGAGAATTCTCAACAGAGGAATATCAAATGGCTGAGAAACACTTAAAGAAATGCTCGACCTCCTTAGTCATCAGAGAAATGCAAATCAAAACGACACTGAGATTCCATCTTACACCCATCAGAATGGCTAAGATCAATAACTCAACTGACACCTCATGCTGGCGAGGGTGTGGAGAAAGAGGAACACTCCTGCATTGCTGGTGGGAATGCAAACTAGTACAACCACTTTGGAAAGCTATCTGGTGCTTTCTCAGAAAAATGGGAATAGGGCTTCCTCAAGACCCAGCTATTCCACTCCTTGGAATATACCCAGAGGATGTACTACCCTGGAACTCTTAAGACTGCGGCAAAGCTTACATTTGAGGAAAGTTCTTCTCTGACCAGGACATTTCAAAACTACTCTATCATGGGAAACATCTCATCACAAAAAGAAACCCTATATTAGAGAAATAGGGGGTTTCTTAAAGTCCCATAGAATAAGACTTATCAAAAGCCAAGCCTCTTTTTTTGGGGGGGAAGAGGTCCTTAAAATAGTGCCATGTATGATAACAGGTGATATTTACAGCCCTTACTCTTGGACTCGCGTCACTTGCCTCACCCAGAGCTGAGATACCCAAGAAAGAAAACTCTCTCTTCCCATTTCCTGCATATCATAGCTGCAGTCCACCAAATGCATGGGACTACTTAGAGTGGACACTCACCTAGGATGCTGCATTCCCTCACTCAAGTGCATCTAAGGATAAGGATCCTAAGACTGCCCTGATGCAGCTGCTTAGGATGAGTAAGTAATACAAATGTTAGTTGCTCAAATCATGGTTATGTCAACTATTTGTCTATTTCTATCACAAGAATATGCATCTTAGGTTTAACACATAAATATGATTCTATAGATAGATAAGGTTAGATAGTTAGAGAAGCTCTTCAGAAACCTTGAAGAACTACAGAATATGGCATTTAAAGACATTTTTTATCAGTTTAAAGATTCTTTGAAAACAAGACAGGTTAACTCCTGGCAACACTCATCCTACATCAAAGAAGATGATGAGCATCAAAGAATCTCCTTATGGAGATGGCTTCAAATGCGGCAAATCAGCCACAGGACAAAATGTTCTCATTTTGCCCACTGACAGAATTCTGCCTAAAACTTGGCAAACTTGGATGCAGGCGGAGTCGACAGCCAAACTGCCAAGACAGGGTAAGAAAGTCCTCAATAGTTCCTGCCTCATAAATATGTCCATGAGATATACTAGGCCAGAAGGCTGAAGATGATGCTCCACATTATAGAGAGTTTTTGGTGACTGATGACGCATTAAACTGTCCCTGTCATTTTCTCATTTTGGAAGCTGCTTACCTGCACTTCCTGTCTACTCAGATAATTAATTTTATTCCTTCTCAAGTCTCTGATGGGGTTGAAGACCAGATAGTTCAGTTTTACAACTAAGCTTACTCGTTCAGGGGTTAAGATATTTTTACGTCTAGATAGATGTTTTAAGTTAATAAAGATGAGATATGATAGATATTGATTTACATTCAGAATTTTAGGTGCACCAAGATAGGAAAGATGTTGTCTTTAAGGTTGCCAAATACAAACAGCCAAAACAGTATGAATGTAACATTTATACAATTCCTGATTACTTCAAAGTTCTTTTTGCTGTAGGTAGTTTATTGTATATATGTGTAATAATATAAATGTATATGTTTAAAAAAAAAAGCAAAAAAACTGCCCTGTTGCATATTTCACAGCCCTTAAACAGGAAACCGAAACTACCTCTAGCCACTTATAACCCCTTGGGAGAGAACATCACATAAGCCCTCAGCCCCACCCACCCCATTCCCCTTGCCTGTGCTCCTCAAGACTTCATTACAAAGGCAAACAGAGTGCTTGCTAGTTCTCTGGTTCCCCCACCCTTCTTCCCCTTACACACCAACCCTGCACTCCATAGGTCTCCTTAACAAAGGTAGGCAAATCTCTATGCCAACTTGCAGCTTTTCCCACTCCTCCCTCTTCTGAGAGAGAAAGCTGCAGTAGCTCACAATTTCCCCTGATTCTCTCTTCCCTGTCCAACAATGCTGCTCTCTCCGGGATCCCACCAAGAAAACAGAGGAAATGCCATGGAATCCCTTGGCTTCCTCCCCCCTCCTACTTTGTATTCTCTGTGATTCTATTTTGGAGGCAGATAAAGTGCAGCTTAAGCCTCCAGCTAGCTCTGCCTCTCACCCTGCTGCCAATAAATATCATAACTGTGCAATGAACATGGGATTCCAACCATTCACAGTAAACATTCACTCCATGAAAGTTAACCACTTAATTGACACCCTTATCATGCTACAGAGTTAAAAGGCTTAAAAAGACTGACAAAGAAGATGACATTTGTGCCGCTTGGACTAAATCCCTCCTCCAAAGTCAAATTGCCATCTTAAGCAAGCCCCAGGATCAGCAGGACATCTGTTGCTCTTCCCTGCTCTGCCTCGCCTGATCTTCCTGCAGTGGGAGGCCCTCTTACAGAATGAATGTCTCTAAAACTTCAGACAGAATCAAGACCCACATGACATCCCATGGGTATTGATGAACTATTCAGTCAGGAAGTTTTTTCCCACAGGAGCCCTACAAACAGCTCAACCAGCAGGTTAACAGGACCAGGTGCAGCTGTGTGCTTCGAGCCAGGAACAGAGACACCTTAACTTTTGTCTACACACATTCTGCCCCCTCCCTTCTTTTTCTCTGCCAAAAGATGGAGGAAGCCTTCTCTGTTTCCATTAAAAGTGAAATGAGTTTATAGAGAAAAATTCCTGACCCTGCAACCAAAGGCCTCCTTCTTGGGAACATCATCTGAGAGGGTATGAGTTCTGAGTCCAGGCTCCCCTGCCAAGGTCTCATAAATGAACGCTACAGCTACAGTAGATGGTTGTGACTACCCAGGACACAGGAACATTACATCTTTAGCTTCTTTAGCTCAAGCTTTTGTAGCAGCAATAAAAACAGAAGTGATCTGCTTTGAATGTGTGTTTTTTTTTAAAGCATACTGGAAAAATGAGTGCCCAAAATGACCCTGCACACTAGCGATCCCAATGCCCCTACCACAAGACAGTATTGCCACTAGTTTCACAAAGATTTCTACTGGAAAAAAAGATTGCCTCTCCCGTTGTGATAAAGATGGCAAATGGTGGGACTCTGCTGATTAAGGTCAAAGTCCATCTTCTCCAGATAGCTGGTTTTGCACACACTTATGAAGAACAGACTCCCTTCCTCAGCAGGGTTCTCACTCCACCTGATCTGGTAACTCCAGATCTTGTAAATGGCGTCACATAGTCCTACAAGAAAATGCAGGCCCTATCCTTTGCTGATAACAAGCATACATAATTCCAGGAGGTACCCAACCCTGTGCTGAGATCCTAGTCTCCTGAAAATGCTCCTGAATTATTTCTAGATACCATCCCTGACACATAGGATAACTAAGTACTCTTTTCCTTCCTGGGATAAAGGACCCATGTTACTGAGGCGCTGTACCACTGGATGTGGATGAAGTATCCTGGTACCTTTAGCCCTAGCAAATCAGGCACATTCACCCTCACTGTCCAGGGCTTATAAGTCCCTGATTCACAAGTAATGTTGGCTTGATTCCTCACTCCACCATGACCATCTGAGACTACGTTTATTCCTAAAGGAACCACTGCTGCATGCCCAATGATCAGGCAGCAATAGGAGATCTGCATTTGCAGTTGGTGAGGCCTGCTCAACCACTCCCTCTGGTGCTGACTGCTGGGGAAGCATCCACTGAGCTTGTGTCTCACCTTGTCTGCCTCTGGGTTTTGGACATCTGTCTGCATCCCCTGTTGTGCTGGGTTAAATAGATGAACCAAAGAGCTGTGACACTTGTGGGGTTCCCGAATGCCCAATTTCTATTGAGACCTACAGTCTCATTCTGAAAAGGAGCATAGTGTATCACTCATTCCCCACATCCCCTAGAGAGACTGTGAATCTGGCCACATGCCTCAATCCCAAAAACACTCTAGCCACCCATGAGGGAGAGACAGAACCTCTGATATTGAGGCCCATTCATTCCTATCCGGAAGCAGGAAGCACCGGACCAATCTGCCAGGTTCAGGATACAGACCTCCTGGGACCCGCACTGGCGCCTTGGAACATGGAACTGTAACAGGCAGACTTGAACCAACCTGCGGGGACACAGACTTGCTTGACTTTCGCCAAACCTGGAACTACAACAAACTAGAGCCTTTAAACTTAAAATGCAGCAGCCCTCAGCCCTGACAGAAAAAGGGAAAACTTATTCCCATAGAGGCTTTATTGGGTATCCAGCATCCCCGAAGGCTCCCACCCAAAAATTATCACAAAAATAGATGTCCAGCCATTCAAATGGCTTATTGATACTGAGGCAGACAAGACAATTTGGAGACAACAATCCCATAAAACTGACAGCTAATCCCTGGTCCCCAGTTTCTAGGCATAGGGGCTGCAACCATGCATTTATTACTTAGCAGACCTCTAGATTGGAATACCCTGATGGAGCAACTGATCTAATATGCCCTCTAATAGCCAACAGAGCCTCCAACCTTCTGGAGAGAGAAATTTCGGAAACTGGAGAAGTGGTGCTTGCTACACAATCAGAAAAGAATTGCATCAGGTTATGTGCTCATATCTGTAAATCCTGGAATAATGACTCATGAAACTCAAAAATTTTTTATAAATACTTAGGACAAACAGCTAGGCTCTTCTCTGACTAGCTCATAACTTAAAATAACTCATTTATACTAATCCGAATTCTGCTATGTGGCTGGTTCTCTGTGTTCAGGTATGATACATCTGTCTTCCTCACATCTTGTCAGACTAATCTCCCACACCTGGCTCTATCTCAAAATCCTTTCTGTCTGTTGGATGCCCAAATGTGTGTGGGATTATTTCTGAGTCTTCAATTCAATTCCAGTGGTCAACCAGCCTGTTGCTATGCCAGTACCATGCTGGTTCAATTACTGTTGCTCAATAGTACAGCTTGAGATCTGGATTGGAGATTCCTCAGGAGGATCTTTTATTATATAGGATTGCTTTGGCTATTCTGGTTTTTTTGGTTTTCTATATGAAATTGAAAATTGATTTTTCAACGGATTTTAAATTTTGTGTAGGTATTTTGAAAGGGATTGCATTGAATCTATAAATTGCCTTTAGTAAGATGGCCATTTTTACTATGTTAATTCTTCCTATCCATGAACAAGGGAGATCGCTCCATCTTCTGATGTCTTCTTCAATCTCCTTCTTCAGAGATTTGAAGTTTTTTTTTCAAACAAGTCTTTTACTTGTCTGGTTAGAGTTATTCCTAGATACCTTATATTACTGGTGAGGATGTGGAGAAAGGGGAACACACCTTCATTGCTGGTGGGAGTGCAAACTTGTACAACCACTTTGGAAATCAATCTGGCGCTATCTCAGAAACCTGGGAATAGGGCTACCTCGAGATCCAGCTATTCCACTCCTTGGAATATACCCAGAAAATGCATCACCACACAACAAGGACATATGCTCAACCATGTTCATAGTGGCCCTATTCATAATAGTTAGAAACTGGAAACAACCTAACTATCCCTCAGTCAAAGAATGAATAAAGAAACTCTGGCACATTTACACTATGGAATATTACTCAGATATTAAAAACAAGGAAATTCTGAAATTTATGGGCAAATGGATGGAACTAGAAATGATCATACTGAGTGAGTTAACCCAGACCCAGAAAGACTCATGGTATATACTCACTTATAATTGAACACTAGCTGAAAAGGGATGTCCCCTGAAAGTCTTCACTTACCAGGAGATCGGGATAGATGTGAGGACTCCCTATTGGCACTCTAGATGAGGGAAATATAGGAGAATGGGAAAATAGATGGAT
The DNA here is from genome assembly GCF_964271855.1 of Acomys minous. Classification (NCBI taxonomy): domain Eukaryota; kingdom Metazoa; phylum Chordata; class Mammalia; order Rodentia; family Muridae; genus Acomys; species Acomys minous. The sequence continues at coordinate 37,436,919 of NC_140485.1, forward strand.
CCATAGGGTCCTAGAAACCCACAAGAAGATCATCATCATGGGTGGATCTGGACCTGGGTGGTCTGCTCAACCTACTGCATCAACCAAGGTCAATACACGCAATAAACATTGAACCCATATTCCGTTCTAGCCAATGGTCAGAATATTCTCCACAGTTGAGTGGAAAGGGGGGACTGACTCAGACATGAACTCTTGTACTATAAAGTTGACCACCTCTCCTTGTTGGGGAGGCCTGATGGCACTCAGAGAAAGGATAAGCAGGCTACCAGGATGAAACTTGATAGGCTGTGACCATATCATGGGGAAGGATATAACCTTCTGTCACAAACCTAGGGCAGGGGAATAGGGTGAAAGAGGGAGGGAAGGAGGAATGGGAGGATACAAGTGAGGGGACAACAATTGAGATGTAATCTAAATAAATTTTTAAAAAGACTGGAAGTAAATCTTTTATTTATAAATGAGTTGTCAAGGTCCAATAACTTATGCAATAGTTAAAGCACACATACATATGTGTATCAAAAATAACTTTAGAATTATATGAATATACAATAATTTATACCAATGTATAAAAATAGTTGAAGATAACAATAGTTCTATAGTTGAGGAACAGATTCAATAATCTACATTTTTATCCTATTATTACTATATTCCCCCTTTTTCTTCAACTCTTCTCCTTATCTAAGAAATGATAGAGAAAAGAAAAGAAAGAAATCCCCTAATGTGTGCTTCTATACCATACTTTTTCCAGATCAAGACTATTAACAATTTTTAACCAACTTGTTTTAATGACAAGTAGCCATCACCCAATTGAACAACTAAAATCTACCCACCCCATCTTAAAGGAATGGGACATCACTTTTTAAAATATTGCTTCCTGCCGATTTAGGGCTTAGTATCCCTTTTGCGGGGCCCAAGAAAAATGGGGAAATGGTTAAACCTTAAGAAAGTCCGTTGTAACATGTGTTGTCCAGTTTCTAAAGGCTGTGAAAATGCAGACTTAAATAAAGTCCTGACTGGACCACTCTAAAAGGCTGGACCAAATGAGCTGGCTGCTGTGACATTGTCTTGGAAAGAAGTTTTTGATGAAATAGCAACTAAAGCAATCTGAAGTTGGATCTTGCAGGATGCTGGAATAAATATGTTTCAGCATCTCAGCATCTTAGAGGATGATTATTTTCAAGGCTGTCTTCATTCTATTGGTGTTTGGTCCTTTTATTCTGTAAATACATAAATTCTCGCAAGTAATACACAATTCTGCAATTATATATGCATGGGTTGTGCAAAATGTATGGATCAATTAAAGATAATTTCTTACTCTTTTTTGTATGATCAGGTGAAAGACATATGACATTCTTTACAAGCTAGTTTGGACTGTATAACCAAACTGCAACACAAATCTCCATTCATGCAATGTGAAAGGATGACATGTAATAAATCTTGAGGATTCTGTAGCCAACAGGGTTTATTTGCTATGGGTTGACATTCATGCCCCAGCCATTTTAAGAGCTGTTCCTGTTTAGAAGGATCAGCATATATCTACCTGTCTTGATCATTTTTAATTTATTTTTCCTGTCTGTAGCCAAGATCTTCAGGGATCCTCCCTGCCAAATCTGATTTTCATCAATTTGGAAAAGCATAGCTTTTTCTTTTCCTGTTGGAATAAATGTAAAATCCCCAACATAACACACCTATCTTCTCTTTTGGAATTAGGACCTTTGTATGCTGATTGAATTCAGCAGTCCTTTCTAAAATCCAGTATTTTTTTTTAAAGTTGTACTTCTTGTCTCATTGACTTTTAAAAAATTCAAAGTCAACAAAGCTCCATTTAATCTATCCTGGGATAGTCTTTATCCCCCTTCTGTTCTACTAGCATCTCTTTTAAATTTTTGTTAGATCTCTCCATAATTGCTTGGCCAGTAGGATTGTAAATTATATCTGTAACATTTGCTATGCCATAATGTAAAAGCAAACAAACAAACAAACATCAACAACAAAATGTTGTATTCCAATGGATACACATGCCAAAGTACCAGCAGCCCCAACTTGCAAAGGCATATCCAAGACAGTCACCATCTCTAACAAATGTATAATCTCAGAATCGTCCTCCTCAGAATTCAAGGCAAAAATCCCATTGGCATTCTGAATATGTATCAATAAGTTGAATCTGGATTTTTAATTCAATATATTGTATGTCTATGGGTTGCCATTCTAATTCCTCAAGCCCCTGTGGACTTCTGTCATCTGGAGCTATTTTTTCCTAATCTCTGTTCTATGGTCTCCAATCTAGCAATCCGTTTCTCAGTTTCCTTCTTCTCCAAGTCTGTTTTACTTTGAACTTTCTTGAAAATAATATAAAGAACTATGCTTATTACTGAACATACTATTATTATTATTATTATTATTATTATTATTATTATTATTATTATTAATTATTTATTTATTTGTATTTGGACAGTCAAAATAAAGCTGTAGGGGGTCCAAATGTCATCTTCTACAAGGTTTTCCACCTTTTAACATAGAAAATATTTATTTATTTATTTATTTATTTATTTTTTAATCTCTCTAAGTCTCTCTATGGAGACTTATTTTATCATTTAACTCTGTATTTTTATTTGTCTGTATTTAGTCCATATTTAGCATCTATGGACTTCTGAAAATATTTTCTCAATTTTTCTTTCTCCTTTCTTGTATGTGAACTTATATATTTCACTTTTACCACCTTTGAACTTAATATCTTACTTTGTAATTAACTTTATTTAAATTATTTCCAATCTTTTATGACTTATTTCTATCAGTTTATTTAATTATATATCTAAGGATTGTATTTCATCAAATTCAAACTATTTGTATATATTTATGATGTTTCACATTTAGTGTCTTATCCTCTATAGCATTAAAATGCAAGTTTAAACGTTTTTTTTGCATGGTGACTGAGTTTGGATTTTTTTTCTGTGTCTTTCTGTGTCTGAATTTGGCTCCTGCTTCCAGGGCTGTGCTGTGCTTGGCCACGCCCCATCCTTCTCCCACAAGGATAGGCATTTCAGCCTTCCTCCTGACTTTGGCCTAAGATTGGATCTTTTCCCCCGGGTTTTCCTGGGCCCAACTGCTAACCCGTGGTGGGTCATTGCTCACCAGATCATGCCAAGCCTCTGACTTGGATTCTACAGTCCACACTAGCTTGGGTTTTGCCCGGTTCTGTGGCTGTGCTCACTGAATGCCTGACCCCTCTCTTCTCCTTGCCTCTCTCTGGGGCAGGTTCCTGCCTGGCTGCTGGCATTGTTTTCAGCCTGGCCCTGGGCAGGGACACAGCAAGGCCAGGCATGTGGTCTGTTTAGGGTGCACAGGTGAATCATAGTAAACGCTCTGATGGCCTGGAACCATGCAGTGCTACGAAGAGCCTGATAATGTAATTTGGAGCTCCAGCTTCTGCTGTTCCACTATTTAGCAGGGGTATTTTTTCTTTCTTTGAAGCTGTTTTGTTTTGAGGGAGGGTTTGGGCCTCTACCTAAGACTTCTTTAAGGTTAGTTTGGATTTTATGTTCCACATACGGTACACTATTATATTGGAGGAGGGGGGGGTTCTTCCCAGTCCCAAGCTCCCAGAATAATGATTCATGAGACTCAAAATATTTATACAAATTCCTATCCCATATAGCTAGGCTCTTATCTTAAACAAGTCATTTATACTAATTTATATTCTGCCATGTGGCTGGTTACCTATGTTTAGGTACCATGCATCTGTCCTCCTTGCATCTTGCTGGACCAATCTCCCATGCCTGGCTCTATCCCAGAATCTTTTCTGTCAGCCTGATGTGCCACCTCCTATTTCTTCCTTAAGCCATAGGTCATCATTTTTTTTTATTGAAAGGTTTATACAATTGCCCTTATGAAGGGACAAATTTGAAGTCCTTACATAACTAGTAAAAAAATCGTATTCTGCTCTAACATATTCACTTCTCCATTAGTCCATGGAACACCCCTGTGTTGCTATAAAAATGAGATCAGGGCATGGAGACTGCTACAAGATTTAAAGACAATTAATAAAATGATGAGAGTCAGAGGTTCTCCTGAAAGGGGCCTGCCACCTGTTTCAGCCATCCCTCTCAATATCCCTCTCTTAGCAATACATATAAAAGACTGCTTTTTTCTATTCCCCCCTCCACTCTCAACATTGTGAATGATTTGTGTTTTCAATACCCTCTACAGACAGTTCTCAGACACAATTCTTCCTTGGGGAATGGCTACCAGTCCCAGCAACTGCCAATAGGGTGTGGCTACCACTTTAAAACCTTACTTACATAAAGGACTCAATATTTATCATTACAGGCATGACATCGTGGCATGGGGAGATTCTTCCATCTCATCCTCTCTACTTAAGAATCAATTAACACCTTCCCTATTTTCCCTAGGATTCAAAATAGCTCCTCACAAAATATAGCTTAGTCTGCCTATCACATTCTTAGGAATGAAAATTTCCCTCACCTCAATACTACCTCTTAAACCCACCTTTTCCTTCCCTTCAACCTTAACTCTTGCCTCTCTCAAACACTTTTTGAAGAACATTAATTGGCTTTGACTCTGGTTCCCTTTCCTACAAGCAGTCTCCAGCCCCTCTTTGAACTCTTAAAGGAAACAAGAGCCTCACTTCCCCACAAACACTCTCCTGTGAGGCTATTCAAGCTCTAAATTCTGTCAATAATGCCCTAAAAGACTTGTCACTTGTTAGATATGACCTAACAGTGCCCATAGAGCTTCCTATCTTAAATTCCTCCCTACACTTGTGGGACGCCTGTATCAGCCTCAAGGAATGCTGAAATTGCTTCACATTCTGATGAGCAGTGTGTCTAGAACTCTAACTGAGGTCAATGCACTTGCTATTATGATTAAAAATAGCTGGTTTAGTGTGTAGGAATGTCTTTCTGCGGATATAGGAACTGTCAATAAAGAGCTGATTGGCCAATCAGCTGGACAGGACAGGAAGTGGAGGGTAGGACTTCCTACTATGGAGAATGAAATTCTGGGAAGGGAAGAGATAAAGGTCATTTTTGCCAGGAGACATGGGGGGATACCAGTGTTTTCATAAATGCTGGGAGGATAGCTGAGCACAGGACTGTAGGATGGAGTAGAATCTGCCCTGGGAGTCATCAGATTGGCAAGTGATTGGTTTTTATATGGATTATAAAGATACCAGGATAAGAGTAGCTCATATTCTGCCCAGTGTAATGCCTACAGCATAATAATAAATCATAGTCTTTCTGTGTCTATCACTGGAGAACTAGCTGGTTAAACCTGCCTCAACGATTCACTGAATAAATTACTATATAAAAATGGTCGGTCTACAACATAATGGTGAGCCAGGCTGCAGGCTTGAATCTAAGTTTACAGCCTGAGGAGTCCTGAGTGAAAGATTCAGACAAAAGAGCAGGGAACCAAAGCTGAATATATTTCAAAGGTGCACCTCTCTCGATAGAACTTTCTGCCTTCCAACAAAGCTAATAGAGGGTAGTAAATGGAGGTTATTATGGTCTTTCTTGAACCAAAGCATAAAGGCACAGGAAACTACAGCTAAAATGGAAAGTGCCACGGCAGAGAGCACGTGGACCCTTTCTGGTTTGGTTTTGGCTGTTGTTGTCACGGACATGATTATAATGTGTTCAAGTCTGATCATGGTTTTCTGTGCCCTCTCTTCAAAGGTTCACAATTAAATGAACTTACATAGGGAGGGAACTGAAGGATGGATGCAATGCTAGATTACAAAGAATGAAAATGGAGGAGGAAAAAGAACACTGCCCAAAGGAAAACAATACATCGATAGCAGCTGGAGCTCAGGGCTCTCTAGCTGCAAGATGCTGGACAGTTATTTCTGGAAAGGGCCCACCACTACATTTTGAACATTTTAGCAATGACTAAATTCAAAACTAATTATGGACAGGGCTTTTGATGTTGCAATGTGAAATGGCACAACTGGCCCAAAACTTAGAATTTTATTGTTTCTCTGCTTAATTTTTGTTTGAAAAATTTGAGTTACAATGGTTTGAATTTGAGATGAAATATTTGAACAGGGAAGTGGTGACACATGCCCTTAACTCCCTTTACAGCTGCGAGGGGATCTACAGAAAAGGGAAATCTTCATCCCTCTGCTCATCGTATTATGTCTCACCTTCACTCTGGTGCCATGGAGGCCACTCAAGCAGGCTTTGTCCAAGCACACCATCTGGACAGCAACTCCAGGACAAGCTTGACCAGGCCATGGCTTCCACCATGGACAGTCTCGAGTCCCTTAAATAGCAAATCACCACCCTTAGTGGGGTTGTTCTACAAAATCAAAGAGCTCTAGACTTACTGATTGCTGAACAGGAGGGACTTGTGTTGTGCTGTTTCTATATCAATGAAACAAACTACAGGGCTACAGGAACAAAACTTATAGTACATGCCCAACACCCCTACCCCACGGCACTCAGATTATCTGGTAGCTTGATATGTATTCCTGTCCTTGGCCTCATACTGGAATTGTAGCAAATAAGAAGCTAGCTGATTAGCTGATTACACTTTTCAACCACACAGAGGAAACAGACACAGGGAACTGAACATGGATAAAGCCTGTCCCCAGTAATGCACTTTCTCCTGCAAGGTTCCACCTCCTGCAGATTCCGTAATCTTTACAAACAGTGCTACCAATTGAGAACTAAGGGGTCAATTGAAGACAAGTAAAAAAATGTCATCAGACATGTGTATCCCATTTTCCCCAAATTACAGTATCACAGTCGCTTTCAAACAGCATTCTGGGTTTCATAGAAAGAGTCAGTTAATATCTTATCTCACTCCTATTATTTTTAGAGCTACAAGAAGAACATTTTGAGGAGACCAAAAATTCTGACTTCATATGGAAAGTTAATTTTTTCCTATAAGCATTTTTATTCAAAATGAAACGTGCCATCACTGCACTGTCTAACAAAAGAATTAATTGAGTTTTTGCTTGAATTATTGATCATCCCAGGTTTGGGCATTTGTCTTTATGGATGTGATCAATTTCTTCCCATCAAGCTTGTAGTCTTGGTTCATCTGGAAATTATACTTGTGACAATATACCATGGCTTTCTTTCTAATGTCTACCATTTTTTTCATCCACAGTAAGCCTTTTTTAAAAAAATAAAACTGAAAGCGGCATATAGGTTGGTTGGAAGCATCTTCTAGTCAGGACTGACCTAATGTCTGGTGTCATCTAAATCTACCATCAGAAAGCAGTAGCCTGGCAGATTTCTAAATTCACTAACGACTTCATAAGAGATGAGCTGTGCAGCTCTCCATGATAAAACTGCTTCCAAATTTCTTGACCCTAAGTGGCAGCTCTTGGTTACTGTGAGCAGTCAGAATGCAGAATCCCTATCTACTTCCCTAAGAAGGCAAGGCGTAATTTTAGAGCCTAGACCTGCCCTGACTTCTTCAGTTATTTTTTCAAGTGAAGTCTCTGGATGGAAAAACAGTATTTCTACCTCCATTATTTTTGCAGAAGCAAAATTTCCAAATTGCTGGTTGAAAAAGAAAGCATGAGAGCTGTATTTGGAACACTACACAGAATTACAATTGTGATGTGGATGGCTATTCGGGATGTCTTACAGTCTCAGTTCCACGGAACACTAGCAGTTAAACACCTTATGCCAAATTCGCTGTATTTTGAAGCAAGAATATGACTAGACATTACTATTCTTGGTGTCTTTATCTAAAGGGGAAGCAAAGGATTGAATTACAAGAAAGAAAAAAAATACAATTGCAAAACATCAGTGGAAGCTATGCTTTGGAGATAGTCGGGCCAACTTGGGAATGTCTGTCTGACCAAGGTTCAAAAGCAAGCCTCCTTTGCAGGTGCTTTTTCAGCTTCGCTTGTGAACATGCCTTGCATTTTTCTAACCAGACAGCAAACAAGTTCAGTTCATCTTTGAGTGCAAAAATAAGGGAGACTTTTTTTTAAGCCTGTATATTTGTGTTTGTGTTCTTTAAGGTCCTAATAAACCAAATACTACATACTGTATCCAAAACATTGAAGGGAATGACCTTGTATATATTATGGTGAAGATTATTATAACATATGTTACTTGTAAGGTCCATCTTAGTCTCTAAAGCTTACAGAAAGTTTTCAGAGAAGTAGACCGCATTGTATCTAGCTAATGGGAAATACTCTTAATTATACATCGTTCCCCAAACACTCTCTTTAAAATTCAATAATTAGAATTTCGAAATGTCATAGAATTCATGAATACAAAACTTTGTTAAATTTTAGTAATACAAAAAATACCTCATGAAATTTCAAACTGATAACCAGAAGTATTACTATCATTGAGCATTTTCTTCTGTAAAATAAGGTTTATTTTTTGTTTGTTTGTTTTGCTTTGTTTTTCTAATTTGCTATGAAAACCTAAAACTACCAATAATGGTAATATGTCTACTAATATTACTACTAATATGTCTACATATTAATAAGTTTAAGTGTATTCTGGGACTTCTGATTCTTCAAACACCAAAAAATATTGTATTGGAAAAGTACACCTTTGAGTGTTTATTATTCATGTGTTTGTAAATCTTTACTGAATTGCTTGGAAAGTTGAAACTGTACCATTCAATCTTTCTAAGAACAAGAATAAAATAACCTAACAGTAATTTTTCTATCAATCAAAAGTTACAATTGTCATCTTCAATCTCTTTCTTTAGGGTTTTGAAATTTTTTTCAAACAGGTCCTTCACTTGCTTAGTAAGAGTAACTCCTAAGTACTTTATATTGCTTGTGGCTAATGTGAAGGGTGTAGTTTTCCTAATTTCTTCCTCTGCAAGCTTATAATTTGTGTATAGGAAGGCTACAGACTTGTTTGAGTTAATTTTGTATCCAGCCAATTTGCTGAACTGGACCCATATTTGTCACCTTGTACAAAACTCAAATCCAAGTGGATTAAAGACCTCAACATAAAACCAGAGACACTAAATCACTTAGAAGAAAAAATGGGAAAGAGCCTGGAACATATTGGCACAGGAGACAACTTCCTGAACAGAACACCAACAGCCCAGGCATTAATGTCAACAATTAATAAATGGGACCTCATGAGGCTGAGAAGCTTCTGTAAGGCAGGTGACAAGGTAAAGAGAACAAAGCGACAGCCTACAGACTGGGAAAAGATCTTCACCAACCCCACATCTGACAAAGGTCTAATATCCAAAATATATAAAGAACTCAAGAAATTAAATACCACCAAACCAAATAACCCAATCGAGAAATGGGGCATGGAACTAAACAGAGAATTCTCAACAGAGGAATATCAAATGGCTGAGAAACACTTAAAGAAATGCTCAACCTCCTTAATAATCATCAGGGAAATGCAAATCAAAACAACGCTGAGATTCCATCTTACACCCATCAGGATGGCTAAGATCAAAATTTCAAGGACACCACATGCTGGCGAGGATGTGGGGAGAGAGGAACACTCCTTCATTGCTGGTGGGAATGCAAACTAGTACAGCCACTTTGGAAATCTATCTGGTGCTATCTCAGAAAAATGGGAATAGGGCTACCTCAAGACCCAGCTATTCCACTCCTTGGAATATACCCAGAAGATGCTCCAGCACACAACAAGAAAATTTGCTCAACCATGTTCATAGCAGCCTTATTCATAATAGCCAGAACATGGAAACAGCCGAAGTGTCCCTCAATAGAAGAATGGATAAAGAAACTGTGGTACATATACACTATGGAATACTATTCAGCTATTAAAAACAAGGAATTCCCGAAATTTGTGGATAAATGGATTGAGCTAGAAATGATCATAATGAGTGAGTTAACCCAGAAGCAGAAAGACTCAAATGGTATATACTCACTTATATCTGCATATTAGCCCAACGGGCATGTCCCACGGAAGCCTTCACTTACCAGGAAACTGCGACAGAGGAGAGGACATTCTAGTGGGACTCTAGATGAGAGAATCATGGGAGAAAGGCAAAGTAGAAGGACCCAGAGGGTCCTAGAAGCCTACAAGTAGAACATTATGATAGGCAGATTTGGGCACAGGGGTCCCCCTCAAACTAAGGCACCAGCCAAGGACAATACAGGCGGTAAACCTTAAGCCCCTACCCAGATCTAGCCAATGGACGGAACACTCTCCACAGTAGAGTGGAGAGTGGGATATTACTTTCTCACATACTCTGGTGCCTCACCTTTGACCATGTCCCCTGGACGGGGAGACCTGGTGGCACTCAGAGGAAGGACAGCAAGTTACCAAGAAGAGACTTGATACCCTATGATCATATAGAGGGGGAGGTAATCCCCCTCAGGAACAGTCATAGGGGAGGGGAATAAGGGGAAATTGGGAGGGAGGGAAGAATGGGAGGATACAAGGGATGGGATAACCATTGAGATGTAACAAGAATAAATTAATAAAGGAGGAAAAAAAATAAATTAAAAAAAAAAGTTACAATTGATTTTGAAGGCTCTAATATTTAACTGATCACCCTTGGTGATACTCAGTAAATTAAAGTTGTTTGGAATGGAATCAGGTTATAAAGTTTTAAATACTGAGCAAAGTAATTAAATCCTCATTAAATTTACTTTACACTATTTAGATTATAAGCATACAGAATCTGCAACTCTACAAATGGACAAGGTAAAAATTTCTGAAAAGTTTCAAAGAAATCTGGTTACTATGAAGCAAACAGGTGAAGGAAAAAAATCACATTTTGTCTTATGTGTGTACTTTTTGATATCCTGAGAAGACTGCAATGTTATCAAAACACTTCAATAATACTTGTTTTTAAATACTTTGTAAAAGTGTCAGTTTGCAGACCTTTTCTATTCCTGTAGAAACACTAGTTGTTACCCCCATATAGTCACAAAATTGTAAAACTACATACAAAATGCTGTTTGAATTAAACAAAATCAAATCTCATCCCCTTGCTTGTGTTTAAGGCTCATCCTTACTTCTGTGTACTGAATTGTTAACATAGCTTGAGATGTTTGCTTGAGGCTGAAATTCACAAATGTGTGACTTAATAAACCACCAGATAGTATGTGGTTTTCAGTAATGAACTTGTGCATCTTTATGATAAGATCCTTCTCATTTTGAGGAATGTAGGACCTTTTAATCATGTTTCATAGATATACTCTTACATACGGTCTACTGTTTAGGAGTGCACGGCATTATTTTTGACGTGGAACTATGCTTATGTCATTAGTTCTGTTTTCCACAGCACCCTAGCAATACATGTGCTAAGTAAATGTCATCAAAGAGAAACAGTGAAACAATTTCCCTTAAAATGAACACCATTTTCCTCATACACTACACAAGGGCAATGGGCCACTCACTAGGCTAAGTTGTCACAATAATTCTGTTAAATAAAAATAGTTCCTATTCCTTTTAGTTGAAAATAAACTAATATTTTAAAAAATCTTTTCTACAAGTGACCAGGGTAATTAGTTTCAGAACTCATGTTTGTGTCTAAGCTATTTGATTCAGATACCTCATGTCAACCAACAAGCTACACCTTTTTTTTTTGCATGAAATCATGAAAAAGAGCTTATCAGCCATGTAAATGAGTTTAGTGAAATGGGCATTCTTACCTTCACTAGCGTCTGCAATTATGCGTAAGAAGCACAAAGGCTAGCATTGAGTTTAGCACGCTTTCCACTTCAAGAAACTCAGCACACAGCCCAATGTAATTGAGAAGTTTCTGGACATTCTACAGCAAAGCAGCCTCATGTTCAACACATTTCCACTGAGCATGGCCCTGCAACACCATCCTGAGCTGCTATTTCTTGAGTAGGGGATAAGGTGCTGGACTCACTTAGTCTATTGACTGTGCATTTTGCAGTTTTCTTCCACTTCACTACACAATTAACACAGTTCCAACCCCTGTTTATATGTTTATTTTTTCACATTTCCTTCTTCTCTATATAAAGACATGCCTGTTGAGTTTGGGTGGGCAAAAGGTACCGCTGTACTCCAGAACTGTGAAGTGCTTGCATCTGATGGAGTGACTTAAGCTTGAACACGTTACCTGGATGAGTTCTGTGCATAATGAATAAAGACTCTGTGGCTAATGATCTCTATTCTAAATAGTATGTTCTTTACATAGTTCATTTAAAATATGCTGGATGACTTCACAGCTTAGTATGACTTCCTCTTTACTCAGTATTGTAGATTAGACTCTTGACTCTGGATAAGCATTGCTTTTTCTCACACACACACACACACACACACACACACACACACACAGATACAGAGATACACACACTGTGTATGTGTGTGTGTGTGTGTGTGTGTGTGTGTGTGTGTTTATTGGTGTGTGGATATATGCACGTGAGTGTGACTGCCAATGGAGGACACAAAAAGACATCAGATTCCCTTGAGATCTGGACTTATAGGCAACTTAATCTACTCAACTTGGTTGCTGGGAATTCAGCACAGGCCTTGTGGAAGAGCAACAAGTTCTCCTAAATCCTAAGCCATCTTTCCACCTCCAAATTTATCATTTTAAAGGGACTGAACTGAAGAAGAAGCACTGCTTCAACAGCACAAAGTGAATAGTGTTTTTATATGTGACTGTTCCCACTGTCAAGACTGACTTTTCTCCTCATGTACTTACTACAGTTATCCTTGTTTGGTCATCATAGCTCTAGCACCAGTAATAACTAAAGGAACACGTAACAGAGGCAGCGGGAGGGTACTAATAGAAGTTAAGTGGTCTAGCTGTGGCCACAAAGAAGGTATAGCTGTGCCTACATGTCTACATACATGTGAGACATGAAGTTGGAGATGATGCCGTTCCCATTTATCAGCCTTTTCAGAGAAGCAATGAGTATGCAGGTTCCCCTTTATGTTCGGTCTTTACCTCACCATGATACTTTGATGGGTAAAACTTTAAAGCTGTAAAACTCAGTCCTGTTAGGTCATGTAGCATCAAACACTTCTGGCCTCACTTGATTTTTTTCTCATCTGAATTCGGTGATTCCCAAAGGATATCCCGAGAAACAGTCACATCGTTTCTATAAATAAGTATAAATAGGTATTGGACCTCCTTTCTGAGAAGGATTTGTACTCAAGGCTACAACAAGAAGAAGTGACACGTGTGTGAGTATATTATTGGTTGCATGTATTGTCCTAGAAATGAGTAGTCTTCTCCTGTGCGCTGTTACTGTAGCTTTTGTCCTTGGGGTTGTAGCCTGGAATCTGGGCCATGCTTTCTTGCTTGAGTCCATTCTGTAGGGCAGATTCAACCCCTTGTTTCCAGGCACCACCACCGTCAGGGTCGTCCTGAGGAATGTGCAAAGACAGATGTTAAAAGACAGTCTTGATGTATTTAAAACCAGCTCAGGGGATATCATGTAACTACTGCGCTTTTACAAAGGGTGACCAACACAGCTTTTCATTCATTCCCACTTCCTGTCCACATCTCTCACAACCCTTGCACTGGAGCTCCAAGCATACAAAGCATACCCTGACTCCCTCCAGAAATGGTTTCTTATTACCTATTACTCCTCAGCTTGCTCCCTCAGTGCAATTTAGAGCTCAGGCTACTCATTGTGGGTCTGGACTGATGAGAATACAACTGTTAAAAAGTTTCCAATTTGTCTGACATAAATGTACTTCTTAGGGGTAAAGAGTCTAAGTCAGCGAGGCATATTTTGCTGCTTCTTTGACTGTTAACGCTCCTCTTTTTACACTTGTAATGGTTTGAAGATGAAGCATTTCTCACAGTTTTACTTTGGCTGATGATACAGGGGACATTGTGGTGTTTAGGAAGTGAGAAGAAAGAGGTTACTCGTGGCTTTCCCTTGGTGCCATATCTTGCTCTGACTCATGCATGCATTCCTTGTCCTTCTGTTTCCTCCCCCACCAGGAACTGAACAGCCTCCTTCCCGTGCTCCCTCCAATCTCCTAATCTGTCCAAGTGCATGGAATTAAGCAATCATGGATGAATCATCTGAACCTGTGAGCCAAAACCAAACCAAAGTACAACAAACAACAACACAAACTTACAACTCCTCCTATAAGGCTTTGCATCAGAAATTTTGTTAAGAGATAATAGGCATGAATAACTAAGGTTAAAAACTACCCTAGAGAGTTAGGAAGTTGTGTCTGTGTCATTCTGTATAATCATCTTAAGTTTTTAAATAACAAAAGCTAAGTAAAAGGAAAATGACACTTAAAACCAAGGCTTTCCAATTCAAAATCATCAACTCACATACATATTATATTTGACTGTCTCATATTTTGTTCTGCTTCTTAAACTTATATTTATATTTTTTTCCTTCTCAGGGGCTAAAAGAGACTTTGGAAACTGATCACTCACAGTGTCACCAATCCATCCAGGAAGTATGTTTGCCCATCAACACACACACACACACACACACACACACACACACACACACACACACACACGACCATCATTTGGGAGACTGAAGTCAAAATCTAGATTCTTTCAAGCTCTGGCATTTACTGTTTTCCATCCTTACAGCCCTTTCCACGGCAGTTGTTTCAGAGAGACAAAAGGGTACTCCCAGAGACAAAACAGTACCCCACCCCAGTGGTATGGGTGTGCCTTTCTCCCCCTGGTTATCAATCTGTGGGTTGATAGCCCTTTTACAGGTGTTGCCTAAGACCAGTGGGAAACACTGACATTAGCAACATTACAGTTATGAAGTAGCAATGAAAATAATTTTGGGGTCAGGGTCACCACATCAAGTGGAACTAACTGCATTAAAGGGTCCCAGCATTAGGAAGGCTAAAAAGGTTATGGACTCAACTGAAGGTTGAAAACTTAGTAAACCAACACCTAATTGTTTGTTGTTTGACATCTTTTTTTTTTTTAATATTTTTCTTTCATACATTACACCCTGGTGGCAGTTTCCCCTCCCTCCACTCTTTCTAGTTCGCCTGACACACGCCTCGGTTCTTCCCCAGAACTACTTCTCTGACAGAGGTAAGGGAATGGGGTAAAGGAGTGATGTGGAAACCAGCATGTTTTAAGAAGCTTATGCATCCACTCACCTGCTCTGTTTCCTGGTCGTGCTGAACTCCACACCAGCACAGAGTTTTGTATTTCTTAGACCAAAAGCAAAATAAATTGCAAACTGGTCTTATTAAAAGTGGGTCAATGTCTTTGCCTCTTTGCTTGCCTGTTAAGAAAAGGGAGATGGATTAAATGGCTTCAGCCCTCCAGGCCTTCTATTTCAGTACAGCCATTATCAACCTGAAGAGCAAGTTAGTTTTTACCAGCTTGAAAACAAACCTAAGAGGTGAACCCATAAAATGTGGATGACCACTGGAAGAGGTGAGACCTAGCAGTTATAAATTCACAAACTGTCATCTCAAGAAAGTTCAGGGTCTCTAAGATGGCGCCGAAAGCGAAGAAGGAAGCTCTTGCCCCTCCCAAAGCTGAAGCCAAAACAAAGGCCTTGAAAGCCAAGAAGGCAGTGCTGAAAGGCGTCCACAGCCACAAGAAGAAGAAGATCTGCACGTTACCCACCTTCCAGCGGCCCAATACCCTGCCGTTCCGCAGGCAGCCCAAATACCCTCAAAAGAGCGCACCCAGGAGGAACAAGCTTGACCACTATGCGGTCATCAAATTTCCCCTGACCACCAAGTCAGCCACGAAGAAAATAGAAGACAACGACACACTCGTGTTCACTGTGGATGTCAAGGCTAACAAGCACCAGATCAAACAGGCCGTGAAGAAACTCTATGACGTTGATGTGGCCCAAGTCAATACCCTGATAAAGCCTGATGGAGGGAAGAAGGCATATGTTCGACTGGCTCCTGATTATGATGCTCTGGATGTTGCCAACAAGATTGGGATCATCTCAACTGAGTCCAGCTGGCTAATTCTAAATACACACTTTTTTTTCATATTAAAAAAAAAAAAAGGAAGTTCAGGGCTGTAACATTAACGAGCCACCTGAAGAAATAATAGGAAGTAAATTTCTTTTTAATTTTTATCTAAATCACTTATTTACTGGACCATCTAGGTTAATATTTATAAAATTAAAAAGATCATTCTCATTGTTTCCTTTTCTTCGATTACTGCATCAACACCTTAGACAGTCCTCTAGGATTCTTCCTGCCAATCTTTCCTTCCCTCACTCTTCATTTCTGACCCTCAAAACATATCTGTTTAGCGCTCTGCCCCTTTAAGTCGTTCTGAGGACCAAGTCAGACATATAAAGGTTGATGAGGTCATCCTCCCAGAATCTTGCAAACTTTATGTCCAGGAAGACTAGTGTAAATACCGCATCCCACAAAGTGCTAGCGAGTGAGAGAGCCAATCCATCTAGTGGTTCCTGGAGGGAGCTGTGTGGTATGACCGGATGGTATATCTAATATATTGTGCCTGTACAATATTTTCAAGTTCAAGTAACATGCTCCTCAGTATTAAATCAGTCTGTCAAAATGTGTTTCTCATTAAACTGATATATGTCAGTCAATGCCTTCTACAGACTAGGCACCCTTGACACCTTTATTGTTGATAAAGAACTTTATATTAATTAATAGAAAATGCAGTAAGAAAGTAACTGTCTGTGATCTTAAAGATGGTTGTACAGCATTATTCTTAGTGAGGGAGAGAGAGAGAGAGAGAGAGAGAGAGAGAGAGAGAGAGAGAGAGAGAGAGAGGAGATCAGCCTAAAGACAGTAGGTGTATTTCTTTGTGAAGAGAATATTTTGTGGCAGCCTCAGAAGCAAATCCATGAGGTTGCCAGGGAGTCTATAGTGGCGTGAAATAATCTTCATCTAGAGGAACTCAGATACCTCACCTGTGAGGAGGCTGATGATTATTCCAGCAGCCATGCATGCCAGGCATCCCACAGCACTAAAGTAGAGGTAGGAGACTGAGTACCAGGTGTCAGCTAGGACAGGTCTGCACGGAAACACAGCACAAGTCATCCACTCCATTCATCACTCAGAAATAGCAACCTGTCACTCAGGCTACAGTCACTGTTCATTTAGGTTCTGATATCTCTTAAAATCCTAAAGTTTAATGTTCTGCAATTTGATTCTTTAATAAAAAAATAATCATGAACTAGTTTTGATTTTAATTATACACAATCTAGATAATCCCTGATTTATAAATATAGATAAATGGACATAATATGTATATATATATATATGTATATACATACATAAAAAGGGACATTTAGAGAGAAACTTAGAGAGAGAAATTTAGATATTTAGATATTTAGAGAGAGAGAGAGAGAGAGAGAGATTTTTTCCAATGAGGATCATGTCTTTTACTGGAAGGAAATGCAACAGATGCTTGTCCATGTGTATGAACTGACAGAAAACCTCCAAAGGGACTTTTTAGTGATTTCATGGGATTAGAGAAAAGGATTATAGACTACCCAGAAAGAGCGCAGCTTTCAGATACCTTACAGTAGGATCATCACCCTCTGTCTCTTCTTCAACCTTACAATAAAATTATTATACTCCTGTGTACCTGAGTACAGCAGAATAGCCATCTGCATAAATCTGTGTAGTCTTGCACAGTACTCTCCATTGCTAAGCGGTTCCAGGGAAGTAAGAACTAGCTCATCAAATTGCCTTTGAGAGACATCGCTCTTCGGATTTGCTGGCCTACTTTGGAACTTAGTACAATTTTGAAAGTCAATATACCTGCTGGAAACCTGTGGAGCTACTGTTGTTGTTGCTATTGTTGCTGTTATATTTGGTTGGACACACTGGTCTGTTGATAGAGGTAAAGGTAATGTCTTATAGGCTGGTGCAGGGTAAATGAAAGCTCCGATGCCAACCCAAAATGACAACACGATTCCAGTAAGGAGGCCTCCTAGTGCTCCCTTGATGGAGAAAAATAGAAGATAATAAGATATTAGACAAATATTTTTCTTGCAAGAATATTGATATGAGGTGTTAAAGCTTTTCCTCCTATGAATACTGATATGTGCAGTGGGGAAACTTGCTGTCCAACTTAAATCTTGACCACATAAACTGAGAACAAATCAAACTGCCTCCATGCCAACTCTCAAAAAGCAGATTTACTTACTTATTCATTCACTTCTTTATTTTCAGTTCTTGGTATGGCTTCTATGGTCTTATGCATGTCAAGGCAGTTCTCTACCACTGGATCTTAACCCTGCCCTCCCAGACTAATGAAGTTATTTTAAGTAAGAGTAAGTTGTTTATTGAGTAAAGTTTTTCTGCCTCTTATTTGTTCCTCTTGTTCGTGTTGAAACCTATGATCAATAGAAAAGTTTCAGAAACTATGAGAAACTTTAGACAATTTGGTCAATTTTTATTAACAGATACTATACAGAAAGTCTGGCTGCTATTTTGTATCACAAGTTCTGATGCTCAAGTTTTGGGGTTTGTTTGCTTGATAAATTGATTGATTCTAAACTTGAGTAAGTGTATTTTTATTTTCCCTGCTGGTTAAAGGTTATGTTTCTTAATAAACAGTTAAAAATGATGAATAATTTATTCTGTTAGAAAGCAGAACAAGTCTAGCAAAGACTAGGACAGCTGGAAAAACTACATTAAGTGCTTCAGTTTGCCATTATATAACTGAGAATTTCATGGAGGAAACCATTTGTTTAAGTTCCTGTTAGGCACAAAAGGAGTCCTTTGGCTGGGCTCACAATCATTTCTCCCTTACTTTTCCTGAAATTAAACCAAGGTGTGCAAATGAACACTTGTGCTTTGACCCACACAAGAGGTCTGAAAACTTCTGTAGATAGTGAGCTGCATAATTTTAGGTTTTGTGATCTATGAAGTATGTGTCACTGCTATTCTTCCTGGCCATTGTACCACAAAACCGTCATGGGCAATACCAAATTCAAGAGGCTGGGTGTGTTCCCTCCAGAGCTTATTGATGAATGTTGACATTGATATTAATGTGTTGCGAAACATAATTATTTTGAGTTAACCAAGTGCCCAAACATTCTTAGATTGCCAAGATTATACTCCCAAAGATTAACCAGCTATGTTTGTACTAAGCCAACATTTACACATAAGTAGAGACAGGCTTTCTGGAGTCTCTACAACTGTGTATGTAAATGTGCAGAGGATAATAAAAGTGAATGTTTAACTAGATTGAAAAATTGTATTATATATATATATATAAATGGTTTCAGTAGTTGCTATGTTACTTCTCTTAAAAAGTTTTCTTCTGATCTTTACCTGACACACTCTACCTCCATTTATTTGAAGATTTGCTATGAGCAAAGGAAGAGCCAGATGTAAGAATGTCTCTGGTTTGTTTTTGCTATGTATTAGTCATTTGTCATACGATAGTTCAAGGTCACCTTTTCCCTAATTTGCCTTTTGCTTCTAAATGGGTCTTAGTATAGTCTGATACAGGAGAGGCCAGATCCTGTTCAGTTCTATACCTAAGTATATGTGTATGTTTGTAAAACAGAAACACTAGGGGAGGAAGAGGGAAGAAGGGTAGGATTGGTAGGTGGTGAGGGAGGGGGTTACAACCAGGGTATAAAGTGAACAAATTTTTAAAAATAAAATAAAAACCAAAAATAAAAATAAGTAAGAATAGGGTATCAAGTCTCTTCTTGGTAACCTTCTATCCTTCCTCTGAGTGCTACCAGGTCTCCCCCTCCAGGGGACATGGTAAAATATGAGGCAACAGAGTTCATGGGAAAGTCATACCCGACTCTCCACTCAACTGTGGAGAATGTTCTGTCCATTGGCTAGATCTTGATACCCTATGAGCATATAGAGGGGAGGTAGTCCCCCTCAGGAACAGTCATAGGGGAGAGGAATAAGGGGAAAATGGGAGGGAGGGAAGAATGGGAGGATACAAGGGATGGAATAACCATTGAGATGTAACAAGAATAAATTAATAAAAATTTTAAAATAAATAAATAAATAAAAAGTTGGATAATCTTGGTTTTTCTATTGAAAAAAAATAAGTAAGAATAATTCAAGATAAAAAATGCTGGTGGAATAATGGGTGAGATTAGCATTATTTTACAATTTCTAGTAAAGGAGTGATCAAGAAAAAAGAAAGAAATATAAATAGCACAAACTTAGGGGGGTTGTTTGTTAGTTAGTTTATTTATTTATTTTTGGCAAAAACCAAACAGCCTTCACAAGAAGAAGAGTATATAGAAAATAAGAAGAGCCTTATTTGAAATGAGCTTATGGAGAGTTGTATAGAATCCTTACCTTCCAGTTTACAAAAGGAAACACGATTCCCAAAGTGAATAAACCTAGCATTGGTCCCCCACACATGCCAAGGATGCTGAGGGCGGCCTGTAGGATAAAGCAATAAGATCAGCCCAAATATCTCAGGACCTTTAACATCCCCTGAGCTTGACTCTACCACTCCTTTCTTGAATCTTGGATAAACTTGAGCCACACTCATTAATGATGTGTTTTCTTCAAATAAATTATAAGTTCATTGCCAAGCACTGTATAAAAAAGAAATACATACAAGCACATTCATACCATTAAAACACACACATACTCACATACAGGTTATGCTTATGCTTATGTACATGAATGTGTGTATGTGTATGTATATGTTTAGAAAATAGCCAATTTAGTTAACTTGACATTGTTGGAGCTATTTTACTTTGTTATAATGGCAAATGGCAGCTTTTCAATTGCCTAGAATGCACAAGGCCCTGGTCTAATTTCCAGCACCACAGAAGATGGTTTTGTTTGTTAAGTAACTTGCTAAGTCAATACATCTATAACTGTTTTTCATATTCTACATGGCTGGTCTGCTGCTTTAATTTGGTTTGATATTTTTTTTGTCATTTCAATGATAGTTATCTGGAACCCAGCCACTGCCACTCCACCCATACCACTTCTGAGACACTGAAAACTTTACCTAGAAAACTGTGAGGAGGCCACCGGATACTCCACAACT
The DNA here is from genome assembly GCF_964271855.1 of Acomys minous. Taxonomy (NCBI): domain Eukaryota; kingdom Metazoa; phylum Chordata; class Mammalia; order Rodentia; family Muridae; genus Acomys; species Acomys minous. The sequence continues at coordinate 37,457,793 of NC_140485.1, forward strand.
CCTTCCTTCTATTTCTCTTTGTGTTTATGGATATTGTCTTAATATCTCTTTTGGATATTAAGAAATTTTGAGTGAAGCATTTCAATATCTCTCACCATTTAAATGACTAACCCTAATAAACTTCCTTGGAATTTATAAACCTAAGTAAAAGTATATTTTTCGGAGTCTCTATAACTATGTCTGTGGAAGCTTAAGGGTAACATAAGAGAAAAATAGCAATTTGGCAAGACTGATAAAATCTTCTGTCAGCATGAAGAGTGTCTAAGACCTTCCAAGATCTGGAAAATAGAAATGCACTGAATTGTGCAAATGAGTGTGTACATGGGCATATGCACACACAACACACATGAAACTGCTTTAATTACACAGCACTTTCTACGTCTGTAATATTATCTTGGGGTTTTTATATCAAGGTCCAAGCTTTACAATGCTCCCAAGATCTTGGAACAGTTCATCATGTGCCACTCATGTGTCAGGAAGTCAAGAGTCCACCTGTATAATCTAGTCAATGACTCATTTAATCCTCACATTTACCCAGTTCAGTAACAGGAACCAAAATTTGTAGGAAAAAAAAACTTCATGCTAAAAGAAAGACATTCAAGTCTACTTTCATTTAGAGAGTGGGCAAGGATCACATATAGATCTGGATTTGTAGGGCTTTAAATTTCTACATTATTTTTTACTTGAATCAGTCTTTTAAAATTTACATTTTCTTTACCAAAAACACTCTGCAGGTTTTAATATCTATCCAGAGCTGTGTGTTTGTGTGTGTGTGTATGTGTGAGTGTGTGTATATGAGTGTGTGTGTGTGTGTGTGTGTGTGTGTGTGTGTGTGTGTGTTTTCAAGGCGAGGTTTCTCTGTGTAACAGCCATGTTTGTCCTGAAACTCTCTTTGGAGACCAGGTTGTGGGTTTGAGGCCAGACTGGTCTCCAGAGCTGGTTTCAGGGCAGCCAGGGCTACACAGAGAAACCTTGCATCAAAACACTAAAAATGAATAAAATGATGATATATGACAGATAGCTAGATGGTAGATGAAATATTAAGAGCGCAGATCACCACAATGCCTTACTTATTTTGGGAACAAAAATGGCTTTGGCAGAGTCTGTATCTGAATTCTCACTATAACCTGCCACATATCACTAAGATTTGAAATCCTGTCATTAACTTATATTCAGTCAACTTTCACTTTCTTCTTGCTATTTAAAACTATAAAAGACAAAAAAAATCCCATTTATTCCAGCCATAATGTAAATTGTTTGACCTGAAATATGATCTGCAATGTACTATTATGGTTTCTTCTGCATATTCATTTTACAAGAATTCAATTCCTATTACATCTTTTGTAAGACAGGGACGCATTTCATTTCTCATTTAGTCATTTAGTATTTGTGGCATTTCTTTTGCTGGTAGTAGGATTGATTCATCATTGTTGTGGTAGGTGAATTTTGGAGATAGGCAGCTACCATGAGAAGAGTCAATAAAATCTAAAGGCATTTATCTCCCTTTGAAAGTAAGGGGCTGAGATAGAGCAGACAAACTTATTCCTCAAAGCAAAAATCACCAGAAAATCAATCCAAGAATTTCTATTTTAACCACGTATATTCACATGTTCTTTGTGTGCCTCTGTAGTCTGCAAAGGCAATAGAGTTCCATTTTTAACTTGTTTTTGTTGTCATTCAGTGTCTTTAATTGGAAGCAAACTTCAAGCTAACTTAACTTAGTGTCTACTTCAATGTCCAGATATTTCTGAATGTCTCCTACAAGTAGAGAATAATATACAGGACTTTGTACTGTAGGGCTGGAGCTGCTTGTAAGCCTTGGCATTTACCTTGCTGAAAACATTAGAAGGACATCTCATCATACTTACTTTCTAAACTTTTATCTGGCCAAGATTTAATGTGAACTCCAAAAGAAAACTCAGAAAAATGTCTGAATACTATTCCACATATTATGGGTTGCCCTGAAATGCCCATTGCTCTCACTGTATTTATCACTACTGTTCGCTGCTAGGGAGCTTTGTTTTCTGTGTCATTGCTTCTGTATGGTAGAATGCTGAAAATCTAGAGAAGACCTGCTTTAGTTAAGATTAAAAAAATTATTAAAATTATTCTATCCACTAGCAGGATTCCGGTAGTGCTGTGTGCAACAGCATATTATATGGAAAGATTTCTGTCAGTATATTAATTCTCAAGATCTTAAAAGGTTTTCAAATTTTAATCATAATGAATCTTGACATCACTTTACTCATTTTAACATCTTCCTTTTCTGAAAGAAATCCAGCTGAAATTTTACATCTTTAGTTATTCAGACTTGACACTAGGAAATGGCAGAACGTGGGACATAAGAAACAGTCAATAGATTAGGAGGATGAAGAGCTACAAATCAAAGGTGTCTCACAGAAGCTCTGCAAGGCCTTCATTAGGGAAAAAGCCTTCCTGCTCTCACCTGATCCCTCCCTGCATTCTCCAGCATCCTGTTTCAAGTGAAACAACTTTCCTTGCCATGGATTTCACACAGCCTTCAGAATACTAATATATGTTTGATCTCATATATTAAAGGAACACCTTACATGTGATATTCTCCACAGGGGACCTGACTGTGGAAATAGTCTCCCTTGGAACATTTCACAGATTGAAAATTTCAGGACACATTTTTGTAAATTCCTGCACTAAAACAGCACCACAGAACTTGAAAACCAAACTTGAATGAACAACACACCAAATAAAAACAATTACTTAAAAAAAATTGATTGTGCCCTTATGGCCTGAAAGCTGTGGGCACCAGCATAACCCACAAATGCATTCCATAAGTATAATGTGGTTTTGTCAACAGGAACTTAAACCCAATCTTATCCTTTACACACCTGCAACTTATGTTTCTGTTGGTTTCCATATGTAAAATCAGATTCTGAATATAGATGTATTATATTTAAAAAATCAAAGCTTTATAGTATAAAATAACAATTGTCAAGTCAGTTAGGCCAATATACTCAGCTGACAAGGGCAGAGGAGAGATAACTCCAAGGATCTTAATTCTGTTTCTTTCCATCGGTCACTGGGGGTATCCTTGCCTCCTCTGGAGCCTGGTGCACCTTAACTATAAATGAGCTGAAAAATGAAAAAAATCTATTTCTCAAAAAATTTTTAAAGACTCATAGTTTCACCAAATTGGACATGATGAACTTGTTTGTCTTTTTTAGTTACTACTGATGATAGTGAAAAAGACAAAACAAAGGATCATAAGACATTAGAGAGAGCAGAGAACACATTTTCTGATCTAAGGACTGAGAAAATGAGACCATAACATATCATCCTATTACAGTTACACCTTCAGAAAGAAATTTTTGTTGAAATGTTCATGTATGCTTCATTGGATCTGTTATCCATAAATAATAATAGTGGCCCTTGGAGGAATAGGCACAACGTTACAAAGAATAACAGGGAAATTTGCTGTAAAAATCAAGTGTCCTTGTTTTTCTTTCATTACCTGTACAACACTCCCCATGAAGGATGCAACCACAGCCATGGAGGTACACACAATACCAAAAAAGAGACCTGAAAGAAAGAAAATATATGATGATACATTTCTATAAGGTCATCCCTGAGCACCCAGCACTGTACGCAGGTCAAGTCCTACTGAAAAACTGTAGAAGGAATGTTGTTTATACACAGCCAGCACAGCCTCTACTCAGGATTTTAGTAATCATCCCTCAGGGCAAATGACCTAGAGTCCAGAATCCAAAGATTTCTCAATAACATTTCAGAAGCCTACCATGTGAAACAACATGAAGGTGGAAAGGGTCCAAACAAATCCAAAATAATACTGTGGGCACTAATTCTCATTCAGCCACTCACCATGAATAAGCTAAAGGAGAGGCTACCAGGCTCTGAAATATGGACAGATTTTCACCTTTAATATGGTGAATCAGCATTGACACATTCTGCCTCACAGACTGAAGAATCTAAAAGCTATTCTGGCTTTTCGCTTTGGTGCTTTATTCATACCATCTTTATGGTTCTTAGTAATGCTCTAGCAATATTACAACTAACAACTGATGTGTTCTTACATAAACATAAAGATTTGTTTACACATCATCACAAGGAACTTCAGGTGCCACTCAGGATATATATATATATCCTGTACCGAACACACAGACTTTACAAAGTATGGGTCACTGTGTGAGTCCATTTATATTAAATTCTAGAAAGATAAAAATCAATAGTGAAAAAATATGCTTGGTGGTCTCCTCTAGAAGAAGGTGAGAGCAGATAATGAGAAGACATTCTACAATATTGATCATGATGATATATCTTAGAAGTAATTGGGTTTCATAGGTAAGTGCATGTGCTAATTTCATTTCAACATGACAAAAGAGTCATCTGAGAGGAGAGTGCCTAAATTGAGGAAATGTAAATGTGGCTATAGGCAAATTGCAGGGCATTTTTTCTTTTTTCTTTTCTCTTTTATTGATTCATTCATATTACATCTCAATAGTTATCTCATCCCTTGTATTCTTCCATTCCTCCCTCCCTCCTGTTTTCCCCCTACTCCCCTCCCCTATGATTGTGACTGAGGGGGACCTCTTCCCCCTGTATATGCTCATAGGGTATCAAGTCTCTTCTTGGTAGCCTGCTATTCTTCCTCTGAGTGCCACCAGGCCTCCCCATCCAGTGAATGTGGTCAAATATGGGGCACCAGAGTTTGTGTGTAGGGCATTTTCTTAATTAGTAATTAATGTGGGAGGGTCCTGACTCTTGTGGGTGGGGCCATGCCTGGGCAGGTGGTCTTGGGTTGTAGAAGAAACCAGACTGAGTGAGAGACCATGCAAGCCAGTAAACAGCAGCCCTCCATTGTTCTGGGTCAGGTCCTGCATCCAGGTTCCTGCCTTGTTTGAGTTCCTGTCATTACATCCTTTTATGCTGAACTGTTATATGAAAGAGTAAACCAAATCAATCCTTTCCTCCTCAATTTGCTTTCAGTGATAGTGTTTCATCACAGCAACAGTAACCCTAGCTAGGACAATGCATTTGTCAAAATCAAAAAAGTATGTACTTAAAAGTTTTCCATTACACTATAGGCCATTTTATATTAAAAGCCTTGAAATGGAGATTAAATTCTAGTTAACAATATGAATGCTAAAATAATTATGGAAAATGAAATGATTTTGAAAATGATTTGCTTTTAAATAGCTAAATGGTATGATGGATAAATGGATTGACAAAGAACTGGATGAATATGTAAAACAGTTTAGGAAAATGGGGAATCCTATATTTATAAAATGGTATTGGTATGTGACTACATTATTTTTACAATTAAATATTAGGAACAAAAATTAAGTCCAATAGTAAAATAACTATTGTGAAGAGATTTCTAATTGATGCTAGTTCACATTACTATTGAGAGAACTATTTGAAGAAGGCAGAGGTAAAACTATGACAAAAAAGAACAAAGAAAAGTTAAAAATTAGGGAAAAACATATAATATAAGAAGAATAAAAAAATGGAAAATTAAACTATTATATACAATAATCACAGTTCTATAAAATCCAATCTAAATTTTTTGAGTAGACAAGAGTTGGGTAAATGACTATGCATTAACTTTACACAGGGAAATAAAAGGACAAAAATGAGTAAAAAATTGTACCAATTTCACACTGATATAATTTTAGAAGATATTATATGGTTTGTGGCCATATCACCCTGAATTTAATATCTAATCTGATCTTGGCATCTTAGTAGGATATAGCCTGGTAAGTAATTGAATAGGAAAAAATCATATAAGAAAATCATATGATCCACAATATCATTAAAAAGAAAAAGGACAGGAAAGACTGGAGAGAAAAATATGGAGAATAGAATAGATATTTGAAAGAGACAATTTAAAGTTGCAGAGGAGGTAGTGCCAAGAAAGTAGCTATAATTAAAAAGAAACCTCAGGACAGACCCACTCATCTATCCTACACACACACACAGACACACACACACACACACACACACACAATACCTGCTCTTCCGTAGGACTCCCTGTTCTTCTCCCAATGTTTGGCTGTGAGACTCAGCTTCTACCTTGATCCCTTTTAGAGGACACCTATGGTAGACTGTGGCCTGTTTCCTCTCTTCAACAGCTTCCATTGTCTATCCTAGTTGCCCTTTTGAATGAGAATTAAGCATCTTTCCTAGGATCTTTCTTGTTATTTAGCTTCTTTATGTCTGTGGATTGTACTATGATTATTCTGTATCATATGGCTAATATCTGCTTGTAAGTGAGTATATACCTTGTGTGTCCTTCTGGGTCTGGGTTAGTTCACTCAGGGTGATCTTTTCTAGCTCCATCCATTTAGCTGCAAATTTCATGATGCCCTTGTTTTGGGTAGCTGAATTCCATTGTGTAAATGTACCACAGTTTCCTTTTCCATTTTTCAGTTGAGAGACATCTGGGTTGTTTCCAGTTTCTGGCTATTACAAATAAAGCTGCTATGAACATAGTTGAGCAAATGTTCTTGTTGTGTTGTGGAGCATATTTCAGGTATATTCCCAGGAGTGGTGTAGCTGTGTCTTGAGGTAGCACTATTCCCAATTTTCTTAGTAGGTGCCAGATTGAGTTCCAAAATGGTTGTACAAGTTTGCACTTCCACAAGAAATGGAAGAGTGTTCCCCCTTCCCCATATCCTCACTAGGATGTGCTATCACTTGAGCTTTTAAAGTTTAGCCATTATGATAGGTGTAAGATGGTAGTTTTGTTTTCCATTTCACTGATGGCTAAGGACAATTCTTTAAGTGCTTCTCAGCCATTTTATATTCTTCTGCTAAGAATTCTTTGTTTAGCTCTGTACCCCATTTTTTAATTGGCTTATTTGGTTTGTTGGTGTTTAATTTCTTGAGTTCTTTATATATATTGAATATTAGCCCTCTGTCAGATGTAGGATTGGTGAAGACCATTTCCCAATCTGTAGACTGACAGGAGCTCCACAAGAAGACCAACAGAATAAAAAAAAAATCTAGATTCTGGGTCGAGGGATGGCAGAGACTCATGCAGCAAACCAGGACCATGAATGGAGAGGACCTAGGCTCCCCACTCAGATGTACCTGATAGGCATCTCAGTCTCCATATGGGACCCTTATTAAGGGGAGCAGGTGCTTTCCCAGCCATGAACTTTATTCTTTGCACTCTGATAACTTCTCCTGGTGGGGTGCCTTATCATACCACAGGGGAAGAGATGCAGGCAGTCCTTATGAGACTTGATAGGCTGGGGCTGGTTGGTAGTGGAGAAGGTCTCTACCTCTCTTAGGAAGGGAATAGAATGGAAGAGGGAGGGAGGGTGGGACCTGGAGGAGATGAGAGAGGGGACTACAATTGGGATGTAAAGTAAACTTTTAAAAATACATTTAAAATTTAAAAATTCATCATACTATTTAACATTTTATATGCCGACTTAAATGAAACAGTATTAATCTCTTAAAAGATGTCTCCACCCATCAAAAGCTGTAAGTTATGGAAATCCAAATGTCTTTGAAAATAAAGACTCAAGGGTGAGAATGCCACTTTAGGAGTCCCATGCTTGCAAACAACTGCAGAGGGAAAAGTTTCCCACAATATCAATAACTAAGGGACACAGAGGACCCTTGATCTGTGGTCAGACATAAAGAAGAATGAAAATTTCTCTCTTCCTGTGAAATGGGTGGAACTGGAGAAAAAATTTGTCTGTCAAATTATTCAAAATACGTGGTATTTGAAAGAAAATGTCTTTAATAAGCTCATTACCATATACAATGACTGTATACTATAAATATATCAAGAAACGTAAATGAAATAGGACACTGAATTGAATATTGTATAACCACTGAACTCCTACATTTTTAAAGCACACATAGAGCAATGCACACTGTGGATCACTGCATGAAAACAACCGGAGACAGGATTATATAGGTATAATTTTACTTTCAAACTAAATTATTTTTCTAAATTACCTGTACTTTCTGTATTGTGCATAAAAGGTATATAACTTATTTGTCCTTAAAAGCAAGAAATTTGAGGGCTAGAGAATTAAATGCCTATTAGCTAAGAACACGCACTGTTCTTATAGAGAACTAGAGTTCTGTTTCCTGCACCCACATCAGGTAGCTCAGAACTGCCTGTAACTGTAGGTGTCTGACACCCTATACGTACTCTACTCAAGTGTACAAAGCCCTCCTCAGACATACACATACACATATAAGCTCAAAAATAAAAATCAAATTGTAAAAAAAAATCACCAAAGTTTTTGAAAATGTAATTCAATGTGGTATTTGCTTCAGTGATTATAATATCCAATTTTAATAATTAAAAAGTCAATGAGAATTTTATTTATGCATATACTTTCATTATATTAAACCACCACTCTCTCCCTCCAGATACTCCTGGGTCCTCCCCAAACCTGCCTCCCAACTTCAAGTATTCTTTATTATTTTTTTAAAAATAATTTTCAGAGTCCAGTTAACGCTGCCAATATACTCATGTAGTATATGGGGGCATCCACTGGTGCATGATTAGCCATGTTTAGAGACAACATCTCTAACAAACTGAATCTCCCTCACTAAACAACCATAAATCATCAATCATCTATCTCATACCCTTTCTGCCTCAAGCTCCAGGAGTATCTGCATGAGGAGGGAGAAATAAGAGCCAGAAGTTGAGAAGAACCAAAGCAAAACTGTGTCATGTGGACGTGACAGGACCTCTGCACCCATGAACTCACAGCAGGTGTAGTTGACTGCACAGATCTGCATGAAGCAAGCCAGTGAACATTCCAGCATGGATGACTGGGGAACAAACAAGAACACACCTCTAGCCAAGGAAATAGCACACAACTCTGAGTTAAACAAGGAACACCCATTTCCTGAGAGTACGTTCATTGGATTTTGGTTTCAGGAGTTAATTATTAGGTGAAGTGGCCAGTCATACTGAACAGAGCATTGCCTTATGTGAAATGTCTGGTAGGATCAATTCAGCATTATCAAAAAGACACTGATGTGAAGAGATTAGAGCAAGAGATACTTGAAAAGAAAAGTAAGACCAAAGCAAGGTAAACTAATTATTCATTTCTTCTTGGTACCCGCTGAGGACTTTGGATGCTTGAGAATCTACATGCTTATATGCATTTATGTCATGTCCACTTATGAGTCCTGAGCAGCACATGTAAGATTCTGATATTTGGCTCATGTAACTTTAATAAAATGGAGTCGAATAGTTTCACCAGCTATACCTACATAAGCCTTTACTGATCCAGGTACTCAGCTTGTCAGAGAGATGTGGAAAACAGCTCTTGACAAAATCCTCAAAGGTCACTGTTGCTAAAGCATTGATGCTGGCAGCCACTGTGCTACAGAAAGAAAAAACAAACAAACAAGGTATGAACCAAAAAGAATAAGTTATATGTCAACTTTATCATCCAAGAGAGGAAGGCAACACAGATTCTTGTGAACACAGATATCCACATATGTTTACATTCCCTAGAACCCAGGGAACTACATGACCTGTTTTCTCATTCTTGAACGCTTTATCTAGGCAAGTGCTCTCTGGAAGAAGCTAAGTGTTCATTTTACAACCCTCATTAATTTTCCTTGACAATGTAGTAACAAATAGAGGGCAAGAGTGGAGGAATTTTTCACACATATACCAATGTGTGCGCATGCATATGTGTATGTGGAGGGGAGTGTCTCTCTAGGCTCAACTGGAAGCAACAAAGTAGTGACTTTCCTAATCCAAAAGTTTTCATTAACTAAAAATGTATTTATCGGTGTATTTGTTTATTCATGCATACATGTTAAAAATCATAATCCTTGCAGTCTATTTTGAAATACAGACATCCAGCAACCAATTTTGCAATTTATTACAGTTGTGAAATTATAATGAAGGACAGTTCTAAGTTACCCTGAAGCTGATAGAAGTTGGTGGTCCTTTTTGACTTCTACACCTTGAAGGAACAAAAACCATAACTAGCTAACATAGCTAAAAATGACTCCTGTCTCTCTCTCTCTCTCTCTCTCTCTCTCTCTCTCTCTCTATATATATATATATATATATATATATATATATATATATATTTATATATATATATATTATATATTATATATTATATATATATATATATTATATATATATATTATATATATATATATATATATATTATATATATATATATATATATATATATATATATAAAGATATATATATATATATATATATATATATCTTTCCTCCCCACAAAAAATTGAATTTTGATATACACGTCAGAGGATCAAATAGTTGATGTTTTCATAACAAAATAGCATAAAAGCTTATTTAAATTCTTCACATAAGGCAAGAATCCTTTAGTTAGTTAGATACATAACTGAATTAAATTAAAGGTGAAAAATTAACAACAAAGAATGGTTCCTTCTAAAGAATATAATAAAATAATGATTTCAACTTCAGTTATTTGTCATTGCTCACAAACATAATATATAGGAAGACAAAGGATCATATTTAGGAGAAAAGAAAAACACCTCAATAATATTTGTGACTTTAATAATTTTAAGGAAAATATCCCAGAAAATTAACTAGAAGTAATTGAAACAAAATTGCAATGCACAGAAACTTATGTAGAAGAAAACTAATAACAAGCTTCTGATACATACAGTTCATACATGTTTTTTAAAAGCAATGACATCTTTATATCTATAGACCAACAGATGAGAGGAATACAAAGTAGAATTTGTAAAATATTTGAAATCTATAGAAGAATTAGGATTAAATAAAAGTAATATTTCAAGTCACTGGTGAAGAGATGGCTTACTTACTAAAAAAAGAAGACAAATGAGTGATAATTTTGAGGGGAGACATAATGATTTTAATAGTTAATAACATAATATAGATTAGCATTACTGGACAAATTGTGAACCAGAAAAGATGTTATCAAATATGATTTATAATGTAAATATCTCAAAGATTGCTTGGCAACTGAGCAGAGTGCTTGCAGGGTCATATTGCTGGAAGGGACCCTTTATAGGATAGTGTAGTGGAGTAGATCCTGTAGATGCTGTAATAGAGACTTAATGAATGTAGGAAAGACAGCAACATGCATTGGCCATTGGAATAAGATACAAACAGTTGGAAAAGCCAGCTTGAAGTATTGACCACCTGAGCTCCAACAGCAAAGTCACAGAGTTGGAACTGCTCAAACCTTAGGGAACCCGTATTGCTGTATGATGCTTCCAAGGTATCTGACATGGAATGTTAGGATTTAATATCTGCACTGCTGAGGTCTGATTTTGTCTTTGACTCATCACCCCTTTTGTTTGACCCACCAGAATTTGAAAGCATGGAAAAAAATCTTCTCAAGCACTCACAGCTGAGTTTGCCCTGACTGTGGTGGGGAGCAATGACCTTTGGCCTTTGCCCATTGCTGGAGCCGTGAAAATTCTGGAGTCTTTGGTGATGGAATAAATATAGACAAAATTCAAACAGTGACCAGAAAGTTTTAAAGTATGGGTAAAAAAAAAATACCAGAATGCTGCCTCTACACTTTCCTCACTTTCCATAGGGAAGTTGTCTCCCTCATCTTTGTATAATCCCATTTTCCTTATCTGCAAACTGATGAGAGTGTGAGTAAAGCTTCGCCTTCACGTGCTGTGTGATACCAGTGCTCACGTAGGAACCCAGCATTGCAGTTGGCCAACTGGCACTCAACAAGTGCTCAATAGGCAGCTGATCATGACCATCATCATCCAGTCAGCACATCATCGCCACTGCCACTGCCACCATCACCTCAGCTTGTCAACATACTGACCTCAGAGTTCCACTAAAGGCACAAGCCACAAAAAGTCCTGGCAGCCCTGGCATAGTAGCAAAAATCTCCATGACAAAGTATGGCATCAGCTAGAAAAAAAGCAGAGATGGGGAAAGGGGGAGAGAAGGTGGTGGGTTAATAGTCCCCTCAGCAATATCTAAAATATCAATTCTAGCAAAAGGAGATGAGAAATGTGTTCCCCAGCATCATCAATGTATGAATTTGTCTTGTCTGTTTTCTCTGAATTTAGAATTAAGCTCTAAAACCAGTCTTTAACTTATGCCTTCAGGGAACCTAGGTATAGCCAGCTCGTGGAGAAGGAAGCTATACATGACAGACAGGAGCAGCTGAGTGCATATGGAGAGAAAAGGGGAGTGAATGTTTCTCATGGTATGCAGTCTAAGTTAAGTTTTCAAAGCCATATTTATTGTTCTATATTTTCATGATATGTTTGCACTACATTAGGAATATATGATAATAGGCATTATAAGAATAAGCATTGTCTGTTCAGTTGTGTTATTTAATGTTACCTTGATGAATTTTTGTGGTTTTCAAACATAGTCTCATATAGCCCAGGGTTTCTGCTCAAATTCACTGTGTAACCAATGCTAGCCTTAAACTCCTGATCCTCTGGCTTCACTTTTAAATACTATAATTCCACACACATGACTTCATCCTCGTTTTTATTCAATTTTTAGCTAGAGAGTCACTGATAAACCTCAAATTATGTAGAAAAGAAGGATAAAGTATCTTCAATAGTCAAACCCATCAGTTTAAACTTACTATCTACTTAGCCTGTCTTTATTTATTTATTTTTATTTTTATTTATTTTTATTTTTTATTATTAATTTATTCATGTTATATCTCAATGGTTATCCCATCCCTTGTATCCTCCCATTCTTCCCTCCCTCCCATTTTCCCCTTATTCCCCTCCCCTATGACTGTTCCTGAGGGGGATTACCTCCCCCTGTATATGTTCATAGGGTATCAAGTCTCTTCTCGGTAACCTGCTGTCCTTCCTCTGAGTTTAGCCTGTCTTTAGACTGTCTTCATGAACAGAAGGAAGTGTCCTCTTTCAGTAGGCCCATATCTACATATTAGAATGCAGAGTGAGTGACGTCACCCAGGAATTCAGGTAAGAAGCTAGAGGTTTGTGCTTTGCCAGTGGGTGAAGGTCCAGGCAGATAAAGATAACCCCACCTACTTTATAATGTATTCCAGACATTCTGCTGTGAAATCAAGAAAACACATACCTGGTCTGGTGCTGAAACATCACCAGAAGTCCAAGGGTCACAGTCTTTGAAGTAGGAGTACATGATCAGGCCAGAGAAGATGGCACACACCCCGATGATCCAGAGACCCAACAAGTTGAAGTACAGGGCACTGGAAGAGAAGCCACGGGCCGATTGGTAGGCTGTATGCCACACTGTAGCAGGGTAAGGCCACGCTTCAAAAGGATGCAGTCTCCAGCTTTCAAGAAGCACTACATTTTACAACTTCACATTTAAAATGTCATTGCACTTTTTTCTTTTTCTCTTTTCTTTTTCTCAAGGCAGGGATTTTCTGTGTAGCCTTGGCTGTCTTGGACTTGCTTTGTAGACTAAGCTGGCCTTGAACTCAAGGAGATCCTCCTGCCTATGCCTCCCCTGGTGCTGGGATTACAGGTGTGCATCACCATGCCCAGCTTAGTTCTTACACTTTTTAAGACAATTACTGATTTGGGATAAATTAAGAATGTTACATTAATTTTCCTTTAAAAATGAGTTTTCCCTCAGTAGTTTGCAATATGTGTGGTATATGGCCTATTTTCTGGTATAAAATCTTACATACTGATTGTTCTTATTACATAACTTTAAGTGATTTCTCCCTACTCAATTAATGGAACTGTCAAAAAAGCCAACTTACATTTTAATAAATTTTCTCTTAAGGAGATAATATAAAAATAGACAAGTATTGGTTACAGTTGCTTTGGAGATGAGGGCAGATAAAAGTTAAAATAAAGTACCCAATTTAACCTATTTATTTCTCAGCAAATGAATACAGAAGTTAATTAAAAGAAACGCCACGGAGAGTGTGCTGAGATGGAAAGAGGTTTGGCTGAGACAGTTGTTGAAAGGGGCTATATGAGAGTAGTTTCTACTTAAGCATGTGCAGACCTGCAATTGAATTCAACACTCATGCAAAAAGTAAGAACTGGCTGTCCATGCACCCCAGGCCTGTGAAAAGCAGGGAGACAAGAGGATAGCTCCAGATCCAGAGAAAGATCTTCTCTCAAAGTAATAAGACCTGGAGGGGCCTGGTCACATATGCCTTTAACCTAACACCCCAGGAGCAAACACAGGCAGATCTCTATGAGTTTGTGGGCAGGCAGTCTTGTCTACCTAGTAAGCCTTAGAGCAGCTGGAGCTATGTGTAGAAACTCTGTCTCAAACGAACAAGCAAACAAAAACTTGAGATGAAGGGTGAAGTCGCAGGGCATCCAAAATCCTTCTCTAGCTTCCACACGTGTGCACTTACTCCTGACCCCCGACACATACTTCTGCATACAAAATACATGTATACATACTCACACACGCAAATGCACAACCAAATGAACAGAAAGGCTTTGAGTAGGAAATTTTTTTTTACCTCTCTCTCTTTTACATGTATGCATACTCATGTAATAACTCACCAAGGTAAAAGATAACAGAGTTTTCTTCTTAATCAACAACTTACAGCTTAGCCTGCTTTTCTGTTTTGCAAGAGATGCATCTCTGGATGGTTGATTGGTTAACTCCATAGATTCCAAGCCAGGTAAACGTTCCACCTACTGTAATTGTCCAAAAAGTATGCCTTCTAAGAGGATCTGCATCAAAGCTGTGGCACAGAAAGAAGTAACTGAGATATTTTCTTAATTCCCAGCTATTATCATTTTATGAGGTTATGTAATTAATTTTTATAAAGCATGGAAAAATAGCATTGGACATACTCGACCACATTTAGCCGGGATCCATTCCTTGCTTGTTCTAATACGTTGTGGAATCCACCAGCATAATTTGATCCTTGAATGAGAACGATTAAGAAGCCCACAATCATGACAACCATCTGAAATGCATCGGTCCACACCACTGCTTTTAATCCTCCCTGAAATGGGAAGAATAGTGTGAGTTATTGAAAATGAGACATGTAACGCCCCCAACTCCAAGCAGTCTCCCCACTCCTGAATCATGCATGAACTCATTCTGAACTGTTACTGAACATCTTTTAAGTGGCAAGTTCTGAATCATATAGGGCAATAAAATGGAAAGTGAAGATAGTTCCCCATGAAGTAATTCCATGAGCTTATAGGTTAATGGTAGAACTGGGCATTGAAAAAGTTACAAATCTTTATATAAAGGTGAAGGAAGGGTAATGAAAAACTAGTTACTTTTGAGAAGTAGAGTAGAGTCAAGGTGCAACAGACAAATTGAGATTCTGTTCAGAAGGCACGAAGGAAGAAGAAGAAGTGTAGATCTGTGAAGACATGAGAAAAGCTTGGGAGATACAGATGGAAGGTGTGGGTAGACTGGAAGGCAAGGTGATGAATTTTGTGGAAGTCAGAGAAGATAAATTTAGATAAACCATTTAAATAATTTCCCAAGGAGGAAGAGAACCATATGAAGAGATTTGTTTCACAGTACCCATTGAACAGCTACAGTAAATTAGCTGTGGTAGAAGAGAAAGTTACAAGTTATTCTTCTTTTTAATTTTTAATTTTAATGTATTAGAATTTATTCAGATTACATCCCACATGTTATCCCTCACTTGTATCTTCTCATTCCCACCCTCCTTTCCTCTTCTACCCTATTCTGCTTTCCTAGACCTCTGATGGAAGGAGACCTTCTCCCCTACCATATGACCACAGCAAGATGATCAATGGTATGAAGCTGGACAGAGAAGGAAAGAAGCCTGTGGCTTTGAGATAGTCAAGAGATAAGATTATTACAGTATATTAAATACAGGTAAGGAGGAAATGAAGGAATCGAGTGTAATCACACAGGTCCATCTGGACATAGATAAACTTTTGATGTAACTAGTGGCAGCATATTTTGGAAATGAGAGACAGGGACAAGGTGAGAAAGAGACACAGAGAGACAGAGATGCAGAGAGAGACGCACACACACAGACAGAGAAGAATTACAAAGGAATAAATACCAGTTTCTAAATATATGTGGAGGAATGAGTTTTAAGAGAAACATGGGGATTAGACAGATAGGCAACTGCATCAGAATTTCAGAAAGATTAATCTAATAGTTAAGTTTAGCATAGTTATTAGGCAAGAGATAAAGCAGTGATTATACCAAACTTGCCTCCCTTTTAGAGAAGGGGGCAGCAAGAAAACTGATCATATTCTTCCCCCAGGATCCTGAATTAACTGAGTCTAGGATTGGTTCTTTTTCTTCCTAATTTTTCAAAGTTCCATAAATGAGTCTAATGTAGAATTTTTGCAGGAAACATGTGGGCAGAGAAGAGGGAGGAAAATGAGAGCTTGCTGTAGCATCTCATGACTTGAGTCCCTAGGACCATAGCGAGCATGGCAAAGGAATTTAAGAAAAGATTAAATAAAGTGGCACATAAAAGATGTTTTGCAAGTGAATAGTGCCAGTAAAATGAAAGGAAGAGATATTTTTAACACTGGAAAATAGAATTATCATCCCGTTACTCCTCCAGAGTGTCAGTAACTTCTATGAAAAGATGACACAGTTATCTTTATCTTAAAAGGAAAGAAGACCCTGGAGTTTCACATCACTTATTAGCTAATTAAAACATAATTTAAAAATAAACATGAAGTCTCTGCTAAAAACATTATATTTGCATATAATTTTTCAAATCATGTTTTGAAGAATAGTGAGTGCCCCCTGCTCACATACATATCTTTTGTAAAGCACTGTCTTGACTTTAAAATAGTAAAACCCACGAGGCATGGCAGCACACGCCTTCAATCCCAGCACTTGGGAGGCAGAAGCAGGCAGATTTCTGTGAGTTCAAAGCCAGCCTGGTCTATATAGTGAGTTCATGATAGCCAAAACAAGTAATAAAACCCTATCTAAAAAACAAAACAACAACAAAAGTAAATGAATAAATAAACAAACACAAAGATGTTAAGTCTTTCTAATTCAAACCTCAGTTTTTAAGTATGATGAAGACCAAATACCAAAGGGTTCCATTTTAAGAGAGTACTTATCATTAGTTGTATATAATTTTTCATATTCCTGAACATCAGCTGGCCATCCAAGACTTTCAAATGTTCTTCTAAAGTCATGTATAGCCACTGTGGGGTCTTACTTGATTGTAATATGAAGTTTTACCTGACTCTTTGGTGGTGTTGTAAACACTTCTCTCTGTCTCTGTCTCTCTCTCTCTGTCTCTCTCTCTCTGTCTCTCTCTCTCTCTCTCTCTCTCTCTCTCTCTCTCTCTCTCTCTCTCTCTCTCTCTCTCTCTCTCTCCTCTTAAGTTGACTCACTTTCCTGTGTTGTTCTGTTGTGAGTTGGGTCTAGCCTATCCTTGACTCATTTTGCGAAATCTTTCTCTGACTTGTCACTTTGTCTGCCCCTCAATTAGAAATCTCTTTCAAATATGGCTGCTTTCTTCTACAAACTAACCTTATCTTGTTAGGGATTAAAGGTGTGTAGTAAGGATGTGTCTGCATTCTAGTCAGATCATACAGTAACTGTGGCATATCTGCTTTCCAGCTGGATCATATAAACCTAGAAGTTCTTTGGATGTGATTCCTTGCCAGAGAAGACATGTTGCTGGTTTAAAATTCCTTTACAATGGACTCTTGTCCATTTTTGCTATATTCTCCTCCTAGACTCCAATTAAACATAAACTAACTCTCATTTTGTCATCAATGTATCTTCATTTCTTTTTTTTCATTCATCATCTTTATGAAACATTCTGTTATTTATTCAGATGTATCTTCCAAGATGACAATCCTCTTTCCAAATTTATCCCATTCATTATAAAGTTGTAACTTAACCATTCTTGATATACATGATTGAACTAGTTTATGCATATCTGTCCCTTATGTAACATCTTGGAATTCAACATGTGATATTCCAAACAGCCTAAATTTTGTTTAAGACTTTATTGTTCATCATTCATGCTATCTTCTATTTCTGGTGATATATTATTTTAGGATTTCAATTGGGTTATTGCTAATTGGCTTTTTTCAAAGGTTATAGTTTTAAACCTCTGACAAAATTCAAGACTTATTCATGTTAAAAGTCTTGGAGAGATCAGGGCTACAAGTCTCATACCTAACCACAATAAAGGCAATATACAGCAAGCCAATAGCCAACATCAAATTAAATGAGGAGAAACTTAAAGCAATTCCACTAAAATCAAGAATAAGACAAGACTACCCACACTCTCCATATATATTCAATACAGTATTTGAGTTCTAGCTAGACAAATAATAAGACAATTAAAGGAAATTAAGAGGATATAAATTGGAAAGGAAGAAGTCAACATATTGCTATTCAAAGGTGATATATGATAGTATACATAAGTGACCCAAAATTCTACCAGAGAACTCCTACACCTGATAAACACCTTCAACAAAGTGGCTGGATACAAACTTAACTTAAAAAATTAGTAGCCCACCTTTATACTAACAATAAATTTCATGAGAGAAAATTGTCCCTCAGAATAGCCACAAATTATATAAAATATCTTAGTGTAACTGTAACAAACCAAGTAAAAGACTTGTGTGACAAGAACTTCAAGTCTCCGTAGAAAGAAATTGAAGAAGATATCAGAAGATGGAAATATTTCTCATGCCTGTGCATTAGGAAATGACCTCAGCAAAAATGGCCATCTTAACAAAGCCAATCTATAGATTTAATAAAATCCCTTCCAAAATACCTACACTAGTCTTTACAGACCTAGATAAAACAATCCACAACTCTATTTGAAAAAAGTAAAAAACCAAGGATATCTAAAACAATCCTGTCCAATAAAAGAACTTCTAGACGTATCAGCATCCTTGATTTCAAGCTGTCCTACAAAGCAATAGTAATAAAAAGCATGGTATTGGCATAAAAGCAGACAGGGTGATCAATGAAATAGAATTGAAGACCTAGAAATAAAACAACATACCTACAGATATTTGATTTCTGACACATAAGTTAAAACCATACAATAGAAAAAGATAATATGTTCAATAAGCAGTGCTAGACTAACTGGATGTCTGCATGTAGAAGAATGCAAATAAATCCATATTTATCACCCTGCACAAAAATCAAGTCTAAGTAGACCAAAGGCCTCAACATAAAATAAGAAACACTAAATCTGATAAAGTGGGGAAGAGCCTTAAATTCATTGGGACAGGGGACAACTTTCTGAACAGAACACCAACAGCTCAATCTCTAACATCAGCAATTAATAAATGGGACCTCATGAAAAGCTTCTGTAAAACAAAGGATACCATCAAGAAGACAAAACAGCAGCCTATGGATTGGGGGAAGGTTGTTCCCAACCCTACATCTGACAGAAGGATAATACTCAAAGTGTACAAAGAATTCAAGAAATTAACATCAGCAAACAAAATAACCCAATCAAAATATGAGGTGTAAAGCTAAACAGAGAATTCTGAGCAGAGAAATCTCTAATGGCTGAGAAGAAAAGCACTTAAGGAAATTCCCAGCATTCTTTTTTCAGAGGTTACAAAAAAGTCATTATCCTCTGATCAAAGACATATTTCTTGAACTAAATTATTTCTCATTAGATATGATTTTCTTGATGTCAATTGTTTTATTCTGCTGAATAAAGCTTTATTATTTTGGAATTTTAATTGGGTTATTTTATATTCTTAATTGTATTTTCCTCCAGACCCATTTCACACTTTTCTACATTGCATGAAGCAAAGTAACTTTTGAAACTCAAGTCAGTTCAAATTTTTGCAAAGACCAAAGGCTAGTGAGATAGTCCTACACTCAGCTGCCATCTACAGGAGGCCCCAATCAATAAATCTTTATTTTTCTGAATGAATTCAAAACTCAAATTCTTTCTATAACAGATACTACAAAGACTTTTAAAGAAAATAACAGTGACTTCTTCAAGAAATTATGACAGATAAGGCAATATTCTGCTTTCATTTAGTTTTGGAATAATATTTCCCTCCATAATTAGATGCCCTATTATTGGAAATTTCCCTCATCTCATATGAGAATTAATTCATAATATTTTTTCACAGCCTTGTACATACCAAGCTACAGTAGAATGTGCAAACGATTCCTGTTGCAAATACAGAGGCCCAGAGATTAAACCCAGTCACTGCAAAACAAGAAAAATCATTTTAAAAATTAAGGCAGTCTTTTCTGCAAGAAGTAAAACAACAAATTTGCCCTACTTTAATTCTGTAGCTCCGATTCTAGGTCCACTTTTGTTGTTTAGCTAATTTCGAAGCAATCTGAAACCATCTATACTGACATTTTTGCCTCCGTTGTTTATTTATAAACATCACGTGGAGAAAGACCATGGATTTCAAGACTGCCACTAATTTTTAATATTAAACATATACTTGATATACTTTTTGGCAATACAGGAAATAATCTTGAAGATGGTGTTTTGAAGAACTTGTACTTTTCAGTAGACAAACCAGCTCAATTAATTTCGTTGATAAGTTCTTTCAACAAGGAAGATGAGGTGTCACCGAGGAAAGTATATTCTGTTTTATTATTTTTCCTTTATTTTTGTTTCCAGGATTCTATTACCTTGAAAGGATCAACTATCCATCTCAATGTAGTTCATAGACACCTCTTACTCCTATGTTCTGATCTCCTTTATGAAGTGGTTCTCAGCCCAAGTGACCTTACTTACTACTTATGAATGTACAGCACCAAACCTGCCACCATTTCATGGACTGGGAAACAACACTGAAATGTCCAAACAAACAACATGCAACTGAACTGTGTGTATACAACCAAGCAGTTTTATAATGCAAAATCCAGTAAGTAACTTTGTATTGTTTTCAGTGTTGAGTGCCCTTTTAGATCTTCACAAACATGGCCACCAATATTCCAAGTCCACTAACTACTAGATATCTCCCTTACAAGATATTAAGTATATTTTTTCAAAGCTGAGAATTCAGAAAATTTGGGTGAAAATATGCCCAGTAACTCACCTTGATTGAGAGCCAGGGCAGGGGCATAGACCACAACTCCTGTGTAGAGAATCTGGTGTAGACACAGGAATGGAGAGAAAGTGGTATGAGGGGAAAGTCTGACTAAAAAGCTCGTTATTTATCTTAGTCTTTTTTTTTTGTTCCTAGCTTTATATTTTTAATTTTTTACTGAAAATAAATTCTTGTCTCCTACTTCCCAAACACAGTTTCCCCTCCCTCCATTCATCCTAGCTTCTTCCCACCTCATCACTCCCTCAGATTTAAAAAAAAAAAAAAAAAAAAAAAAGGTGATAGTCAAAGAGAAGAAAACAAGATACAATAAGATGAAGTGAAAGCCCTCATATGCAGACTAGACAAGGGCACCCAGTAGGAGGAAAAGAGTCCCAAGAACAGGTGAAAGAATCAGAGATACACCCGTTGTTTCTTTTGGAGGTCCCACAAAAACACCAAGCTAACAGCCCTCACATACACACAGAGCATCTGAAACAGAACCATGCAGGTCCTGCTTACAACTGCTTCACTAGTGGAAATTTGTTAACTTCCATTTTATTTTAAGCTGAGTTCCATTATCTAGAACTCTGTAAATATGAATCCCATGTGAATGCCATGGATTTAAAATGCAAATATCTATCCATTCAAGAAGTATTGATTTTTAATCAATTGATTATCCAGGGTCAGGCGGTAAGCCCTGAAAAACATACATACAATTAGCACTATATGGACTGAACAGGTTATATTTAGTATGTGGTGTGTGTGTGTGTGTGTGTGTGTGTGTGTGTGTGTGTGCGTGTGTGTGTGTGTGTGTGTACATGTGCATATATGCATGCAATAAAAATTAGTGGAAAAAAGAGGCCAGAAATTTTAAGGTGAGCAGGATTGGGTACACAAGAGGGTTTGGAGGAAAGAAGAGAAGAGAGAAATTTTACATTTAAATTATAATCTCCAAAAAACGTAAGGCTGGTTGAGATAAAAAAAAAAAAAACTTATATTGTGCACTTTGATGCACTTACTACTTAAATAAAGCTAACAGTTGAAAAAATATTATTTGCCTCATATTTTCTAGATAAATCCTTCAGACAGAGGCAGAATTTTAGGAGGGCAGGGCTTATCTTATAACAAAAAGTACAGGAAGTGCAGGAATAGGAAGCAGCTTTTGTGTGTATATAGCTGATGAGCCTGGGCAGCTTTAAGAATCTCAAAGCCAATAAGAGGAAGTGCATACGAGAGAAGTCAGTGTATTAATGAAAACTACTGCAGTGGAGGCAGGGGACTCATGGAAAAGCAGGCATTTCTAGTGTGGCTCAGCTTACTGGTTTAAAAACTTAAGCCAAGCATAGTAACACATGCCTGATCCCAGGTGTTGGGATATAGAGTGAGGAGAATTTCCAGCCTGAAACACACAGGGAGAACGCATCTCACACCAAAAGACTGGCCAGATTATTCCATAATTAAATCTTAAAAACTTAAAGGAAGGAAATAAATTTGAAGAAAAATGTTTCTTCTGTGGCATCTTGACAGTTTGTTTATATATAATACACCCATATGTATGTGTATATATGTATATATATACACATATACATTCATATATATTGGTGTGTATATATATATACGTATGTGTGTATGTGTGTGTGTGTGTGTGTGTGTGTGTGTGTGTGTGTGTGTGTGTGTGTATAGTGTTTGTTTGGAGACAAGGAGAGAAGGTTTGTTTTAAGACTGGTTAACGTCACTCACTGTGTGAACCAGTGTGTCTGTGAATTCAGGGCGATCCACCTGCATCTGCCACACAAACATTGAGACTAAAGGCCTGGGCTAAGATACAATTTGTTTCTAGTTGTTACTTCAGAAACAAAGAATCTATGCTGAGTGCATTCATCTCAAGATAATTACACATCTTTAAAGAGCTATCTTTTAGAAGACAGTAGTAACTTCTTAGCATCGAAGCTGTTTTTATTGAGATAATTTACCCCAAAATAAACAGAACTGTAGCTATATCTGGTCACCCTCACTTTTTAGTCCTGCCACATCCCTTGCTCCTCACCGTCTGCACAATGTAGATGACAGTAGCTGCATAGCGAACTGGTTTGTTGAATCGTAGCTGTAGGTACTAAAACACAGAGAAAGACATACAGTCAGAGGGTTTTAGATGAGAGTTGTCTTAGTCCGTGTTCTGTTGCTGTGAAGAGACACCATGACTATGGAAACTCTTAAAGAGGAAAGCACTTATTTGGGAGTTGATTTCAGAGGTTTAGTTGATGTCATCAGAGTGAGAAGCTTGGTGGCTCACCGGCAGACGTAGTGCTGGAGAAGTTAAGAATTCTACATCCTGCAATAAATTTCACTCTCATGTTGGTAGAAACCAACAACTGGGTTTTTTTTTCACTTCTCCAGAATTAATTAAAAATGAGAAAGACATTCTCTTCACATTTAAAGTTTCAAATTTGTTCCCAACACTTTCAGTTGTCTTTCAATAAGGTTGATCCAGGTGGCATCCATATTCCTATGCATAATCTTCTTTCTGAGCTCTGTTACTCAGATATACTGAATATATTCAATACAATCCTCCCTCTCTGGCTCTCTGTGCATAAAGGTGGCTTAACACTGTAGAAATTTATAACGTTTCATTTATGAAGAACAAAAATCCAAAATGAATTTCCCTAGGCCAAGTCACTGTTGTGGTGCCACATTCTCACAGATGTGCTTAACGTTTATGCATATTTGAATTTCTCTGCACTCTTGGTATCTGCTGGTAGTCTTTTGCTTCTGGCTCCACTGCCCTGGAGTCTGGTACCCACTTCTGTGATCTAAGTGTATTTGCTCATGCATCAAATCGTAGACTTCACATCTGAAAGGTTGTATATGCTCTTTCTTTCAATGTATTTTTCACTCAACTATTGGTTGTCTTTGATGGATATATAAGCTTTTAACTACAATAGAAAGCAAAAACTGAGTCTGCCAGAAAAAAAACCTGCATATTTCATGCCTGGTTTTATAAGTACCAGAGGTAATATTTAGTATCATCATTTTTCTTTCTTAAACTTGGCTCAGCCACAGTACTTTCTAACTCAAGACACAGTAAAGCTACTTCCCATGGTTGCTCACACTAAAATAGCAATAATATGAAGCTAATATCACTTCTTCAGCTCTCACAACCTACATCCAGTTCATGCAGGGAGCCTGGTACCCACACCACACTTTCAGACAAAGACGCTTAGTTCATTTCTTCTGATGTGGCTTTAAAATAACCTTTTCCTGTATATTGTAGCAACAGACTCCTATTTAGCCCAATTGCATTAGTGATCCAAACACTAAAATTGATTCCCAGCATACAGCTAGAATACGTCCCTAAAACAGAAACCACAGAAAACATGCCACTCCTCAACTTAACAGTATAATGACCCATCTACTTGAACTAAAACCCTCATAATATTGGATTAGTTCTTATCATATATTAAATTCCATTTTAGGACAAATATTTTGTAATATTTTTGCTGAAGTAATGTTATATAATATTTAGACATATTATTTATCAAAATATTAATACCACAGACTCAAATTCACTGAAGAATTAAAATTAGTTTACCAAAATGTAACACATTGGTACAATCCCTCATGTTTGAGTAGAAAAAAATATATATAGTGTGTGTGTAAAGAAAAATTTTACATTTGAAGTCTATACCACTTTATCTAAAATTAAACTTATTTTGCATCTATATACAAAATTCTATACCAGTGAATTAAAAATAACCTTGTGAATAACAATTGAGGCATTAAGTTGGGGAGTGCATTCACCAAGTGACTTTTTGTCCAATCATCCCTATATATTTCTATATTCCCCCTTCTTTCTTTTCAACTCCTATCTCCAAACCTAAGAATGGAAGCAAAAGGAAAAGAGAGACATCCCTAAGTCCAACCTTGTTTTCTCTCTAAATAAGAGCAAGAACAACTTGTAACCAACTCCCATTGAAAACAATCCTCTATAGGCCAAGAAAACAACCAAAATACCTACCCAACCCCCTTAAAGGAAATGGGTGTCATTCTCTTAAGGTTTCTTCTCACTGATTGTGGGCAAATAGTACATTTTTAGGAGGTCAAATAAAATTGGATAAATGCTTACACAAACTAGGAATAGCATTTGTGGTTCAGTTTCTAAATGTTGAGAAATTTGTATGCATATAACTCAATTATAATACAATGTTTACTTCCAATACTTTGAAAGTGCTATTGCAGGCTGTATAGGATAAATAAGTTATGCGAGTTAATTGTTAGTTGATCAAATCATAGTCATATCAATTGCTAGCCTATTTTTATCACAAGTATATATATCTTATATGTAACAGATAGATATGATTCTATAGAAAGATAAAGTAAAAAGATAAGGTCTTCAAAAACCTTAGAGACGTACAGAATATGGCATTTAAAATGATTTTTATTATTTTAAAGACACATTTACAATGAAACAGGTTAACTCCTGCCAACACCCTGGCTACCTCAAAGAGGATGAGGAGCATCAAAGAATCTCCTTATGGAGATGGCTTCAAATGTGGCAAATAAGCCACTTGGGGAAATGTCCTCGTTTCTACCACAGACATAATTCTGCCAAAAAAAGAGCAAGCTTGGAAGCAGGAAGAGTCGACAGCTAAACTGTGTCACAAATTGTAGTGCCTGAAAACACTTAATTTTTATAATTATGACCTAACTCTATCCTTCCTCAAAACATTCAAAATAAACCATTTATGAGCAAAAAATAATTGTTTTATGTATTTATTGTTTGTCTCTTTTGCTTGAAACTAAGCCCCACGATGGCAGAGAAAGTACTGTATGAGTATTTACTGAATGAATGGCTATTTATAACATAGATTCCAAGAAGAAACATGGACATAAGAGTTGAAAATGTTAGCCATGCATGGTGGTGCATGCCTTTAATCCCAGCACTCAGGAGGCAGAGGCAATCGGATCATTGTGAGTTCAAGGCCAGCTTGGTCTACAAAGTGAGTCTAGGACAGCCAAGGCTACACAGAGAAACCCTGTCCCAAAACAAAAAACAAAAACAAAAACAAAAAAAGAGAGTCAAAAATGTCTTTAAAATTTCTAGAACAAAACTAGAAAACTCAGCAATATCTTTTTTAGCCAAGTCTTTATGGATGGGAAAATCTAGGCAGTATTTACATTTTCAGAAGTACATTATAATTTAATGGCATATTGCACATTTTATAGAACTAAGGATAAATTTAGTTATTTTCTCTTGAGTTTTGTCTCAGATTGTGCCTGTTGAATTGTCCAACTGTGATTAAATTTTTATCATCATGATAATTAATGTTGAACATCTGCGATATAGTCAGCTGTGAAACTGTATTTCTTAAGACCTTCTGCTAAGTGTTTATTTTGTCCAAATGGCTTTGAAAGGCTAGATAAACATTTTATGATAAATTATCTCACAGATTTTTAAAGTAAAATTTTTTGTGAGTTTTCTGCTGTGACTTTTTAGGGTTTCTATTGCCAATGAAATTCAATATTTTTTCTTCACAAAACATCTAAAATACTGGGCATGAAAGTCCAGATTGAACATGTTGGTTTTGTTAAGCATGGATTCAACACCAAAATTCCATGGTCTTATTTCCTACTTGTTACAATAATTTCTATATTTTTACTATTTTGCATTTTCATCCTACTAAAATATTTCTCACTTCTCAAAAATATTTCCACCTGCTACTTAAAATTAGAGTTCAGTAATAACTATCATTAAAGATCTACTGCTTGGTATGCAGGCCATAAATAATCATATACAAATACTAGCTTCTCAGTAGATTTTTATCTACTATTAGAACATGCCTATATCAGTTTTCTCCCCCTGGAAAGTTATAATACTAATAACATGTGTTCTGATTGCCTTTTCAGAGTTGGCATGCTAATGATAATAAAAATAATATTATCTCTCTTGTTTTCATCTTCCTTCACCAATTAAACAGTGCATCAGTTTTTATACATTGGTGTTCATTAAATCATGGAAATAGACAACAGGAGTGATATTTCTATTTGCCTTTTAAGAAGTGACAAACAGTTGTAGCTCCAGCCCAAACAAAGCATCCCTCAATACTACACATCATCTTTTAAACAGTATAGAATTGCCTTGGAAATAGTAGTCTACTGCTGATGTCAAGATGAGATGCATTTCCTTGCTGTGGATAGGGGGGAAATGGTCTCTTACCTCATAGGTGCTTGTGATGCCAGATCTGTAGAACACAGGAAGAAAGAGCTCAGATGTGAAGAGGACTACAAACAGGTACGCAATGAGGAAAAGGAAGAAGGATGCCCCAAAGCGGTAGACTTCAGCAGGAGTCCCCAAGACAGTGACAGCTGACATGAAGCTGGCGGTCAGAGACAAAGCTACAGGGCCAAAGCTCATTTGCCTTCCTCCGACTAAAAATTCCCCAGACGTTGCTTTTTTTCTCTCCTTGATGGCAAAGAACACACCAATTCCAGAGGAAATCACGAAGAGGCCTGCAAATACAACATAATCCCAAGCTTCAAAACTCTTCACCCCCATGCTTGGAAGCGGAACAGGAGAGTCTCTTTCAAGCAGGGCTCCGCAAGATACTCCCGCAGCCGATGCTTTTTTGAGATGGAAGGAAGAATGTGATTCTCTGAAGAGTTTGAGAATCACCGATATATGGGCAAATTTTCAGGTTCCAAATAATTATCCTCAAAGTTCTCAAAAGCTGTCTGTGAAAAATAATTGGTGATGAAGCTGGTACCAAGGTACGGAGGAGGGATAACAAATAGAGATCGGAATCTGGCCACGAGATTTTCTCAGGGTTTTCTCCTGAAGCATAAGCCAGACAAGGACTTCAGATACTTTCCTAAGTTAGCTATAAGGGTTAGAGGGAGTGGATTTAGCAGCTAGCGTGCGTTTTTATCCCTTAGGTTGTTTTTTTTTTTTTTTTAAATAAAAGTTAAACATTGTTAGGAAACATGGAAGTGATAAAATTTGACTACTTCAGCATTTTTATTCCTGAAGTAGAACATGAAAATGCAAACACAATTGTCAGTGGCATCTGCTTCCTATCATTGCGGAGGTAGTGCAGTGGAGGGTAAAGAGCAAGGAACTAGTAATCCAAAGACCTTTGCTCATAGCGTGGCTCAGTCACAACTGAGTTGCTGTTAATAAAGCACTTTACTTTCCTGAGCTTCCCCTGAAATTCTGGGATAAGACATTGTGAGACTCCCGAATCTTAAACTTCCTGACCACATTTGTTCTAATATCTTTGCACTCACAGTGGTCATCTTCTAAATATAATCTCCCTTGACTCTCAGACTCATAAAATGGACTTACCAGTGATTGACAAATCATCTGTGGCCACATTATTTTATCCTTTACTCCTTCATTTTCACCCATTGTATCCAATGGGTAAATTTAGAGTTAGGACCAAGTCAAATGAGAGGATAAGGAAGATGTAGTAGAATATGCCAACTTCTGCTATTTGTCAACTCTTGGACAACTGCAAGCATCTTCAGTATGATGTTTGTGAGATACTGTCTGTTTATTCACACTTCTCTGCCCTCCTCTCTATAAATCCTATCTATTATACAAGATTCAGTGATGTCTTCTCAACTCTGTAGCCTGTCTGGACCCTCTAGTTCAATTTTTGTTGCCCACACTAAGTTCTTGCTTCACACCCTGCAATTCTTCCAATCTGTTTTCAGCAATGTCTGCCCATTCCAGCCTGTGTGTGTCTAGAAGTCTGATTCTACAAACAACTACTTATTGGAGATAGAGGCAAAAGATCTACATCCTATAACTTTTAAATACAAGCTATTATGGAAAGTAGTCAAAAACAAAAAGGAGAAAATTTACATTATTTATGATGTTCAATGGCCAAACATATTCTCTTAAACAGAAGAAACTCTTTTTTAACATATATTTTATTAATTTATTCATATTACATCTCAATGGTTATCCCATCCCTTGTATCCTCCCATTCTTCCCTCCCTCCCACTTTCCCCTTACTCCCCTGCCCTATGACTGTGACTGAGGGGGACCTCCTCCCCCCGTATATGTTCATAGGGTATCAAGTCTCTTCTTAATTTTGTTTTTGGATAACTGAGTTAGTCTTTGATTATTAGCTCATGGCAGAAGGCATTTTCATTTTGTAATTCTCTTCAGGGACCTGTTTTAGGTGTGAGAATGTTCCAAAGCCAGTCACAAGAAGTATAAAGACTTCCCACCTCTCATTAACCCCCTTGTGCGTCAGTTATTTACATTTCTCCCATAGCTGTGTATAATTGATGGAAGTGCTGTAAATGGGACATTGAATCTTTACCTTAACCTACACTGTTAATTATTTTTATCATGAGGCAGGCATTCCTTGTCTTGTTTCCTTTAATATATTCAGCTTTGCAGATATCGTATATTTACAAACTGAAGGACTATGATAATCCTGTGCGAGTAAGTCTCCCAACACTGCTTTTTTTCTTATATTGTGCACTTGATTTTGTTATCCATGACATTCTAAAGCAATTATTTTACTACTTGAATCTTTTCAATCTGGACTTCATATATCTTCTGAAGTTAACTGCTAGAAGTAGAGGGAGTAGATTTATCAGCTAGCATGCTTTTTTATCTCGTAGATTTTTTTAAAGTAAAAGTTAAACATCATTAGGAAACATGGAAATGATAAAATTTGACTAATTCAGCATTTTTATTCCTGAAGCAGAACATGAAAATACAAACACAACTGTGTTTGTCTGTGGTGATCTATAGTCGAGACGCTTTACGTTACTACTATAATTATTTCCATGTCATGAGCAGTGAACATGGTAAATGTGCGTGCTGTGCTTGAACCATTGGCCATTTCCCTTTGTCTCTCTATATTAGTCTGTTACAATGGCTCATAAGTGTGTGGCTGAGCGGAAGAGTCATGCAGCTGTCACATTAAGTCATTCCATCAAGGAGAAACACTTTAAAAAATGGAAAGTCCTACAATGGTGAAAATAAAAGCCGACTTAATGCTGAAATAGAGACTGCTATAGCAGGATGGATAGACTCAAACTAGCCACAGCATTTCCTTACTTTTAATCTACAGTAATTTCTGCTCCCCGTAGTTCTGTGAGGTCTGGGAGAGGTACAGAAGATAAAGAAAGGGTCATTTCATAATGTTTAAGAAGGAAGGCCATTTCAACAGTATAAAAGATCATGATTAAACTAGCAAATGTCAATGTAGAAGTTGTGATAGATTATCCAGATCTATCCAGATTAAGGAATGAAGGTGGAGCCACTAGGTAACAGATTTTTCAATGCAGATAAGTAACTTACTATTACATTAAGAAATTATCCATGCTTTTAGTAGTCAGAGAATAAAGTTCAATGCTGGACATCAAAGGACAAGATACCTCTTAAGGGCTAGGGTAACTGATGACTTTAAGTGGAAATCAATGCCCATTTACCATCCTGAAAATCTCTAGGGCTCCAAGTATGCCCTAAGTGAAATGGTAATTCTTTGATGACTACACATCCATTTTGTAACACAATTCACTGAATAATTTAAGTCAACTGCTCAACAAAGGATAATTTTCAAAATATTATTTATTCAAAATGTACCTTGTCACCTAATATGGTGACAGTGATAAATACAATTGTTTTTCTTGCCTGATGATATTACAATTACTCTTCATCTGGAAAAATCATGAGAAACAAGCCAGTAAGTAACACTCTTTCATGATTGCTGCTTCCAAGTTGCTCCCTGTTTTGAGCTCCTCTCTTGCCTTTCCTCAGCTGACTATAATTCAGCATATGTAAGCTGAATAATCCTGTCCCTCCCCAAGTTGCTCTTTGTCATGGTATTTCAGCACAGCAACAGTAACCTGAACTATGATAATCAATGAGATATTTTTCAATCCAAGTACATACATTTAGAAGCTACTGTACAAGTCATAGACCATAGTATGATAAGAACATAACTTTAATAGATATATACTGAGACCCTTTTACTACTCTGCTTTCTTGCAGTGGTCTGGTACTACAGCACTATTATGTCCAAGGCACCCCTTTATTTTGTTTTATTTTGATTTTGACTTATGGTATTCTCAGCGGAAAATCAGAGACTTGTTTGACTTTCAGAGATTGAACTATTTCGTTTAATATTAACATTATTATGTGTTAATATTCAATCTACCAGACTTGTAAACACCTTGTAAGAGACAGTGGATTCTTGTTCAAAACACAACCATTACATCCATGAGGTCCAAGGTTAAGTACTACAAGTTTATAGCTGAAAAATCAAGGGGCACTGATACTTTTAATTAAAATTTACCCCAGAAGAACTATTATCCATGTGATTCCCATTGGTTGCAAAGTGGTTGTCAAGGCTCTAAATAATGCTTCAGTAAAAAGAGTGTATTGCATTTAGAATATAAATGTTTATTAGCTATGATATCAATCTATCAGTCTGTTATGATCTGCTATTTTTTCTGCATTGTTACCAATTTTTACTTTGAGTAGCATTTAATGTCCTCATAATCTTTTCCTATTCTCTGTTAAAAATCATTCCATTCAAGGTTCATCCAGTTTGTAATACACAGAATCACATTAACAACTTTTCAAGAAAAACAAAAGAACTCTTAAATTCAGTAGTATAATTTTAGGTCAAAAATTCATATAGGAAGTGGTAATAGGGTGAAGTGTGCCATTTTGACATAAAGAAAATCCAGTATCTTCTCACTGAGCTCCAGGTGTCACAAATGTTTGCATTTGTGACAACAGATATCGATTAAACATTTTAAGAAAGCAGATTTCAGAGTCAACACATTAAGAACAACAGAGAACAGTATTTGATACTAAAACGGGCTAATGACAAAAGAATCATAGAGTTAACAAGTAGGATGTTTAGAACGTATATCCAGTTGAAACAGCCATTGATTAGGAAGAGCAAGGGCCTTTGCTCCTCAACTGCAGGAGCCTTACCAATCCCTCAACTAATGAGCAGCAAAAGGTGAAACAAGCAGCATGGCCTATTGAGGATCTGATTTGCTTAACTGAAGATAAAGAGAAATTCTTGGTTGGCTTGGGCTTATAGAC
This sequence comes from Acomys minous, assembly GCF_964271855.1. Classification (NCBI taxonomy): domain Eukaryota; kingdom Metazoa; phylum Chordata; class Mammalia; order Rodentia; family Muridae; genus Acomys; species Acomys minous. The sequence continues at coordinate 37,489,816 of NC_140485.1, forward strand.
ATGAAAATTGGATTTAAAAAATTAAGCCCCATATACAGGGGGAGGGGTAATTCCCCTCAGGAACAGTCATAGGGGAGGGGAATAAGGGGAAAATGGGAGGGAGGGAAGAATGGGAGGATACAAGGGATGGGATAACCATTGAGATGTAACAAGAATAAATTAATAAAGGAAAAAAAATAAAAAAAATAAAATTAAGCCCCAAGAGGGAAAGAGTCAACTGTTGCTGACAGTTACATTTATTTTACTTTTCTCTTTATATAACTATAAAAATATGTAAAATAACTGACCTTATTTACAAATAAAGGTATATTTTATTATAAGACTCTATCTAAACCTTTATGCCCAGCAATGTTTGCTCTATTAAATCAAGTACAAAAATATTTGGAATGTATATAATTATTATATGTTCTCTTCACAGAGGGTATAATATGTAGTAACTTTTTATCTTTTCAGTAGCTTTAATATAAAATTTGCTTTATCAGATATGAGTCTACATATTCCTACTTGGTTTTGATACCTTTGCCTATAATATCTTGTTCCATCCTTTCAGTTTCCAGCTGTCATTCAGGTTTCTAGTGAGATGACAACACCCAGATTCTCACTGTATGCCTCACCGTATGGAACAACCAAACTTTGTTCTTACAGCTAACATTTTCAGGTCAGCACTCCTTCCTGGTTGACGGGAACTCCCAGACACCGGGAAATGCAGGGGACTTTGAGTCCTAGAAACAGACTGAGATAGAAGCCTCTCCAAATGGCTTTCTGCCAATATACTGCAACCAAAAGCTTAAAAAAACAAAAAACAAAAAACAAAACAACAACAACAACAACAACAACAAAAAAACAAGACATATTCAAAGGCCCAGAACGTCCTGAAGACTTCAGGATCCTTGTTTGGTTAGACTGTAATCTAGTCAGTATTAAAGGCACGTTAATTATATTACTTGTATTTCTAGCTCTTTCTGTTTCTCAGTTCCTGCTATCTTTTATGTTGCCAGCTACCACATGTCCTGTGCTGAGGAGGTATTGTAACCCTGGTTTATTCTCTAAAATATGGACAGTTGGATGGGAATATGAAGAAGAAATGAAGAAGGGTTATTGCAAGCAGAGACGGAATGGAACTTATTATTCATTGTGAAAACTGTGCATGCTGACGGTGAAGAGTCACCCTGCACAGCACTGCCTTCAGCAAACAGCTTGTGAAATCACCCTTTCCACCCAGTGGAAAGGCAGTCACTGCCTTGGGCTAAATTGTAGGCTAGTGGTGAGGTTATTTGTTTCTAATCAAAGAAATTTATAGGATGTCCTCACATTCTAGCACCTAATCCCTGGTTAAGTTTGCATGAGGGAAATAGTCATGAAAGGAGCAGCTCATTCTCCAACGTCCTGCAGAAGATGCCTGCCCTGCTATGGTCAGCATTCTCATACAGGAGGAAAAGCATCCAACAGTGCTATTAGTCTAAGTGTTGATGGTTGTATTTCAGTCTATAAGGTAGAGTTCTTGGTTTGCTCATTTCCTGTCAGTAAATAATGGAAATGTCCCACATGCCTGATTGGTGAAAGTCAATATCAAAATGACATGAAAATAAAAATCAAGAGAAAGTAGGCCTACTTATATTAGGAAAGCAACAGAAACAACTACTTTTGCTTTTGTTCGTGAGTTAAATTTGACTTCCCATGTAATTTACGTGTAAGAATCAGCCCACAGACTAGAGATGATCATAATGAGTGAGTTAACCCAGAAGAAGAAAGACTCACATGGTATATACTCACTTATAATTGGGCACTAGCCCAAAAGGCATGTCCCACGAAAGTCTTCACTTACCAGGAGATTGGGATAGATGTGAGGACATCCTACTAAGACTCTAGGTAAGAGAAATATAGGAGATGGGGAAATAGAAGGACCCAGAGGGTCCTAGAAACCTACAAGAAGAGCATCATAATGGGTGGATCGAGGCCCAGGGGTGTCTGTTCAAACTATTGCACTAACCAAGGACAATACAATAGTAAACATCAAACCCCTACTCTGATCTACCCAATGGACAGGACATTCTCCACAGTTATGTGGAGAGCAGGGACTGGCTTTGGCATGAATTCTGGCACTCCATATTTGACTACCTCCCCTTGGTGGGGAGGTCTGGTGGCACTCAAAGAAAGAATTAGCAGGATACCAAATGAGACTTGATAGTCTGTGACCATATAGTCGGGGAGGAGTTCCCCTTGGTCATAGACCTAGGGGAGAGGAATAGGGTGAAAGCGGGAGAGAGGGAGGAATGGGAGGATACAAGTTATGGGACAATAATTGAGTTGCAATCTGACTAAATTAATAAAATTTTAAAATAATAGAAAAAAAAGAAAGAAAAGAATCAGCCCACAATGTTTCTTAGGAAGTCACTCTGTGTACTGTTCAGTCATGTTTATACCTTGAACAGAAACCATATTTGCCAATGAAAGGCCTCTGATTATAAGGAATCAACTAACTTTGAAAATATGACGTGATGTTCTTTATGGGATAGATTAAAATTCAATAGGTGGTCTTGTAAAGAAGAGATAAACGTCAAGTTTTCTGAAAATAGGATATAGTAGTCAAGTCATGTCTTTTATTTACTTGTAATTTGGGGGTTTTGTTTTGCCAAATCTACGTTATAAGTTATAGTCTGCTTTATGGACTTAAGGAGAGTTATGACAGTTCAAAACCCATTGTTTTCATCTGTAAAATTGTGATAGCCACATGAAAGTTAGTTGCAAGTGCTAAGCGATAGACAGATAGACACACGCACACACACACACACACACACACACAGAGAGAGAGAGAGAGAGAGAGAGAGAGAGAGAGAGAGAGAGAGAGAGAAAGAGAGAGATATGCTTTTATAGTGGCTAGTACAAAGAGTTAGAACATAGGATTTAGCAATGAATAACAGTATGAGAAATAACAAAAGAATATGAAGTATATAAATATTCCAGACCAAAAAAAATTATCCCACTAAAACTTCTAAATATTTTCTAGGAAATTTGTCTATAGCCAAGCCATTTTTCCTTCCAGTTAGAAGTTTAATTTTGGACTTTGGCTTTTGTTAATTATTGTTTTATCCTGTGATAGATGTTACTGCTTATCCGTACCAAAGTGCACTGGACAAGAGCATGAGATATAAATAACTTCCTTTGTGTGTTTAGGAAAGATGAAGGTCTTTCCATAGAATCATGGAGTGTAGTTAAGAAATTGGAATTATTTAGTTGTTAGAGGGGAATCAAAGACTTTCTCAAGGAGTCTTAAGACATGAAGCATCATGAATGCAAGTTGATTTCCCACTGCTTACCCACAAGCAACTGAACATTCATTGAGGGGCTACACTAAGTAATGTTGTTCCCACAACAAAATAATTTACAATCTTTCAAAAGATGGTAAACAAGCCACTATCTGGGCAACACATTACAGTCATCAATGCAGCTGTTGGTAGCTCCTACCCCTTAGCTATTATGATCAAGAGTACAAAAAGCATGGGTGTGAAATATCTCTATGACACTTAGAGCTCATATGGATATATAGTCAGAGCTAAGATTGTTGGCTCACATGACCACCCAATTTTTAATCTTTGAGAAACTTTGATACTGTTTTATGTAGCAGTTGTACATAATTATAAATAACAGGGTTCCGGGTTTTCTGTCTTCAACCACACTTGTTACTTGTTTTTCAAAATTCACAAGAGATGTGATACATCCTTATGGCTTACTTGCATTTCTCGAGTGATTAGTGATATTGAACCCTCCTTCATATGCTTGTGGTTTTCTCTGTCTCCACTCTGGAGCAATAACTGCTTAAGCCCCTTGTCTGTCTGCCATAATATTATTGATTTTTGTGTTTATAGCAAAGTGGAAGGAGTTCTTTAAATCTCAATACTAGCCCTTTATTTGACATGTGCTTTGCACACATTTTCTGTTATTCTTTATTTTGCTTTTCTGCACTTTTTTAATTGTATCATTTGATGAATGGAAGTTCTTAAGTCTGATTTTTCCATTTGTATTTTCTTCCTTTGTTTTCTGGCTTTGATGTCAAATCTAGGAAATCATTATTGACCACAACATCCCTCAGTTTTCTCTTATATTTTTCTTCTAGCATTCTTATCATTTTATATAACTTATTTGTTATCTAAACAAATCCTACAACTTATCTGTTGTTAATCCACTTTTGAGTCTACTTTTATGTGTGACGGTTTCTATTTCACTCCTTTGCATCTGAGTATATGTTTGACTTTTTTGCTTGTTTTGGGTTTGGTTTTGTTTTCTTTCTTAAACCATTTGTAGAACTAACTTGCCCTTTTCTTTCTCAGTGATCTGGACAGCTGTCTCAGTGTTTGTTCACTGAGCTCTCTACACTAATTGGTTTGTATGCTTGTTCCGGCTGTACACTATCTTAATTACTGTAAGTGTGCAACGTGCTCCCACATCTTGAAGTATAAGTTGTAATTGGGGCTGGAGAAATGGCTCAGTGGTTAAGAGCACTGACTGCTCTTCCAGAGGTCCTGAGTTCAATTCCCAGCAACCACATGGTGGCTCACAACCATCTATAATGTGGTCTGATGCCTTCTTCGGCAGATAAAGCACTGATATACAATAAATAAAATAAATAAATCTTTTTTTAAAAAGTTGTAATCTTTCTTTTTGAAAGAAAAACTGTTTTTCCTACTCCATAAAGTACAAAAGTTGTGGGCATAGCTCAGCCAGTAAGTTGCTGGCCCTGTAAGCATTAAGACCTGAGATATGTCACTAGATACCATATAAGTAAGCCTTGTACAGTGGTGTACACTTGGAATCCCAGCCTGGGAGAGGCAGAAGCAGGTGGATCCCTGACACGCAATGGCCAGCCACCCTATCCAAATTGACTTGTGTCTGTTCTTGCATAGGAATATGTTCACATTTTAGATATGTAAGCCCATGTTCTTACATGGCAAACATATCTGTAAATTCCTCTTAGAATTTACAAACAAATACAAAATATATTAATCATCTTCTGTAATTTAGGTGTGCCTAGTAACTATACTATATAATAAATAACATTGAAAATCTGGGTATATGCTTATTTCAGAATCACTATTTTTATGAGTGAATTCGTTTAAAGATCATCCAAAGCAGAAAGCAGATATGGGATTGGGAGCACTTGTTTATCTTCCATAAATTAGCTAGTATCTTAACACCTTCTAACAAATAAAAATAATGAAATAATGATGCCTGCATTCATATGTCATGACTGATTTGATAATTAAAAGAGAAAATAAATTTGAAAAGAGAAATTTTATTTTATATGTATTTTAAATTAGTGAATGAGCATGTCTTTCGTATAGATATTATTATACATACATATTTTTACATGCATGCATGCTAAATATCTTTATCGTTTCTGTGCTCACAGTTACTGACAGTGAACTTTGTGAAAAATGGAAACTAGTGTAAGTAATGATCAATGGCTGCCTCAGAAAAACTAAGTTAGTGCTTATTGGATCTTCATGAAAGTGGGATTATTTTGTTTTGCTTAAAGAAAATATAAAGATAATCTAGCTGTGACTTTCATCTCTAACTTCCTCTCTCTTCAATGTAGCTCTTTAGTATGTGTTCTTTTCATGATGTCATTTGCTATCTTGTAATACAGTCATGGAAGCTATTTCCAGACAATTCGAGTATTGGCTCATACTTTCAAATCTTCTGATTTGTGAGTTAGAACTTTCAGAATCCGGTATTATATCAATGATGTGCTAACAATGGTCCTCATCAGAGTTGTTTGTCTATATATAAAAAGTTGGCAAAAAAAAACCATGACACTCATTTACAATTGGTTCCAGCTGTGATGGTTTGCAAAGCCTAACACTCTTTTTCTCACTTTACAAAACTGTTTGCCAAGCCATCACCCATGTAGTAGAAAAAGTAAGGTATATGTTGTTGAAAATATTTATTTAGAGAGCAGGGGAAATAGCTCTGCAGCTATGAACACTTTCTGCTCTTGCTGAGGACTCAGGTTCAGCTCCTAGCACCTATACTTGGCTGTTCACTATGACCTGTACTTCTACCTTTGGGGCATCTGATGACATCACAGGCTTCTTAGACACCTGAACATACATTGCATAAATACATACAAACATAAGCACATTAAGTAGTATTTGTAGAAAATGTATTTATACGATATACTCTAATCTGCAGTATGAAGAGGAGTATGTGTGCTGTTTTCTAACAAGTCCAATAAAACTTTTTCACTGCATTGCTATTTTAGATGGCAGAACTGTGAGACTGGGTGAAAAACACAATTGCCTTCATCTCCACTTCTGTGAACATGAACTGTTCATTAGCAAACTGTCAAAATCTGTTATAGTTTAATTCTCTAGCTTTCTAGAATCTACTAAAATCACAAGAAACATTCTGCTTTCCTTTAAATTTCTACTTAAGTCAAATATTGGCAAGATATATATGTATTATGCATCAACATCACATATTTACTTATGAGATGATTAACTCTGATCCTGGTGCATAATTTAACACACATATAACAACAAGCCTGTATTTTTCTGTAGCCTAAGGAAGATTAAGAGCATTTTCATCATCAAAGAAGCATTAAGAGAGCAAAATCTTGATTTCACACTGCAAAAAGACATTATTTGTTAGCTGCCTATTCATCCAATGTTATCACTTGATGAGAGGATATTAGCTTGGGTATAGAGAAAAGCACATTTAAATTTTACAATAACTTGATATGTGAATAACACATCTTCATCGTCATTTAAAAGAAGCTTCTGATCAGAAACAAAGGCTATAACAGAATCAAAGAGTACCCATGATGAGCATTAGCTAGCTCTTCCAGAGCCAGACTTTAACTGCATTTGCTATTGAGGAAAGTGATTGCTTTAAACATTTATCTAGACCTAGAAAGATACCCAGAAATACAAATACCACAATTTGTGTGCTTAACTTGGAGTACATGAGGAAATAATGAGACTTGAATGGGCCCATCCGTTTGGCGGATACCTGAAGAGGTGGAGATAGTAGAACTCATGGAGTATGGAGGGGGAAATGGGGAGGAAGATGAGAAGGTAAGAAAGAGGAGTGGATGGGAGAGGGATAACTCAATACAGCGTGTTTAGAAAACCCATATGGAAACTTACTACTTTATAAACTCACTAAATCTTATAATAGAGAGGAGTATAAATGAAGTTACCCAACACAGAAGAATAATGCTCTAAGAAGCCACAAGTTATTAAACAAAACTCTCAATGCTAAGTGTAGGACACTTTCCTTTGAGTCGTTGGTTGAGGGTCTCAGAGAACTCCCAACCCCACCCCACCCCGAAATACAAGCTATTGCCATTGCTATTGATTGCCTACAAGAACTTATGGTAAGATCTTTTTGCTGAAGGCAGCACACATTTGGCCAAAGTACATGTAGAAATAAAGCTGGTTCTGACCTGGAAGTTTCCTTCTTGCCAACCAGCTATGTGCCAGTCGGTGCTCTGCAGCCTTCTAGGAGAAAAAAGCCATCAACAGTTTTACCTAACTGTGAGCTATGCAAGCCAAAATTCTGATTGGCATGGCAAGATACTCCTATCATTATGATAGTGATATGAATGTGATGGGGGTGACCAGCTTCTTTCTAATCAGATATAAGCCCTGCTTCACAGGAGCAAATTTATACTTGGTATTATAAACTCAGATAGAAAGTCATGGCTATGAAGTATTAGTTTCTTTCTGTGACTATACAATACTCTAGTTAAAAGCAACATGTGTAATTCAGCTTATAAATCTAAGTCAGTGTCCATCCTGAGGGAAATCAAGGCAGACACTCAAGTCAGAACTTGAAGCCGAACTCATGGAGGAATACTGTTTGGTGGCTCACTCCCCAGCTCAGGCTTAGCTATTGTTCATATACAACCCAGGACCAACTTCACAGATATGGTAGTATCTACAATGGACTAAGCCATTCTATATCAGCTAATAATAATCAAGACAACCCTTAAGACATGTGCACACGCCAATCTGACGCAGGCAATTCTTCAGTCAAGGCTTCCATTTCAGATGACTCTAGACAATTTTGTGTTGGAAATAAAAGCTAATTAGGGAGCCATAAGGCCAAGGGGAGAGCCTCCTGCCCTTATTTTGTTAAATGGACATAGTATCACACTGCATTTTGAGTGTTTATCTTTATAGCTATAGATTAATGAAGCTCTCAGCCTTGCTCAGAGAAGCTTCTTTTTTTCCAGTGAGCAAAGGTTAATACAGACACTCATTTTTGGTCAAAGTACAAAGAATAAATGACTGTCGAGTACTCAGGCTTAGATGGACATTGACATAATATACCCTCACCTAAAGTTTAGAGAATATCATGGAAGAGGTAGTGAAAAGACTGTAAAGGCCAGAGATTGGAGAAGAGTGTTATGTTACTGTGTCATCTGGTGATGACATGGTCATTTCACTTAGGAACACACTGCAACTGCAGAAGATCAAGTCACTCAATATGTTAGCCTTGGTGGGATGGAGCACAAAGACCACATCCCTACCAGGGAATCTAGTAGTAGTAGGTAACTACTGGAAGAGTGAGAGGAGAGAGATTTCCTTTAGTGGATATGACCCTGCAGAGATTTCCTGTGATTCAAAGCATGGCCCTCACATCAGGCAACACTAATTGCAATCAGTGGTTATGAAAAAAAAACCTTTTTGAAGACATATAATTTGGAGGAGGACATGTTGGAAAATAATCTCAAAAGAGTTGAAGAGGGAGTGGATATGTCCTAATTGTATACAGCTATAAAATTCTCAAAGAATAAACAAAATATACCTAAAATGTCTCCACATAACACTCTTCCCGCTTGCTCAAATCTTCAGTGGTCTTTACAATACACTTAACTTTCCTATATTTGCTTAATCTCCTCCATTTTTCTGTATTTCTTCTTCTTCCTCTTCTCTAGTTCTATTTTATGACCTTCACGGAGTAGGACAAAGTTTTGAGAATTCATCACAGAACTAAGAAAAATATATGGCAAGAGGGCAGAGTGTTTTTGCATCCCATGAAAAGATAAATCCACACCAGAACATGACAGTGTAAATTCTGTTGTATCTGAGAAGTGATTTAGGATTCCAGAAAGTGTGCAATTGAAATCCAGTGCAATTTGCCTGTCCCTAGAAAGATCCAAGTGTTCTCATGCCATTTCATTTACAATAGACCTTTGAGTCTTTGGCTACCCTAACCAGATCAAGCATTAGGACAAAGGTGAAGGAGACTCACCTTGAGTTCGAATGTTCCCAACTTAATTGCATCCCTGAAGGCAATCAAAGAGAAACTCATCTTTACTCTCATGAGATGAGAAGGCAATAAAAGTGACTTGAACAGTAGAGTATCCCTGAGATAGCCTGTCAGAGTTATAAGTCTCAACGGATCATGTAATAAAGTTCAAGCTACGGGTTATCACTTAATATTTGAGTATAAGTCGGGGGGGGCGTGAAAGAGATCTATAAATTATATCTTTTAATTCTCTTAAACATGCTTTAAGTAATGTTAGGATAACTGTTGTGTTCTGGTGAAACAAGAGTTTTACAGAGTATACCAAATGTCTGGTTCTGTAAGTCTGGCTTAAGGAAAATGATACATCATATTTTCCTGGCCAAATCCTTTGACAGGGTAAACATGTGATATTATATGGTCACCAAGAAATCAGTAGAAGGCAGTGGATCAACTGGATGGCAGCATTTTTGTCTTAAAATATTGTTAATTTTTACTGGCAAATTTCAACTTTACCAACCATTTAATTCCTGGCACTCAGAAGAAGGATAGCAGGCTATCAAGAAGAGACTTGATACCTTATGAGCACATAAAGGGGGTGGGGGAAGGTCCTCCTTAGTCACAGTCATAGGGGAGGGAAGTAAGGGGAAAATGGGAGGTAGGGAGGAATGGGAGGATACAAGGGATGGGATAACAATTGAGATGTAATATGAATAAATTAATAAAATATATTTTTAAAAATTTATAAAATAAATGAAAACAAAACAAAAAAGAGAGAGAGAGAGAGGAGAGGGGAGAGAGAAGAGAGAGAGAGAGAGAGAGAGAGAGAGAGAGAGAGAGAGAGAGAGAGAGAGAGAAAATGGGCCGGGCTGTAAACCTGAAGGTTCACTCCCTAGAAGCTAGTTTCTAACAACACTAGCCTCTTAAAGTTTCAATATATTCCTTTACTAAGAGTCCTATTAACTAAAGACCAAATATGTAAACACATGACCCTATGGGGGACATTTCACATTCAATGACATGGTATCCACAGCCCCATTTCACAATACAAATCTATTTGGTACAACTTGAAAAACTCCTGTAATCTTTAATACACCTAATACTTTTTTTTCATAAATCTCAAAGTCTCAACTGTGACTCTATGCAATTTTTAGTTGTGGACATTGCAAGTATCTCCATAAAGCAATATCAAAAATTGAATTTTATTCTCTATGTACACGAGATCCATGTTTGAACTTGTCTCAAGAATCAGATGTGTATAACATCCCACTTCGGGAAAGGTGATCACACAGTGCACATTCTCTTTTCCCTTCCCCTTTGCTTAGCTTAGGCAGGCTCCTGTTCTTTCTGCTCCAGCTGAGCTCATCTATACCCAGGATTCTTTGGCAACTCAGCATTAAAAATAGCCATCAGCACCGGCTACAAAAATGTATTTTTCATCTGGTCTTTAGACAAATTCCAAGTCCAGTTGAGCTTGTGGAAGCTTTTGGGATGTTCCCAAGAGTCTTCCATATAAACTTAGTCTCATCAACCTTTGCTCTGATTAAACTTATTTACTCTACCACCTTAAGCCAACTAGCTCAGTAGGTATGACCTTTGGAAACCTTGGTTTACTATAAACTATAAAAGGTGATAGTGAAGATTATAACAAAGATTAAGTAAATAAGGTCATCCACAATCACAGGTGTGCTCTCTTAGTTGTAACAAATTGAGAGTGGCTTTGCTGCAGAGCCATGCTATTAAAAAAAAAAAAAAAGGCATCCAGAAAGAATCGTGAAAGGAAACAAAAGAGATCTACCAAAAGGACATTTCATAAGAGGTATCTAGTAAGCTCAGGTCTAGAAGAGATTAAATCTGTCCAGGATGGGGGTGTTGAGTAACCTTGACCTAAAGAGTTATACCCAGACAACAACTTGAACCTAGAAGTCAATGACACTGGATAAGGGTGGAGAATATAAAACTAGGAAGGGTGGTGCAAGTATGTTCAGAAGTATGAGGTGAGAGACAAGGTGGCTTTAAAAAGTGCTTTGTAATGCTGAGGCCAAGAATTTGAATAAAATAGGAACAGGTTAGGTAGGCTCTTCTATGCAGCCAGCAAACAGTGCCTTGTGAAGAAGGTAAAGTTTTTAAGGCATTCATTATGACAAAACATTGGTGCATTTGCAGAAGGGAGGACGCACGTGGTCTGATATATTTCATTTGTTATTCTTATAAATCTTTTTTAATTCCACCAAAGACAAACAAAATTACTTTGGCAACAAGAAAAAAACAGGCTGCCATGAGATCACAAAGCAGAGCAGCCAGTCAATGGCCCCTGCCTCAATAAATTGAACACACAACCTTCCATTCATCTAGTCCCCTACAGGAAATTTCTGAGGCCTGACTGACTGTGCTGTGAACATGTGCTACATACTTACTGGTAAATAACATACCTCTTAGTTTATCAAGTATAAAAATCTGAGGTTAACATAGAGAACAGCAATGTATTTATTGTTCTTGATTTTAATACTCTTTCTGCTATTGTGTCTGGTTCTCCATGACTCTAAATCCCCACGGTTCTCTCATCCTTTAGTCCCCTCTCTCTCTCTCTCTCTCTCTCTCTCTCTCTCTCTCTCTCTCTCTCTCTCTCTCTGTCTCATTTTTATTTTCAATATTCTTTCAGTTTTCTTACTGAAAACAAGGAAAACAACACTGTGGCTTAGAGTTCTGTCTGAGGCACTTCTGCTGACATTTATTTCTCTGGCCACTTCTTATGATTGGACAGTTTTTAATCTTTACTCCTCAATTTTGTTCTATTTTTCAATAGATTTATTCTTTGGGATGCTTTTCCACTATGACAACTTTAAGTGATACCATCCTCTTGATGGTATCTTTTTCTATGTATCCTGTTGAGTTCTTGTGTCTGGGTCACGTTACCAAAACAAAGGAGAGACTTAAAGAAAGAATGGCTCTGAGAAGTGAAAGTTTAAACAAAATAGAGGAGGGAGCAAAACACGCCCTTACTGCTTTCATTTTTTTCTTTTTTCTAAATTTTTAGGGATGAAGGATTTTGATAATTTTCACTTGGTGGTTGAGGAGAGTTTCTTGACAGAACTGACAAAAATAAAAGGAGAAGAAACATGATTGAAAGGACAAAAACTCAGGCCATTTAGAAAGCCTGGTGATTGTGATTGCCAGGGAAAAGCACATTTCCCTGAACTCAAGTCAGAAGGAGAAGAGGACTGACATCTCTACAGGCCAGTTGGCTTCTTAGGAGCTGTGTTGCTGCTGTGGTTGTTTCTGGGACTGGAAATACAATAGCACTGGTGACGGTTGTTGAGTACAATACTTTCCATGTCATTGATACCTGTAGGGCAGATCAGAAGCCTTTCTGACAATTTCACATTTTTAGTAATTCCATCACTGATTATTTCACTAAGAAACCATCTGCCACTTAAAAAATGCTGCACAGCAACCAGGAATCCATCATACGGTTTTTTGTTTGTTTTTCCAAAAGGCTGAAAAACAAATGAATAGAGGACTATGTATGTTTGAGGGTTTTTCTTCTTCTTTCTCATATACTATTTAAGTCTAAGACATCTCTATAATACCTTTTCTAATAGATTAATGTATAGTCTTATATGGACAGACTTTCTCTCATTTGGGAAATGTCCTCAGCATGAAGCAAACACATACAGTAAGGTGCTTTGTGAACTTCAAGTCAAAGGACCTTCACAGACTAAAGACAGTAATTCATTCAGAAAAGTGTTGGTAGCAAAACAGATAGAAATGAAACACACTAATAAAATAATCTTTTCTTTTCAGAAAGTCATAAACTGCCTGTAAGACTTCATTCTTCTCTACACATCAACAGGACTGGTACTCATAACTCTTGAAGTCAGAAACAAATGTCATGTGACCAGTTGTCATTTAAAGGACGGGTAAGCTGACAGTTAAAGAGTGAGCTAAATGACCACGAGGTGGCAGTCTGCTCATGCTTAACTCCTGGGTACAGTCCCTGAATCATCTGAGTCTTGCTTTTAAGGATGGAGAGTATTAAACAGAGTAAAAATGTAAAGAATACATATGTATGAAAATAGTTTACTTCCTTTAAAATTTGTTTATTTTTACTTTAAATTAATTATAATGTGTTTGTGTTCTCTCTGTGTATGTGTATATGTGGTGTGTACAATGTGTGTGTGACATGTGTTATTTGTCTGTGATGTGTGGGGGGAATGTGTGTCTGGTATGTATTTGTGTGATGAGTGTGTATACATGTGTGTGTGGTGTTTGTGTATATACACATATATGTGTGTGGGTATGTGTTTGTGTGTATGCGTGAAGTGTGAATTTGTCTGTATCTTGTATGTGAGGTGTATGTGTGGTGTGTGTGTGTGTGCATGTGTGTGTGTGTGTGTGTGTGTGTGTGTGTGTGTGTTGTTTTATTTTTTTCCTGAAAGAAGCAGAAGGCACAACTGGTTTGCAGAGCTCATAGGTCTGTCTGGGCTAACTGATTAAGCCTGGGAAATCTTAGCCCACAATGGGACTCAAGACATCAGTGGAGAAAGGAGGTGGAACAAGCCGCATTCTAATCACAGTTGCCACTTCCACTTGGAGTCCTGTTGCCCTTCACCAAAGAAATGCTCCTGTATGTGTTTACTCCCTTAGGGTTTGAAGTAGTTGAAATATTACCATAGCATTGACTTGTTTTAAATCTCATTTTAGTTTAATTTTCTCATTTAACATATTCTTTATGACTTTGGTATATGCTCTAAATTATTTACTATAGTAAAAATTTAGCAGAGGCAAAATAACTGCATTCAATAAATGCAGCTGATAGGTTCTTAAAGTTTCCTTCAAAATGGCATGCAATATTAGTTGTAATGTATACTAAATAAGCAGAGAGTTTAAAATATAGAAAACCAAAGGCACACTATATAGCAGTACAAGCACATCACCCACACAAGAATTTTGTGTTTTATAAGATGCTAGGTATAGTAGGGAAATATTTAGTAAAATATGATTTTTTCACATATAGATTTTTTGTAATTTAAAAACTAAGTGCATTATATGCTTATTTATTTATTTATTTATTTATTTATTTATTAGTTTTTTGAGACAGAGTCTCTCTGTGTTAGCCTTGGCTATCCTGAACTCACTTTGTAGACCAGGCTGGCATCGAACTCACAGCGATCTACCTGCCTCTGCCTCCCGAGTGCTGGGACTAAAGGCATGCACCACCACATCCAGCTTACATTTTCTATATAAAGATATTTGACACAAATATAAACAGTTTTACAGTACTCAGTTATGTCCATGTGCCACAAAGAAGAATGATTCTTTTTTGCTTCATGTTTATTGCATTTAAAATTTTTTACATATAAATCTATATTATTACATGTATATACAATAAACTACCTATAGCAACAAGAACCGTGACACAATCAGGAATTATATAAATGCTGCATTCTTAGTGTTTTGGCTATTTGTATTTGACAGCCTTGAGGAAAACATCTTTCCTATCTTGATGCGTCTGAAATTCTGAATGTAAATGAATCTCTGTCACATCTTGTCATTATCAACTTAAAACATCTATCTAGACCTAAAAACATCTTAAACTCTAAACAACTAAGCTTCATTGTAAAACTGGGCTACCTGGTCATCAACTCCATCAGAGACTTGAGAAGGAGTAAATTTGATTATCTGAGTATGCCGGGAGTGCAGGTTAGTAGCTTTCCAAATGAGAAGATGACAGACACAGTTTGCTACCCAAATAGTCACCCAAAACTCTATTATGTTGGAACATCTTCCTCAGCCTTCTAGCCCAATATATCTAACAGATATATTTGTGAGGCAGAAACTATAGAGGACTTGCTTACCCTGTCTTGGCAGAGTTTGGCTGTCGACTCTGCCTGCATCTAAGCTTGCCCTTTTTTTGGCTGAATTCTGTCTGTGGTAGAAATGAGGACATTTTGTTTGTCGCATTTGAAGCCATTTCCATAAGGAGGTTCTTTGATGCTCATCATGCTCTCTGAGGTAGGCTGGGTGTTGTCAGGAGTAACCTGTCTCATTGTCAGTTAGTCATTAAAATAATAAAAATATTTTTAAATGCCATAGTGCTATAAAGGGTTTTTTTTTTATCAAGGGTTGTTTATAAGTTATTTTTGGTCTTATTTAGGAAGAAAAGAAGTTTAGACTCAGTGATGTCTCTCTTTTTCCTTATCTTACATTTTTAGGTTTGTAGATAAGGTTGAAAAGAAAGAAGGAGGAATGTAGAAATATATAAGGAAGATAGAACAAAAAGTAAATTAGTGAAGATACTCCTCAACTTAATGCCTCGATTGTCACAAGGTTATTTTTTATTCTCTGGTATAGAATTTTGTATATAGATGCAGAATAAGTTTAATTTTAAATACAATAATATAGAATTCAAATGTAGATTTATTCTTTACACACAATATATATGTATATTCTCTCTATATATATGTATATACTCTAATGTGTGGTATTGTACACATATAACCCAATTATAATACAAGGCTTACTTCCAATACTTTGAAAGTGCTATTGCAAGCTGTTAAGGATAAATACATTATACAGTTAATTGTTAGCTGATCAAATCATGGTCATGTCAATCACTAGCCTACTTTTATCACAAGAATATACATCTTAGGTGAGGCAGATAGATATGTTTCTATAGAAAGATAAGATAGAATAGTTAGATGAGGTCTTCAAAAACCTCATAAGAATGATTCTTCAAATACTATAGTAAGATGAAGAGTTAAAGAGGAGAGTGGGATAGAAGAGAATAGACCATGCAGTTCAGAAGAGGATGGAAGATAAGAGACAAAGGAGGAGCTCTGTAAGGCAAAGGCAGAGAAAGAAGAGTCTGAAGGTTTTTCACCATCAAGCAGAAGATTCCTTTCCACTTGAGTTAACAACCTTCAGATCACCAACCATAATCTCTGCACTACAGTTCACCTTTGTCTTAAAGGCTGGTGCATTTCCACCATTGATTTAATAGAGGAGTGAAGAGGACAAATATCAGTACTGAAACTGTCCTCTGGTCTCATTTATGGAGAAGAATATATACCTTTCATTTAGCATTAACCAGAATCCTAAATCTACAGGAAAGTCAAACAACAAAATCTAATTTTTATTTCTGGTTCCCTCTGTAACCTTGAGAAGGAAACATACAGAATCGTGCCTTGGAAATATGATCAGATGCAACATTATAAAAATGTAACAAACAAATGCATGCATGCTGCATTTAGTATGTGTAGACACAGTGATGTGTCAGATTATATTGAATTAGAGCTGGCTGTAAGATTAGAGGTTTAAGAGTATGGTAAGAAAATAATTTGAGTGTCCAGTGGCTAGCTTTGAAGTCAAGGTTTTTTTAAGTAGTAATATATATTACAGGCAAATATGCTTTTTGTTACAGGCCAGACTGAGCTTGAACTCTGCAATCCCACAGCCACAGACTCTCAAATGCTAGGGTTATTGTTCCTCAATAAATAAAAATAAATGGATAAAATGACAAAGTGCCAGCTACCTGAATACAGATGGTGCATAAACAGAAGTGAATAGCATGATTTCCCCCAGAGTGTGCAACACACGGCTGATAGGAGCCATGACTTTGGTCTCCATCGATGCTTTCTCCAGCAGCCTCAGAATGTCTTATGCTCTTCTGTTTCCTTTGGTGACATGTACTTCCATGTAATACTGTGCGCTTTAATGCTCCATGAGGAAAGCATTTGTGAGTATGCATTTAGACCTCTTTAACTTCAAACAGCTGCATATGCCAGCATGAGGCTTCGTAGGGGAAGGGAGTGGATCACAGGACTGAGCCATTAAAATGAAAGGCAGTGGAAATTTTCAAATATGGAATACTTTAAAATGAAAACCCTCTTTTCGGCAACACAATGGGATAATAAAATAAAATGAAAGAAATATTAAATTCCCCCGAATAAACATGTTTCAAAAATATAAGAGAGCAAGTTTGGACTGACCCCACTGTACGAGTTCCCTCATATATCAGTTCTTGGGCTCCTTGGAGATTTGAAAGAAGATATTAAAGTTTTGGAACCACTGAGAATATTGCTTATAGGCTTAATAGCAACTGCAGTTCCCATAATGAAGTGAAGTTGAAGTTAGCTACCCGCAAGAGATCCCTCTGTCTGCCATCATCTCAGCAACACACATGTAAAATCCTGATGTAGAAACTCTTGTTTAAATTATAGTGAAAAAACAATTCCCTGATGACTAAGGAAGTTGAGCATTTCATTAAGTGTTGCTCAGCCATTCGATATTCCTCTGTTGAGAATTCTCTGTTTAGTTCTGAGCCCCATTTCTTAATTGGGTTCTTTGATTTTGTGGTGTTTAATTTCTTGAGCTCTTTATATATTTTGGATATTAGACCTTTGTCAGATGTAGGGTTGGTGAAGATCTTTTCCCAGTCTGTAGGCTGTCGCTTTGTTCTGTTGACAGTGTCTTCTGCCTTATAGAAGCTTCTCACCATGAAGTCCTACTCAGCTATCAAAAAGAAGGAAATGCTGAAATTTATGGACAAACAGATGGAACTAGAAATGATCATCCTGAGTGAGTTAACCCAGACCCAGAAAGACTCACATGATATATACTCACTTATAATTGGACACTAGCCCAAAAGGGATGTCCAATGAAAGTCTTCACTTACCAGGAGATCAGGATAGAAATGGGGACTTAATATTGGGACTCTAGGTGGTGGAAAAATGGGAGAATGGGGAAATAGAAGGATCCAGAAGGTCATAGAAACCCAGAAGGAAAACATCATGATGGGCGGATCTGAACCCAGGGCGGGGTGGGGGGGCAGGAGGGTCTGCTCAAACTACTGCCCTAACCAAGGACAATACATACAGAAAACCTTGAGCTCCCATTCAGATCTAACCAATGGCCAGGACATTTTCCACAGTTGTGGAGAGCAGGCACTGACTCTGACATGAACTCTGGTGCCCTATATTTGATCACTTCCCTTTGGTGGGGAGGCCTGATGGCACTCAGAAAAAAGATAAGCAGGCTACCAGGATGAGACTTGAGAGGCTGTGACCTCATGGTGGGGAAAAAGGTCCCTTTCTGTCACAGACCTAGGGGAGGAGGAAAAGGTGAAAGAGGGAGGGAGGAAGGAATGGGAAGATAAAAGTACAGGGATAACAATTGAGGTGTAATCTGAATAAATTAATAAAATAAAATTTTAAAATATTATAGTGAGAAAACAAAAATTGTTTAAGAAATGGGAACTCCACTGCTTTATCTTTTTTTTTTAATTAAATTTTAACACACAAAGCATGAATCACTTTATGGAATTTTCGTGCACACTGTCTTCTTCTAGTTTAACCCTTTCCTTCTTCCCCTTCTCTTCTCGTCCTGATCCCTTTCCCCCCACCCCACCCCCACAGAGCCTGTTTCTGCCTTTCTTTCCCTGTGACTTTGTTACCCTCTCTCACCACTTAAGATTACACACACACACACACACACACACACACACACACACACACACACACACACACACCTCTATTTAATTTTAAACCTAATGCTCCATATATGAGGGGAGAGCATGAAGTACTTTCATTTTGGCTCTGGCTTAGTCAGTTAGCTTGACAGAATGGTTTCCAGCTCCATTCATTTTCTGCTAATGTCACGATTTAATTTTTCTTGGTGGATAACAAATTTGCAATCTATATGGGAAAGTAATAATTTTAGTTTTTATTGGATAGATTTGATGTCAAGAGTTAATATGTAAGCCATACATATGTGTGTTTGTTTTGAGCCAAGGGCTTATTGTATAGCCTAAGCTGGCTATGAATATAAAATCTATTTTGAGTCCTTCACTGGGAAAAAATGTTCTTTCTTGAAATCGAGCAGAATCTTTATCCAGAACTCTTGCAAGTATCTGAAGTAAGGATGGTTTTCTAACAATATCCACCAGAGACCAAGCCTCCAATCTAGTCAAATGAAATAGCACATAATTGGAACCTTGGTACCACTAAGGTGACTAAGGGAAGGATCTGAAGTTGATCAGGAGGCCTCACCTCAATGATTAACACTTTTTAATGACTTATATTTTTTAGTGTTCTAAAGGACAAAGGCAGACCCCTTTCCTCTCATATAACCACCACATGTCTTTATAACAAAGTTTAAAGATTAATTCAACTATTCACTAATGTCAGAGCAACCAAACTATCTTAGAGCCTCTGCTAAGCAGTGAAAAAAAACTCGAGCAAGAAAAGTTCATTCTGAATGTCAAGCAATCTGTAACTCAGGTTTGTAATAAATATAGGTCAAGTAGCACAAAGTGGCGGGTGTGGGGGGGGAACCTATGGTAACACACAGACAGAGGAGTCAAGATGCCTTACGACCCATGCAAAATGTGGTCTTGTCTTTAAAGACTTAATGAAAAGTTAAAATGGAAAGAAAGTGGAATCCAATTGAGGGAGTCATGTGTGAGCAAGGGCACAGCAGCATGAAACCTGCACAGTAAAGACAAAAGATGGAAACACAGTCTTACAGCCAAGCTGAAGGTGAGTTTATGGGAAAAAAATATACATGCTTCAAGGTTAGAAAGATGAAATACTGTGAGTCCTAAATTACAGATTCTTCTCTCTCTCTCTCTCTCTCTCTCTCTCTCTCTCTCTCTCTCTCTCTCTCTCTCTCTCTCTTCTCTCCCTGCTTCACTCCCTCCCTCTCTCTCTCCTCCCTCTCTCTCCCTACTCTCTCTGCCTCTGTCTCTGCCTCTGTCTCTGCCTCTGTCTCTGTCCCTCTCTGTGTGTCTCTCTCCCCACCCCCATTAAAGTGCTGCTGAGAAGTTTTAAGCAGGAAGTATTTTCTGTTTAAATTTTAGAATTATTTACATGGCTACAACAGTGAGTTACACTGGAGGCCAAGAAACCCGTTACGAGACTAATTCCGGTGGCAGATGTTGAAAACGTGACACTGCACATCACTGCAGGAAAAAGAGTTATGATTTGCTCACAAAACATCTGTAGCTGCAAAGCTGAGCCCTGAGGTTTCCACTGTAGTCAGTGTCATTCTTGTTATTGCCCATGAGAAAGTCCTCAAGTATTTTCTTTCTAGTCCAACAAAACTTTATAGAGGCATACGTGAAGGTACGTCTGCCCTGTATGCTTACGGGTGTCAATCATGCCCTGTGCATGCTGGAAAAAGACTGGCATCCTCAAAGCCCAGTGCTCTCCTGTCCAAAAATGACTGTATCCTTCAT
The DNA here is from genome assembly GCF_964271855.1 of Acomys minous. Classification (NCBI taxonomy): domain Eukaryota; kingdom Metazoa; phylum Chordata; class Mammalia; order Rodentia; family Muridae; genus Acomys; species Acomys minous. The sequence continues at coordinate 37,510,304 of NC_140485.1, forward strand.
TGGATGTGCAGTATGGCCAAGGAAAGGGGGGGATTAAATGTCACTCCTTCGATACTGGTTAATATGATCTCTCTGCTTCATTGCAGAAAAGTTTCCCAGGTTTACCATGGGAAGTTATGAACTAATATTTAACTTTACTTAATACAGTTTAATTGTAAAATGTCCGCTGAGGCTTCTGTACTTGAACACTCTGTCTTCAGCCTTGGAGGTGGTGGGAAAAGGCTTGAGGTGAAGCCTAGGTGGAGAAAGTGGGTCACTTGTGTGGAACTTAGTGTTTTATAGCCTTGTCCCACTTCCTGTCTGCTTTCTGATTCCTGACCGCCTAATGTGCCTGCAGCCATGCCATCTGGGCCACAATGAGCTAAGTTCCCCCGAACTATAAGCCTTGGGAATTCTTTTCTTGTATAAGTTGCTTGTCAAGCATATCTGCTTCCAGGATTGTTTCCTTGTTTCCCAAAGCTGTAAGGTATATTACACATTGTTCTGGCTTCTGACTTATTTAATAAATAGAAGGTCAAATGGTTGCCCTGTGATCTCTGATCTTGCCAGTAGGATTTTTCCTGAAAGTGCTTATACCAAAAAAAAAAAAAAATTAAAAATTAAAAAAAAAAAACGGAATGCTTTTGATCCTACAATTTGCTTAGATAATTTTTCCAGAATGCTTTCATCACATGCCACCAAGACATATTACAACTTTCTTTAGGTTGCTTTCAAATAACCATGGCAAGGAAAATATTGAAGAATAATAAAAAGGTCAACTAGAGACAAGAAGCAAGAAGCCCATAAAATCCCAGACAATGGAAAAAAAGCAAAGCAGAGTTATTTTCTGGGGAGAAAATGTAGTTGCCTGACAATTTGTCCTATCTCTGGACAAGCGCTGTGGCTATACCACATCCTTCCATTTGTTCTTTCTGGTTTTTCTTCTCACTTATTAGTACTGTTTTTGTCATGTCAAATGCATAGGTTCTGAGGCATTTTCAATACCAGATTTTTGGTGATGGCTAATGCGAAGAAAGAATATCAAGAAGAGTAGGAATTCCTGACCCTTGCATATAGATCTGATACTGCAGGTGATACAAACTAGCATTTGCAGTGGCGGGTTACTGTTCTGCTCTGCATGGTGCATGGGACTCAGGCAGATGTGCAGTGCACTAGCAGAGCACAGCTGTCTTCAGAGCTTCTGTGATTAACACATACAGATTTAGAGTCTCCTGTCTGATTCTGTAGTATAGGACCAAATCTATTTTTAGCTTCCCCATAATATATGTAGCTAATGCACTGCTCAACATCTCCTATGCCAATAACAAATATTAAGCTTCCTTGAAGTTAGCTGAGTGCTTTCCCATGATTAACTGCAATTGGTCTGTCTGCAGGCAACTCCACTTTTCCTCCTTCTTTCCTTTCTTACGAAAACCAAGACAAATGTTGGTGATTTTTTTTTTAGCCCTGGTTTTTCTACGTTGTTGTAATTTCTTCATGTCCTGTGTTCCCAAGGAAAATTTTTACTTGTTCTAAAATTCTTATAACCTGAAGCTAGGTGCAACCAACATGTTACCACTCCTATTTCTCATACACCAATAAATAAAAACAATACTTTAAAAATATTTTACAAAACAAGTCAGGTGATATATGGTTAATAAAGAAAAGTTAGAATTTTCATGCAAAAATAATCACTTTCCTATTTTACCATACAGCCTTGAGAGATTATTTACATTCATTCAACATGGCTGAAAATTTATCAGGAAATTTACATCAACTTAGAGTTGATCTGAAAGCCTTCAGCAGAAATCACTGTGGAGAAATGATTACTCATGAACTTCCAGTTGACTACAGCTAAGGAGTCACATCATGCCTTAGTTTCTGCTGCTGTGTCGGAGCTCCCTACTTTCTTGCTCTCCTTCCTGTAGTTCATTTACAAACTAAAAGAAAAAGGAAAGATCATAATAGAAAAAAATTAAGGACTGGAGGTGTAGCTGAGCTGTACTCCCCTAGTTTAAATGTCTGGGAAGCCTATTTTCCCTTTTGAGGCTGTCTAAGAGCATGCACATACATGCACACACGTGCATGCACACACACACACATACACACATATACACACACACATGTACCCACAATTTTTTTTTATGTTATGGATATTCGTTACTTACACGCTAAGTGTGCTATCCTTTGCAAGTCTCTTTAGGAAAGATTTAAAGGAGATTCTCACATACCAACCCAGGGTGTCCCTCAGTTCTCTCTGGTCCACAAAGCACTTCTGTGAGCGTGAGTGGAGTAAAACAACAAAGGGATCTGGAGCCCACGTGGAGAAAGTGACAGTCACTGCAAACACCACCCTTTGAGACTCAGTTTCAATCACTGACCTCCTTTGATGGACTAAGGTGTTCCCAGGTGTGATATGATAAGTAGAAAGTACACCAAGGGATGCAAAACAGAGCTAGCTAGGACAGTAATGGATGCCCAGACTGTTGTGCCAGAGTTTTACGAAGGGAAGAAAAAATTACTTTCTTCATTCCTTTTGATTAACTAACTCAATCTAGAAAAAAATATGCCTTGGAATTAATGAATCACAATGTGTATATATTCTTGGAAAGTTTCAAACCTCAAGGGAATTAATCTGTTTGCATTAAGGATTATGCTGCAGTAACAACCTTGCCAAATCTGTCTGCCTGACAGGAATAACGGTTGATGGGCAGCTGTCCGTGGGAAGCTCCTCTGTGCAGCTCCCTAGAGACCCAGTCTTCTTTCATCTTGTGAGTTCACCACGTTTAATGCATAATATCCTTGTTTGTCATGGAAAGGGAACAAATGCCACAGTGATTCAAGTTTATTAGTCATGCCTGAGCAGGCGCATATTCATTTTCCCTTACATTGATCTCAAGCTATGGTTGCCTTGTTTGCTTAGGAGAAAGAAATTGATGACTTAATACCTATCCAGTCTTGATCAAACACACTTTACCATGAATGAGTATAGGGAACACAGATCACATACAGAATTTGTAACTTTCTAGAACAAGTATGTGTACTCACCATAGCTATAAATAACATGTGCGGTCAAAATTCTGGTTTCATTGCTGACTTATTTAGAAGAGATGGACATGACAGTATGCTGAATTTAACTTAGAGAGCATTTTCCCCATTTGAATCTTCCTTTGCTTTCTGGGCAGAACCTAAGTGTAACCGAGCCTTCAGAACTAGTTAAACTTAAGAGTTTAGGAAAGTCAAAAGTGGAGAGCCATTTCATAGAAAGTCATGTTTTAAAATAATTTATTGTACATAATAAATGTCCATAACCATCCTTTAAAAATAAAAATAAGTAAAAATGGATCTCCTTGTTTACTTTTCCATATATATGTAAATATATATTTATTTATTTATCTCCAAGCATTGATTCTGTTTAGTTGAACAACTTAGAGTTTTAAAAATAAAATCTTAGTGAGAAAAAAAAAACACCCAAGAGTTACACATTCACTTTGGAAATATTTCATTATGAGGACTAAAGATAATTTTGTTATAAATAACTAGTTATGACTTATCTTATTCATACCTTCATACCTCCTTTCAGTCTTGGCTTACTCTTATTATTTTTAGGCAAGTTATTTTTTGTTTTATGTAATTTATAGTATCTATTTTTTCAATAAGTTATTACTTCTCATCAATAATATGATTGTATTTCAGTGCATTAAATCTTAGAATTAGTAAATAATATACATATGAAACTCAATAGGGTTTTTTCATGTAAAAAAAAAAAGAAAACAAAATTATGGCTATTGATCCACACTGTTTGGTTTTTTCAAGTGATTCTTATTCCATACCAATTCTACTCTAATCTGCCCACAAAGATTACAAAATGTGTCCCAAGATTTTAAGCAATCTATGATAGATATATGTCTACCTGTAAAGAATGCCTGTTACCTACTTTGTAATTATAAGGCATTTTATGACCTTATGTGAGCAAGCATCTCATAAGAAATTTCATATAATTCAATGCCTGTCACATTCACTATACTACAAGCCTCAGAATAAAAACATTACCTATCTTTTTCAACCAAAGTGTCCCAGAGACAAATTTTGTATTGTATTTTGTATCTGCTGGATGAATACATAGGTGGACAAACGCATGGCTGTGTACCTTGTCCCCTGAAATCAGCCTCCACTTCCCCCCACTATGACTATGCTGCCACTGCTATGGTACACCAAAGGTTCTAGCCATCATTAAAGTATACTGTCAGCTCTGGTTCTATTCTCATGCTTCTTTTCCTTTCAAATTTCTCTACTTTCTAGGTTGCTCTGATTAACTTTTGTTTTTCTATAATCATGCTAATAATTCTGTCCATATAAATGAGATCATAATTGTGGCTGATTAATTCAATAGCACATTATATCAAAGAGTATTGTCACTATGGATGAGTAGAGAGAAAGCTTATGGATGAGAGAAGATTTTTCATTCTCACGTAAGTTGTATCTGTTGCTGTTCTTGTATAGGTTAAGTCTGGCCTTAGTTGCTTTGCTTTTTCCTGACCATATATTGAAATTAAAGATAGTCTGGATATGTATAAAAGATATTAAGGATTAGAAACAGCAATTTAATTAAAGGAAGTTTGTAATTCAGGATAATGAGAGATGAAAATCTTTGCAGAGAATCAGAATAAGAAAAAAGAGAGACATGTTTATGAGGCAGAAACTACTGAGGACTTGTTTACCCAGTCTTGGTAGAGTTTGGCCATTGACTCTGCCTGCATTCCTATTTTCCCATTTTTAGGCATAATTCTTTCTTTGGCAGAGACGAGAATATTTTTCTCTGTGGCTGGTTTGCCAAGTTTGAAGCCATCTCCCTACGGAGGTTCTTCGATCGTCATCATCTTCTTGAGGTAGGCTTAGTGTTGCCAGGAGTTAACCTGTTTTGTTGTCAAAAAGTCTTTAAAATATTAGAGGCATCTTTAAATGCCATTTTCTGTAGGTCTCTGAGGCTTTTGAAGACCTTATTCAATTATTTTACCTTATCTATCTATAGAATCATATCTATCTGTTAAACCTAAGATGTATATTCATATGATAAAAATAGACTGGTAGTTGACATGATCATGATTTAATCAACTAACAATATGTCTGTCAGATATATTGGGCCAGAAAACTGAGGATGATGCTCCAACATTATAGAGAGTTCTGGGTGACTGTTCAGGCAGCAAACTGTCTCTGTCATTTTCTCATTTTGGAAGCTGATAATCTACACTCCCAATTTACTCAGGCAATTAAGTCCTATTCCTTCTCAAGTCTCTGATGGGGTTAAAGACCAGATAGTTTAGTCTTACAATTAAGCTTAGTTGCTTAGGGGTTAAGATATTTTTAGGTCTAGATAGATGTTTTAAGTTGATAGAGATGAGATATGATAGATATTGATTTTCATTCCGAATTTTAGACACACCAAGATAGAAAAAAATGTTTTCCTCAAGGTTGCCAAGTAAAATTAGCCAAAACACCTTGAATGTAACATTTATATAACTTCTGATTGTTTCATGGTTCTTCTTGCTGTATGTAGTTTTGTTTTATTTTTAATTTATGTGTAATAATATAAATGTATATACCAAAAAAATAAAATAAAATCTTTTTAAAAAATGGAGAGATTTTACTAAACACAGACTAGGAGATAAGCTTTATAACTGAGCTTTTCACAGAGCAGCTGATTAAATACAACCACTAGTGTATTTTCCCTTTTATTTCCCATTAATTTATTTATTTCCTTTACGATCTGCTTATGGCCTCCTTCCCTCCTCTCCTCTCATTCTTGTCCTCTCACCCATCGCCACACTTTCCCCTCAAGTTATCTAGTAAAATCATAACAGAGATTGTTTTTCTCTGAAGAGGGTGACAAAGTGAGGGAAGAGTTCAAACTAGGCCCCTGAACATCAGGACTTATATCGCAGCATATTATCACCTAATGGAGAAACAAACAAAGAAAATGGACGAAAGTCAAAGGGTTTTGGTAGAATGACTAACTCTAGGAAGTGTTCTCTGAGCTCAAAGTAAGAGAAATGGAGGACAGAGGAATATAAGACAAAACACTGACAGATATGAAAGAAAATTGTACTGATATGTGCATGCCTTATTGCCTAGGATCCTATCTACTAGACTCACATTGGCAAAAGGGGTTTTTAAAAAGTAGTTAAAGTTGTAGTTAAAATAGTGTACTTTATATATTTAATCCCTCATGGTAATATGGCAGCATTCAGCCAATATGTGCCTAAGAAACACCTGCAGCTCTTCCCTGCTCCAATCTTCTCTCTCATTTTCTGTAACAGACTATCAGGTTTCCTCCTGAAAGTATTGACTTTCTATTTTAAACGACAGAGACAAAATAGCCTTGGCCTTCTTTATACTTCGAGAGGTATGTACTTCATCTATACATGTCAGTAACTAGTTAGTAATTATTAGATGAAATAGTCTCTAAGTTGAGAAGAAACGAGTTTATAACCATTCAAGTTAGATGTACAATACAGCTAGGACTCACACCTAAGAAAGGCTGTCTTCCCTTTCACTCTGTCCTGAACTTTCTGAGTTGTAAAATTGATACTGTAGTTAATTCTTTCACTTTGCCTAGAGTGACAACCTGAAACAAACCCATGGAAAGCAAAACTGAGAAGTGGAGATAGGTAAATGGTGGATGATAAACAGACACGGTTTTGAAGATCCATGATCTGATATCTGTCTGAAATTGCTTTACTTCCTTTGTTATCTCCTAGGCAGTTTTAATTGGGTTGATAACTTGTAAGAGTCCAGACTAATTCAACTGTGAATCTTGAGCTGTCATTGAGTACTAAACTTAGAAATTTACTCAAAATCTGACTTCTCAATAATCTACATATAAGATAGGTGTGATCTTTATCAAAGCATTTTTCTCCAGCTCTGGGGAATTTTTTTAATTTATGTTTATTGTAAAAACTGTGTTTCTTCTAAAAGGCAAATTTATTTGAGGGGCAAACTGACACTTTTTTGTTTCTTTGGATATATATTTATATTTATTGATATTTGTTGTTTTAAAACCAGAAAAAAATTCAAGCATATTTTATTATTTTAAAATAATATGTGGTAATAATTAGAGGAAAGCTGCCTTCAGGAAGAACAGTTGCTCTTGGAGAAGATGAATTACACTGCTTTAAGAAACATGCATGGAACTGGAAATCATTATGTTAAGAGGGGGGGAAAAAAGGCCAGACCCAGACAGACAAAGATTCCAAGTTTTCAAGCATATGTAACCTGGAATAAGAGAAGAAAAAGGTGAAAGTAGAAAGAGGATTATATTCAGGTTGTAGAAGTAAAAGGAGGGAGTAGTGATAACGAAGAGTAGTGTGAGGTGACTGTGACCAAACATTACATACACATATAGAAATATCATAATTGAATGCTTTACTCAAACAATTGATACATGGTTTAAAAAAAAAGAGGCGAGTGTTCAGTAGTGCAGCAGGCTAAAAAAACAGTGATTTGTGACTAGGGAATAGCAGAGCAGAACTCCTGGAACAACGCAGCAGTCTTGGACAAGATTATAGAACACCATCATTCCAAAACCATGCTTCACTCTCCCATAAACCACAACTGCTTTCTCTTAGGTTAGTCATGATCAGCTCTTGGATTCATCCATCTGGAAAATGGAGTGGAGTTGCCTTGATTCTTCCTGACCTCAGGTTCCATGTTCATCTGGTTGGCAGGTTCATTAGGAGTTAACAGACAGTCTTTGTGCCAGGAAACTGTTGTTTCCAGTGGTCGTAAGGAAAGGATTGGGATTGACTTTCACAGGAAGGACACTTAAATGGGACCTATAAATTATGTAGCTATTTTTCTATACCTTGGCCCACATCTGGAATTTTTCAAAATTATTTAGGCCAATTTTACTGTGGTTGTGAATATTACATAGTGCACTGTGGTCTCTAAAGTATGTCCCTGTTGCTGAGATGGCGTTTTTGAAAAACGACTATGAGCAAGTAATGACAGTGGTAGTTCCCAGGGAAAATGGGCTCCCATTCGGCCCTCCCTGAGAGGCTCATGTGGAGCTCCACAGTGGAACACTAATCACCAGCTGTGTAGAGGAAAGGGAAACATTCCGCATTATTTCATCCAATGATGGGATTTCCTTATTTTTCCAAAAGTCAGAAAGCAATATATCATCTTCCTTCTGGAGAGTGCCTCGGCAAAATGGGACCTGAATAAACTTAGAGCACAGAGAATGAGTCAGAATAACAGAACAGGCTTCCAGGTGGAAGACAGAGCACAGAGGTCAAGCTATCTACAAGGTCAGCGTGACACCAGCAACTGGAGGACAAGGGAATTTCCGCAGCCTGCAATTAGATTCCTAAATCACATTTCTGATCTTCAGTCTTACACTGGGGAGGCCTGGTGGCCCTGAGAGGAAGAGTAGCTGCCTACCAAGAAGAGAATCGATACCCTATGAGCATATGCAGGGGGAGGAGGTCCTCCTCAGTCACAGACATAGGGGAGGGGAGTAGGGCGAAAGCGGGAGGGAGGGAGGAATGGGAGGACACAAGGGACCCTCTAACAATTGAGATGTAATATGAATATATTAATAAAATATTAAAAATTTTTTTAAAAATTGTTAGACTTCTGACTATTATATCTATGTCAATGATTCAAATGTTTAGTTCTAATTCTGCCTTTTTCAAAGTTATTATCTTTCATATATCTCTGTTGCACATCTTATCAAGTAGCTCTATATTCAAAATCAAATCACATATCTAAAATCAATTCCATGGAACCTTCCTCAATGTTGACATTATAGTCGGTATTTCGATTTCTTCCCCTGGCTGCTTGTATTTTCTACTTTAGGAAGGCGAAATGGGATTGCCCTGACAGTCCTGAAAATAACAATTTATAAATAACAACTATGGCTAGCAAGTAACCCTGAGATAGGCAAACCAAAAGCATATATGCTTAAATCACAGCATCCTAAGAGGATCGGGGAATCTGAGCTGCACCCACGTGCACTTGGTTCTCAGTCTCAGGACAGAAAAGTTGCAAAAGAACAGTTCTAAAATGAGATGCTTTAAGATGACATCACCTTAATGAAACACCCCTATGAGGAAGTTCATGAATCTCAACTCAATAAACCCCTTGCAATAGACAGGCATAAAGTTTTACTAGCAAATTTTGCTCTTTCACACTTTCATACATACATAGTGCATTTTGAACACTCTTCACCTACCTTCTCCCAATTCCCTCCTGCCCTTACCACCACCACTTTCCACTACATGTTTTTTTTTAGTTTTATTTTGTTAAATGTTATATAGAGATTAGCTGTGACCCTGTGGGAGATCCTGAGTTTGAGACTAACCATCAGCACCGGCTAGTGCACCAGTAGGTACACAATTTTACACTGTGCTTACCTACTCTCCCGGAACCTACAAACGTATCGGCACTATGTGATACAACCTCCATGGGTCCCTTCCCCATCCACAGCTGAGTGTTAAGAAGGTCCAACTTCTGTGGACTCTTCGTATAACTGTTGTGTTTGTCATTCTCGGATCCATACTCTGCTTAAGAGGTGATATTTCACATCCCCTCGCCCCACCCTGTAACTTACACCTGCTCTCCAGCCCTCTTTCCTACCAATCCATGTGCCTTAAGGGAGTGGTGTAAATTTCTCACTGAGGGCTGAGCCCTCGCCAGTACTGTATCATCACTGTCTTATACAGCTTTACATTCACAGAGAGGAGGGGTATCTCTGACTAAGGATGAGATTAGCCTCAGTCCGTGGGCATAAGCATAGATATTTAGTGCATCTCTTACCTTAAGGATTGTACAGTATTCCTTTATTTAGGTGGGATGTGATAGGTTGGATTTTTCCAATTAATTTTATTTTAGAGAAGTAGCAGATGGGTGAGAGAACTCAAATCCACCTGACGCTCTCTCTCTCTCTCTCTCTCTCTCTCTCTCTCTCTCTCTCTCTCTCTCTCTCTCTCTCTCTCTCTCTCTCTCTTTCTTCTGCATGACACCAGAAGAATCAAACTAGAGTTAAACAGGACAGCTTAAAAATCAGAATGTAATAGGGAATTCAAAGTAAAAATCTAGCGTGTAAACTGTGTAAGTGGCGTTGTCATGATTAATGTAGACTCGGGGACTTCTGCTGAGATCAGTTTGCATCTACACTGTCCCTCCATCTCCCTTATCCTCATCCTCCCCGCATCCTACCACCACCAGCACCACCCTCTGTCTCTGCTTCGAGACATCTTCTGGGTTAAACTCCAAAGCATAAAGTAGAATCTCGGGATTCTGTTGAATGTCATTAAAAACAAACTTTTTTTTCTGTTTGCCCATCTACAATTCACATTAGTTATTCTTGATTATATATATATATATATATATAAATATATATATATATATATATATTCCTGTATTCACTCTCTTCCCCTGAGATCATCCGAATCTAAAAATTATATAATCTCACAAAATGTCCTTAAATAACTCCTAGCTATTTCCTCTGCTGACTACTTTTACCCACTTCAAACTTTGACAAACCGATGTCTGTGTTTATCTGCCACTCAGTAATTTAGAAGTTGCTCGGTTATACTGCATCCAATGCAAGGCCCCTCATATACTAATAACTGTCAGATGATGCAACTATTTTCAGTTATTTCTCCACATGTAGTCCTTCACTGAGAACAGCCTGGTAAATCATATAAAATGAATATAATTGTCCGTGTTACCATGTCTTAATGAGGCTTTATATTCCTCAAACAAGATCTTTCCTGAATACCCACACAGCCCACGTTTTATCCATTTCTCTCCTAGTCTGACTCATAATCTATTGTAAAAGAATCAAACTACAAGCCACAATTCTCCCATGCTGCTTTCCCTTGCTTCTTTGTTCTTCATTGAGGAGCACAAGATTGAACCACTAAAATATCTCATCTTAGACCTTGGTTTCAAACAAGACAACTCTATTTGGGCATTCCTGGGAATTATCAGCCATGTTTACAATGTTTGTAGTTCTCTAAGATTTTTAAAGACTTGGTTAGCTTCACTTCATATGTGCTCATGTTTATATGTGAACCATGTGCATATCTTGTAGAAGTGAAAGTGCGAAGAGGGAGTCAGATCCTGGAACTTGAGTTATATGTGTCTTAGTTACTTTTCTGTTGCTGTGATAAACAGCATGGCCAAAAGCAAATTGGGGAGAAAAATATTTTTTTTTTGATCTTACACCTTGTAGTCCAACATCTAGTGAAGTCAGGGCAGAAACTCAAAGCACAAACCTGTAGCCAGGAATTGATGCAGAGGCCATGGAGGAGTGCTATTTGTTGACTTGCTCTCCAGGGCTTGCTGAGCATGCTCTCTTATGCCATCCAGAACAACTTGTCGAGGGTAACAGGGGCTTCCCCAGGTCCAAGTATAAATATTGATTGTGTGTGCAGAAAATATCAATCACAGCTCCCTCCTCCAGATGACTGAAGCCTGAGACTGTTCCCCAACTGAAATTAGCTAACCCACCACCTCCTCCTTCTTCTGCGTATAATAAATGTGCTGAGTTTCTAGGCTGCTGGTTCATCTCCAGTAGAACACATGGTCCACCCCATCTCAGCTCTCCTATACTTGTGTTTGTAGTTTTTATTTTCTGTCACCCACTCTCAAGTCAATCCCAGCACAGTGCACATTGCGTCAGTGAGTCATAATCAGTCTACTTGTTGCAGAAGCCCTGGCCATCTTAAGCATTCACTGTCAGTTTTAAGCAATCCCTTTATTTCTTCACATTATTAGAGTTACTTCTTCTCACATTAATTTTCATTATTGTTCAATGTGTGGTATAAACTACAGACATTCCCGTGGTTATTCAATAGTTGTTGATAATAATGTTAAGGACACTAATTATTTTAGCCACTGCTTCCATCCAAGAATCTGTCCCAGGATACTGGAGAAAAGTTTTGATATGTGGATAATTAAACATGCTTAACTAATGTACCAAGAGTAGTTTTTCTATCCTGCATTTAAATAACCATCCATACTTTTAAAATTTATAATCCTCATCTCTCTCCTCCAAAGACTGGTATCTTTAAAATGATCTTCGGTCCTTTATAAAAATGTGTTGGGAGGCGTGTGGGAAAGTGGGTGGGAAGAGAAAAGGACCTGGAGGTCACAGGAGTTTCACAAGAAGACAAACAGTGACAATTAACCAGGGCCCAGAAGGGCCTGCCAAGACCGAAGTACCAACCAAGAACCATGTGTAGACTGGACCTAGGCGTTTACACAGATGTGGCCATGGGCAGCTCTGGCTTCAGGTGGGTCCCTTAGTAAGGGGAGCAGGGGCTGTTGTCCCTGATGTGGACTCTATTGCCTGCTCTGATCACTTCCCCGAGGCAGGACTGCTTTATCGGGCCACAGGGACTAGGACTCGCTTGCTCAGCCCTGATGCAACTTGATGAGGTGGGGTGGATGGGAAAGGGGGATCCTCTTTTCTGAGGAATAGGGGAGGGCAATGGGTGAGAGGAAAGGAGGGTGGGACTGGGAGGTGGGAAGGGATGTGGCTACGACCAGATTGTAAAGTGAGTAATTAAATCAAATTAATAAATAACCTGGAGTTTGGAGATGGCTGAGCACCTAAGAGCAATTGAGGACCAGGATTTGTTTCCTAGCACCCACATGCTGCTTCACAACCATCCTGTCCTAATCGGTGTTTTGCACAAGATATAGTTATCTTGAAAGAAGACCCTTATCCAGTTAATGTCACCATCAGATTGCTAGTAGCCCAGTCTGTGGAGCATTTTCTTGATTGACAATTGATGCCTGAGGGGCAAACTATTATATAGACATATGTTTTTACTTATTTCTGTCAAACTGCCTCAGACCTTTGTGTTTGCCTTGTAGTAGCATAAATTGTTTTGTTTTGAATCAGAAATAAAATTTTACATATTTGAGGCTGTTAAGATGGCTCAGTGGATAAAAGCCCTTGCATCACATGTCTGACAACCTGAGTTCAGTCCCTAGAACCCACAGGGGAAGGAGGGAATTGACTCCTGAATGTTGTCCTTTGGCCTCTGCACAGGCCCCTTTGCATGTATATACCTGCTCACATGCACAACTCATCGTCATATTATCATTATCATTATACAAAAATTAACAAAAAAAGAAAACTGTACATATTTATGTTATATGTTACCTTGGTTTTTGTCTCCACAATAGAATTGTTAAATAGACTTGATTTCAAAACATCATTTTACATTAAAAATACTTAAAATATCTTCCCTAAGTAACTTGTCTGGAGTTTAGAGCCCATGAATAAATACGCACTTTTAAAAATACAATAAGAGGGAAGAAATGAGATATAGTATGTGAATCAGTGCTTTGCCAAAGTATTTCTTGGACTATTTATTAGTTTCTCTCAAATATATTACCAACATCTATAAATGATATGAGTATTCCCACATGTAGAAAAATGTCTTAATTCATTTTATTTTATATTTTAGCATAAAGGTGACACCAAATTTGTGAAAGACAGATCTGGAGAAGCTTATTGCAAAGACTAAAAGAACGATTTATAATTACACAAATCCTGGCAGGATTTCCTGGCATGTTTCTCAGGCAATATTCTTCCTTGGGCAGATGGTACAAAAAAAAATAGAGTAATAGTTCTTCCTCACTTCATTGCTCTCCTGTTCAATTTCCCCCAAGCAGGTGCAAAGATCCCTGCCATTAGTTGAGGGGATACCTGAGAGCAGTCTCCCTCTTTTTCATAATCCTGCCCCTCAATCTACTTCTAAGTAGTAAAGTACATCAAGAATGAAAAGATGTCAGCTCGTTGGCCAAGAGTTTTACACTGACTTATCCAAGTTTGTGATGATACTGATTTAAGGACCACACCTTAGCAATAGGAAGAAATAAACATATGGTAAATGTAGATGTCATTTCAGTCACTATAATACATGATCTGCTAAAGAAGCGTGAACTCAACTCGAAACCAAATGAGAAGTAAAACCAAATGTTGGCCATGGAGAAATAGAATGCTTCAGAAAATACATAAAAGAAGAATATTTGAATTGGCATGATTATAAAACTACGCAATCCTCTGGAATCTTGAACTTGTGGGCCATTTCACCATCATTTCTAATGGGAGAACCTGCCACTGCTTTTATTATCTTAGCCTTCTTACATGTGAAGAAATGGAGCGCAGAGGATACTGTTCCATCAAGCATGCCAATATACAGGTTAAGCTAATGTATTTTATAAAGATACTCATAAAATCTTGATACAAGAATACAGCTCTGCCTTCCATCGCTATTGCACATTATCACTATGATATAGAACTTAAAATACTATTTTAGATGGTTTGTGGAAGCAGTTTAAGAGCATCTGAGACATCGAATTCATTAGAATCCTCTTTCACATTAGAAAAGTGTCCTGGATCAAACCTACCTAAATCCAGGAGAAATCACAGAACTGTGGACAGAGTTCATAAGGAGTCTAAGTCAGGTCATGTATTTGATAAGAACTCAAAGCCCAGCAAGAGGGTGAAGTATTCCAGAAAATAAAATGATGCTCTTTTTCATTCTTTAGAGGGAAATTGATGTGAGAAGTTCTGAGTTCAAGTCAGCTGAATGTCACCACCTGGCACATAGGTCTCAGTTTCCTCCAGTGTAGCTAGAAGATGCAGGGTCTTACTGTTCCTCAGTTGAGACAAGAAGAAGTGCCATGAAGGATTTGGGTCTGAAACTCAGACTTCATTATGTATTTGAAGAGGTCTTTGCACATAAATGCATCTGAATATTCTTTGCTTTAAAACTCACTATTTGCAGAAAATCATAAGAATAATCACGACTGAAAGCCAAACTGATAAGGGCTGATCACATATTGTGCAATGGGTGAGTGCACCATAGTTACAACAGGAAAACATTTCCTTGGTCTGGGCCAGTATAGGTTCCAAGCCAACCAACAGACTGTCCCACAATATAACTGAAGACACAAGCTTGTCCAACAAGCTACCCTATGGGTTTCAATATAGGGCTGGGCAATGCATCCATTCTGATTACTTGGTGTCATTGGAAAACTAATCACTAAACATTATAGCCTCTGTATCCACACAGGGTATGGCACAGTACTCTCTAGTTTTTTTTTACTAATCAGTCTGGGCTTAGTCTTGAAAACATGAGGAAATGGTGGTATTACCTTTCACTCACTCCCATGTAAATCTTGCCACGTGTATTCTCACAGGCAAGGAAAACAAGTATAGTGGAGTTGAAACCAAATCTCTACTACCAAATGCTTTTTTGAAGTTGTGTAGCTTTAAAAGATCATAGCAAGTTAGTGGGTTTATATCTAAACAACATCGAAGTATATGAAGGACAATTGCCAACAACGTTCCCGTGCCATTGCTAACTTGTTCTTTTAAATAACTGTTCTTCTCAAATAAATTGTTTAAACTTTATATGCTTGTGTCCTTTATTTTTAAATGTTAGTAATGGAGACTAGAGAGATGGCTCATCAGTTAAGAGAGCTTTGCTGGTCTTCCAAAGGACCAGACTTAGTTTCCAGCACCTACATCAGGTGTCTTACAGCAACCTGTAACTCCAGCTCCAGGGGATCTATAGCCCTCATGTGACCTTCACATGTGGCACGCATCACAAAGACACATAAATACAAATAAAAACAAACCAAATTTTTTATTTTAATAATAATAAAACAGTTTACCTATATTGATCAGTTAGTGAGAACAGTTTTGTTTACATGAATGTTCCTATTTAACCCTCATAATGACATATGTGGTAAGTAAATTTTTATTCTCCTCTTACAATGAAGAAAGGAAACTTCAACGAGATTATATATAACACCTTTTCTTGCTCTTGAAAGCCATACTATTAATTGACTTATTCCAGAACAAATGTTCTTCACTATCCCCCAATAAAAGCATACTGTGTTCTCCCCGTGTATTATTTTTATATGACAAGCAGACATCTAAGAATAGGAATCTTCTTTTTTAAGAGCATTAACATGTTTATGGTCAGCTACCTTGTTGAAATTATTCCAAGTGATATATGGAATGTGTTTATCATATCTCTGTGATATCTCCTGTGTGGGGGCACACCAGAACACCTAATCATTAAGCATCCAACCTCCTAGAAACTGGCTCTGGAATTTGTAAAACTGATTATGTATTTGTGGTCAAAGCCCAACCCTTCCAGATGATGAAATTCTGTATGTTCAACATTAACAGAGAATATTTTTACCCTGGGTGTGTGTGGGGGGGATGTTAAATGAGAAATAAACTTCAGAGATTGCACTGTGTAATGAAAAGCAGATGCCATTTGAGTGTCTGTTTTTACTATCTGTGGAATCCACATGTGCGTTGAGTTTCTCCTGTTTTGGTATTTAGCTTTTTGAGCATGCCTGGTCTGCCTCCTGAATTATTTATTTATTATCCATGACAGACTTTTTCTCAGTGCAAATAAACTTTATTCATGTCCTCTCTAATTAAAAGAGAATTTACTAAGATTCTAAGTGAAACGCTTGACTATGAAAAAGAGTAACTTTGTTTATATTGTTTATATCTTCAATGATCTAAAGTATGAAAGGAGAGGCCCTGTCAGTGTGCAAGTAGAGGAAAGTAATAGGTATCTCTAAGAATAGGCCATTGATATTAGTATTTAGGAATTGTGATAAAAATAGAACTCCAAAATAGAGCTTTAATCATTCTGGTTTTATAGACCAGATGTGTGTATTGTTTGCTTGAAAGTCCTGCAGTGCTTATTTTTGCAAATAAATACTGCATCTGTGGGACATGGCAGCATTCACATTTACTTGCTACATTGGCCTACTTCAGCCCATTTTTTGGTCAATGTTAGGTCCCAAACTGAGTCATCCATGCTTTTAATAGGGATTTAAAACAAGGCCCTTTGGCTAATTTCTATGACAGTGCAACTTTATAGGCAAAGTGAGATATGTACAAGAAAATCACAGAGATGCCTAGAGTACAAACTGTGAGAGTGGATAGAAGAGCAGAAAGTGGCCTGCAGATAGGCAGGGGGAGCACAGAGGAGTCTACACAGCACACACAGGAATGTTTTATCATGAAATGGAAGGAAGATCACTGAAATCTATAAGCAGGAAAACATTATTGCATTTATGTCAGAGACACCAGTTCCTTATAAAGTTTAACGAGGACTGTTACAGAGTGGAAAGGCCAGGAAATAATAGAAAATTCAGCTGAAGGTAGAGAAAGGAGGCCAATAAAAGTAGATGAGATCAAAGCTGCAGCAGCACTTTCTTTCAGGAGATTGTGCAGTGACTTGAGCAGAGGAGGAAAGGAGGAAGTCAAGAAAATAGATGTTGAGGATCCAGGGGAAAGAAGGGGAAATGGCGAAATAAGGCTGCAAGAAGAGGGGTTCCTAAAGCTCAGATAAAGGGGATATTCTTTTATGGGTCAAGGAACTTTTGACACTAGTGGGATAACAGCAGGAATGTTGTAATAATTCTGCCCCGAAAATAAATTTGCCTTGACTCAGCTTAGGACTTTTCTTGTCTTGCCCCTTTCCCCCACAAGCAGATTTTACTTTTTCTGTGACATCTACAATGTGAAAGTTTATTATGTCTACATGTGGAAAGGATTACTACTAGTAAAACCTGTGCAAATGGAGGCCCCATATGAGAACTTTGTCATCATAAATTTAAGAGGTAAGGATCCTCTACCTCTCTAAATTAGTTCACAGTGTTGCATAAATATTTTATTTTTATACTGTTAGAATAATTGAAAATACAAACTCTTTATAATTCCAGATAGATATTACTTGACCAAAATGATCATATAAATGTGTGGGTGTGCGTGTGTGAGTGCACATGCATGCATTCCTGCACACTCTGGTATGTGTGTGGAGGTCAAAGGACAACATAATTGAGGTTGGGTAATTTTTTCTTCTACTATTTCAGTTCAAGGAATCAAACACGGGTCTCCTTGCTTGATGACAAGCACTCACTCCCGCTGAGCAATCTCACCCTCCTCTCCACAATATTGGTGTTTTAAAACTGGAGAGTATTTCTGTTTTCCCCACCAACATCAGACTTTTATACATACTACGAGTTTGAAAATTATATTGTAAAATACTTACCTGGTTTTGGATGTACTATAAATTTAGATGCATACCCATAACTATATGCACAAATCCAATCATAAAGTAAGAGATATCTCTTTCTTTATTTAAAAAAAAAACTCAATGATACTTTTCTTGACTCAAGAAACTCCTGGGAACTTCAATTCAAATGACTGAAAAAAAATTACTCTGCTTAAGGAAACTCTATTATCAACAAAGTCTTTACTGGAATGTGCACCCACAAATTACAAACATGAATTAGTAGTTGCTAATTCATGGTCAAGGCTTCGGTTGGTTCCCAAATGCTTGTGTAACAAATTACCACAAACTACGTTATTTGAATCACTCGTTATCTCACAGTTCGATGACTCAGAAGTCCCCACACTGCTTAGTCAGTGCCAAGCTCCTCAAGTGGTTGACACAATTTGTCTCTTTGCAGCTGTGGGACATGAGCCCCTCCCCCCAGTTGGCTATGTAGAGTTGTCTCTTAAGTCCTGTACTTACAGGTGCCTCACCACCTGGCTCCTTCAACAGTCAGTTCAGAACCTGGGAGTTAACCTCCTCAAGCCAAAGAGGAGAAAAGCAACAAAAGTCTCTCCCACAAGTAATTAGACATATACTCTGTGTGTATGTGTGTTTATATGGTTAGTGTATATGCACACATTCCCAGTAGTAAGCACAGGATTGACATTCTGAGTGAGACATCTTGCAATGTCTTATCTTTCAGAAGTAACTAGCAGTCCCACCCAAGTAGGGTATGGAACATGAGATCTCCTAAGGCTTGTGTCTTACAGTCTGTGAAATGTAAATAGTATTTTAGAAAGTAAAAAGAAATTTTATTTTAGTGAATTCTCATGGTGTGGAACATGGTTTTCAAGAAGTATACTGTTCTATAATGTATGCATGAACATCTGCCTCTTTTCCTTGAGTTCCCCTAAAAGATACAAGTCTTCTTTTGTTCGTTAAATGAGGAATAAAGAAAGGAGAAAGACTAGAAAACGAGACAGTACAGCATAATTTCCACACTGAGAATAATTGCAATATAAACATACTTTTGTTATTTGTCATGGAAATGAGTTCCATTTTTGACATAGGGATGAGCAAGAACAGCAGTCTAGATGTAGAGAGCATTTAAAGTAACTTTAACAGGAAAAAAAATTCTACCATATGTGTTGACTTATACTGTAAAATTGTGTGTAAATATCTAGGAATTTTCAGGGCCTATGAAGTCCCCCAAGGAGCACAAATAAAGACGTGGGATCTATATGTTCAAAATGGAACTTAGCCCATTCATGGTGTGTTTCTCTCAATAAATGGATGTTTTGAATATTTAGATCATAAAGCAAAAACAGCTGTATGAAACAGTGAATTATCTAGTTTTTAAAAAAGCATTGAATAAATGCACTAGTAGACTATCTGTTGTTATTTTTAGTTACCAAGCTATTTAACTGTTATAACAATATATTTTACATATTTAAATATAATTAGAAATATTAACTAAATAATGATGATGTTCATTCAATATTTTAATTGATTTGTTTATTTCAGTGGGGTTCCCCTAATATGCAGTAAAGTGTAAGCAAAACCAAATTTGTTAGGGGGCTAAGGAGAGAAGACGGAGTAAAGCACCTATCTCAAAGTCATAAGAACATGATTTCAAATACTCCAAGTCCAGGTGAAGCTGGAAGCAGTAACTTGCTTCTGTAAAAAATTCTCTTTCTCTCTCTGTCTCTCTGTCTCTGTCTCTCTTGTGTCTCTGTCTCTTACACACACACACACACACACACACACACACACACACACACACACTCACTCACTCACTCACTTACACTCAAATTTAAAAGGACTAAACCAACAGGTAAAAGGCTCAATGATGGGAGTAATTTTCACTTATTTTTAGGGTGATATTTTACTTTGTAAAATGAAGCTGTACCCTTCATGCTGTTTTTCCTTTGATCTGTGCATATCTACATTAATTATGGAGCACAATGAACACAGGGAACTGCAGCATCCAGAGAAATATACCAGGAGGAACAATTGTGTGCTTTGCTTATGTTGTATCCTTCTTTAGAACTACATATTCTTCACCACAGGGTATACTATTAAAAGCAGCAGGGTAATGGAGTGATTGAGTAGGACTCACACATTTGTAGGCTTGATTTTTAGCCCCATAGAATTACCACTACTCAAAATAATCTCCTTTCATTAGGAAATGGTGCCAGGGCGTTGCTGTAAGCCCCATAAAGTAAATACTTTATGAATATAGGAAGTTTTATTGTGATTAAATTGGCACATTATTCTAAACAATAACAACACATTATCCAAAATAAAATTTAAAGTAGAGCACAGGACCTTGTCTGTCAACAAAGAGAAGAGAGACATGATGGAAATATTAGTAGATCCATTGAGATTTGATCAATACTTTAAGGAATTATAAAGTTAGTATCTGAGTGTTAATAGAATTCTATCATAATTTGTTTATGCTCCTGTCACACTCTACCTGAATTATAAAATGAAAAATAAAAATATTGTCATCTTCAATCAGGAGAAAAGCTTTTTAAACAAAATACACCGCATATGATCCACGTTAGTGTTACATGTCAACTATTGGAAACGTCTAGCACATTCCCATTGAGACTGAACTTCCTGTGTCACTTCTGTTTCTATAATGAGCTAAGCAGAGAGGAAAAGGGCCGACACCTGTGATAAATAACCCAGCCACACAAACACCACATCTGGAAAACTTCTCTATCATTCCATGAGAAATAAATCTGGAACGTTCCTCAGGAAATCATGGGTATTTTGAACATTTAGAAGGGAGAAGGAAACAAATTATTTATTTATTTTTTTAAATGAAGTTTTAAAATGGTCTTTACCCCTGGTAGTTCTTCCATGTGCTAATAATTCATGGTGTTTTGCTTTCTCTAGACTCTGGAAAGTTTTGAAAAGTAGGAAAACATAATCTGCAGTTTAGAAGTATGCATGTGTGAGGAGCAGCAGCTGTGTTTCTAATTACAAAGAGGAAGGTCTCAAACCACCACTTCCAAGTGCCCAGCTAATGTCATTGGAAATGACAGCAGCACATTTGTTTGTAAATGCCCTCTCAGTTGGTGGGTTATTCTTCGTTTTCCTTGCTAACATGTTACAATTATAGATGAGCAAAAAAAATGTATTATGCACAAAACACATGCAGGCACACGCATGTATGTATCAATACAGAGTAAAATAAAAAACAAAAATCATATATGTGTATTTATAACACATGCTAGAATTTATGATGTCTGTGTAACAGTATTTTGGTACCTGTTCCTCTAACCCTTTTTGTTCTCATTTCTCTACTCTTCCCAGCCTCTAGCAATCATTAGGCTAGTAAGTCAGCATCAAAAGACAAATGTTGATCCTTTCTCTCAGGCTTTCATCTCTAACGATAGAATCCACAGTTAAGTCTTTAGGAGCCACTCTAAAGTTCCTTTGTGTCCAGCAGTGTTTCACAGAAAGACTAGTGTAATCTCATTTTTGGACAGTTGTGTTTCAATGTGGGTCTTATTTTCCTTTAGTATTTATTTCTAGAAGTAAAGGTTTTGAAGCAAGGTAATGCATATTTTTGTAATTTGCTGTTACGTAATTGATACATTCACTACTCTCCAAAAATCTGAGCAATTTTGCATATCCATTTACAAAGTATTTAATATACAATTCACATTATGCATGCTCGCAGCAGCTTCTACTTTTTTATTTTTTGAAAACAGATATTCAATCTGATTATTCTAAATTGATATTTGAATGTAAATTAAATTGATATATTTATTATCAAGATAAATAAAGCTAACTTTGTATTTATTTAAATATTTTAATAAGTAACATTTATGATTTTGAGAAGTCTTTAGCATTATTATTATCTTTGTATGAGCTTTTCTTATTTCTTTGATTTTTGTAAATGAAGATTTATTATAGTTCCTTCAAATATTTCTGAATGCTATATCTTCAATGTAGTTTTCTGAGATGTGTTTTCAGTGTTTCTGCTATATGGCAAATATTTAATTTATCATATCAGTTGCTATTTAAAGTGTGGTATCTGCCTTTATTTGTTGTAAATTTAGAAAAGGTTCTGAAACACTGAATAGTATATTCCCACACATTATATTTCTAAATATATATTACATTTTACTGAGATTGATTTTACTATAAGCGATGGTATATTAATTCAGCTTCATTTCACCCCCAAAAGTCATCTAGTCGTCTGAACTTCATTTACTAAAAACCTACCTTCTTTCCTGAGACGTTCTATCCTTTCTATCCTCATTTTTTTATTGCTTGCCTGACTCTTTTGGCAGTCTTCTGGCTTGTTTTAAAATATAATATACTTCAAGAGTCACTGGGAAAAGGCCCCAGGACATCTTACTTTCCTGTTGTGCTTCTCTCTAAAGTTCAGAAAATTTCCTAACATGTTCAAGGGACAATCTGAAATCTTCTGTGCAAGTGGTATTTTCAACACAGTTGAAATCAAAAGAGAAAGATATTTTTCAAGGGTAAGAATTAATGTTGCATGCATAATCCTAAGCACCATACCTGACCATAATAAGTAATAACCAACCACCAGTCTTTTCATCACTGAAAATTATAAATTTGCCAGAGTTTGAACTCTTTAAGGTCTAATTCAAACACAATTTTAATAGTTCGATGTAGCTGAAATAATGAACTATTCTACTGAACCTTGACATGGGTGTGAAGGCTGCACAATTGGAAACACACTGTTCTGAGTTCGTGAAATTCCATCTCATCATAGAGCGCATCGGTATGCAGCAAGTAGAGAGAGTCCACCAGATGGTGACATCATACAGACACTAAAGACAGCAGCACAAAGGGGAGATTGATTCTATCTGACTATAGCAAGGGAGGCAGGAAAATCTGAGGGATTCACAGGAAAAAAAAATGACCTCTGGATGAATCTTGATGAAGAAATTTAAAGAGGCAGACAAATAAAATGGTCATTGCAGAGAAGTTAAGCTTTTCTGACTCTTCTCTGGAAGAAATAATCCTTTTAAGTATCCAATGTGTTTTGTTCATATCCCACCATGATTATGATTATCATTTTATACATATTTTATTATAATTTATTTACATTATATCTCAGGTGTAATCCCTTTGCTCTTATCTTCCTCTTCCCACCCTCTCTCCCTCTTCTGCCCTATTCCCCTCTAGATGTTATTATATGCCAGGCATTTTAAAATAATTCATAAAGAGAAGGGATTTATTTTCACATTCCTAGCCAGGTATCAGGTAAGTAGTATTAAGCCTATTAGGTATGAGAACACTGAAACGCTTGACCTACCTGGTGAGTACCATTCAGAGTTCTCAGTCAATTGATTGCCTTTTTTCTTCATTGAGAACTACAATATGTTTCCCCTTTTATGTCTCAAGTTTAATATTTGGATAAAAAGACATTTGCTATGGGAAAATTCATGTGGCATGTATCATCTGTTTCTATGGTTCTTCATAATTTCTACTGACTAGTGTAATACATGTGCTCTCCTGCGTAGACATCATTCAGAATGTGTGCACTGTGAGTGCTCTTCTCCAATGTTTTTGCCCTCACTTGTACTGTATTCAGATGAATCGTCTTGCTCTCTAAAAGGGCTTTGTTTTGCACTATAAAACATACTATAGATGTCTTTAGACTCTTGGCACAGAGAAGATCACATTAATTTTCAAAGTTCAGCTTATTATCAACCACCCTAAATATATTCATATTAACTGGTTTTTCTATTCATCAGTTAATACTTCTTTCATTTTATTTCAAACCAAATTCCATAGTCAACCCCAGTCCTTATACTTCATATTTAGTTGCCTGATATGAAATCCTTAGTATACCAGGTATGGAGTTTATAGTGTTAACTGGGTATATGAATAAAAATCTCTGGCTACCAATCACATCCTGTGGCCTTCACTATACGGCAAGTGTCCCACATGTAACTTTTTTTGTGGTCATTTTGCCACATACACTTGAAGGGGGCACTATTTTGTGTCTAGTAATTTCTAGGTCTTAATACATACACTATGAAAATATTAATTTAACAAATATTTAATCTATGATATAAGGAGGCATGACTATGTAATATGTAGAATGGTATAATTATACTCTAAAGTAAAAGAAAGTTTTATGTTAGACACATAAGTTGATAGAATAATCACTCAGAAAGTCTTACCTAGCTCCTCACTCTATTATTTTCTAGTTGTATGATTATGAGCATATTTCTGTGTTAAGTAAGTAACTGGACATAGGCCATGCCATCTCTTTCTTATAATAATAAAAAGAAATAATACCTATAGATGATAATAAAAGAAAGCATAGTAGCTGGGCTTGGTGTTGCATGCATGCAATCCCACCTCTTCGGGAGACAAACGCAGGCAGATCTCTATGAGTTCGAGGCCAGCCTGGTCTACAAAATGAGTCCAGGACAGTCAAAGCTTCACAGTGAAACCCTGCCTAAAACAAACAAACAAACAAACAAAACCCAAAACCCAAAATTTTCCTTTCTATAGCATATATCCATATCTTGAATGTAGAAATATTCATTCTGGAGTCCACGGATAGTAATAAAGATAACAACACTTTAGTGAACATTCATTATAACCAAGCCATGATTTATAGGACATAACACTGTTTAATCTTATATTTCTGAGATATATAGGACATCTTCATTATGTATATAATATCTTCAAAATGCTGACTAGAAAATAGGAGAACTGAGGTTTGGACCTGATCCTCTTGGCTTTAAAATAAATACTCTTTATCCAGTATCTTGCTAGCCAAGAATCTTTTTAAAGGAAAAAAGACTAAGCAACAAAACGAACGAAGTTCCACACAGCCCATAAAGCCTCACCATGAACGTCTAATTTCAGGAATTCCAATGCTGACAGTCGCCCCTGCCATGCTTCTATGTGAAAAAGGTAAAGGTAAGATGGCATGCATTTAACTTGAGCTCTTGTAGCTGACTTAGCTGGCTTGGATGCAGGATAAGCAGCCTGCCATTCATTGCTAATGTTCCATTCTTTCTGTGGGAGGGCGAGCTTCCCAGTATCTAGCTTTCTCAACTACCAGATAATTTTAGGATAAATGATCCCAAACGTCTTGGGTAGCAGAGCCAGTAAGTTTCCAGAAGCTAATGAAAAGGATTCAGCCCTCGTGCATTAAGGATAAGGTCTTGTTTATTTCTGAGGTTAGCAGCAATCATAAATATTTGAGTTCCTGCGAGGTTCCAAAAAGGTCTTGTAAATGTGGAATCAATTTTAAAGCAAGAAGTAAGGCTCACTTTATAAAACTACAAGCCCAACATTTGTGATCTGTAACTGAAAGAGAGTAAGACTTGGAAAAGGCAGATGATAGTGTATGTAGTAATAGAAATGACATGGGAATAAACACTGGTAATCTGGGAGAAACGTTTTATCTTTTGAGCAATGTTGACTTGTTCGAATATGCTTGGAAAGCCAAAAGTATTCAATTTATCATTTTGTTTTCTATGCAGACTCTAATGAACAAAAAAGTCATATTGAAAGATTTCTGCTTGCTGGAACCAAAAGTAGTTGATAAATAAATGTTTAGATTATCTTCTAGTTTTTATTATAGTAGTAAACTTATTGCTTTATGGTTTTATATATGAAATACAAGAGAGATGATACATGTCACTGTCAGAATAAGATTTATTATACTGAACAGAAGCTCCTTTAAAGATGAGGGTTTACAGAAAACTGAGACAGAGGGGAGGACATTCTAGTGGGACTCTAGATGAGAGAATCATGGGAGAATGGCAAAGTAGAAGGATCCAGAGGGTCCTAGAAGCCTACAAGTAGAACATTATGATAGGCAGATTTGGGCCCAGGGGTCCCGCTCAAACTAAGGCACCAGCCAAGGACAATACAGGCGGTAAACCTTAAACCTCTACCCAGATCTAGACAATGGACAGAACACTCTCCACAGTAGAGTGGAGAGTGGGATATTACTTTCTCACATACTCTGGTGCCTCACCTTTGACCATGTCCCCTGGAGGAGGAGACTTGGTGGCACTCAGAGGAAGGACAGCAGGTTACCAAGAGGAGACTTGATACTCTATGAACATATACAGGGGGAGGTAATCCCCCTCAGGAACAGTCATAGGGGAGGGGAATAAGGGGAAAATGGGAGGGAGGGAAGAATGGGAGGATACAAGGGATGGGATAACCATTGAGATGTAACAAGAATAAATTAATAAAGGAGAAAAAAAAGAAAATATCAAAAGGAAAAAAAATTAAAAAAAAAATAAAGATGAGGGTTTAGATCCAATCATAGACAACAATAAAAATCCAGTTACTTTATGATTAATGTGTATGGAATTTACCTTATTAAAGTTATTTCCACATAAGGTACCAAGTCCTACACTTGCTTCTTAACTTTCAAATAGCAACAAACTTTGCCTCAGTGTCACCACAGTCCAAATAAACTAATTTCCCTCCATTTGAAAATTTATTCAGTATATACTCATGTTCCAATTATGATTATTTTTTTAAAGTTTACTGGTGTAGTAAATCTGAGCCTTTTGGAAATAAAAGAAAACTAAGAGAACACAGATTATTACTTCTTTGTGTGGATAAATAAACCATGTTCCTCAAAAAAGTAAGAACTAATTTGGTCATATTGCTTGCTTCCTTCAAAACAACTACCAAAGCTCTTAGCCTCTTAACCTCCACTTTAGGATATAATTAAACTCTATAGACATGTTCATTTATTTCCTTAAATGCAAATAATATCAGGAAGCACACCTGTTTATTACTCAGAAAAAGGCAAAAACACATGTAATCTCTGACCTCATAAATGTTATAATCTACTGAGAATTACCAAGGGTAACCTTCTCTTTCATTCCCTCTGCTTTGCTAAAATCATTAGATTGCAATCCTAAAGTTAGCCCCTAAGGTATATTCCCTTATTTGGCACTTCTTCTCTGGAGGCTGACTACCAAGATCCAGCTATCAGAGTATTGAAGTCCAGCAATAAATAGCCCATTTTAGCTCACCAAATTAACATGAGCAATTAAAATTAAGCACATACTAAAATGGGGGTTTCCACTTTACCTTTATAAACCACCATATTCATATGTGTCATATCTGTCCCTTCTCTATCAGGAGTCAGTCCTTTGTCGCACTCTAGGACAAATTCTTCTTACACCTCTCCATTGCTCCTTTCCATTCATCTTTGTTTCCTTACCTTCCTCCTCCTCCTCTTTCTCTTTTCTTGTCACTTATCCCTGACCTCTGTCCCTCTGAGGCAAATACATATACTTGGTGCTGAGAACTTGGTACTGAGCCAACCAATATATACACATTTGTGTGTGTGTGTATATATATACACAGAGGGGGGAGGGAGAGTGTAGATAGATTATAGACTGATAGAAGATAGATAGATAGATAGATAGATAGATAGATAGATAGATATGAGTGTTAGTGGCCTGCAAGTTCAGTCATAATGGGTATCAATTAACATAACTGATAAGAATGATGAGAGACTTTGAAAGAACTAAAGGTACCTGGTAGCAGTGGTGCAGACTTTTAATCCCTGCACTCAGGAAGCAGAGGCAGATAGATCTCTGAGATCAAGGCCAATTTTACCTACAGAACAAGTTTATGAAGAGTCAGAGCTACAAAGAGACACCCTGTCTTTAAAAACAGAGGGAGAGAAAGAGAGAGAGAGAGAGAGAGAGAGAGAGAGAGAGAGAGGAGGAGGAGAGGGAGAGGGAGAGAGAGAGATGAAGTCAACAAGATTGATAGCCTAGACTTTATGCTGTAGCTCTAGCCTGCTAGCACTAGCTAAAAAAGAAAAGAAAATCCTTCACGCTTTCCTGAGTAGATACCGTTATTCGGCCACATACAATCCCCTACAATCCCAGACACTCTTTATGTATAGTCTGTACTCATGGTCATTTTCCATAATTTTAGGAAAAGTCTTGGCAACTTGAAGATACTAAGAGAGGTGGAGATGAAAGTATTGTGTAAGCAAACTTAACCTTTTTCTAAATTTGATGCCATTATCTTTAGATTATGCTAAACAAATGTAGATTACATGTGTTTTGTCTATATAGTCACTTCGGAGTCCTAGAGATTTTCTTGTTTATGGCAGTGTAAATTGAAGTCAGGAAAGAAACTCTGAAAGTCATTCTTCCAGAATGAAAGGAAATAAACTGAAAAACACAAGATAATTTAGTGAAGAATATGGACCATTGAGGTCTCACCTTTTGGAACTTGGAACTGTCAAATGAAATGAAAATTCAGCCAAAGAGAGATGGCTTATTCATTCAAATACCATTGCTTTATTGCAATTCGGGTTTTCAAGAAAACACATTTGAATAGTTTTCTATCTCTTAATGAAAATGAATGCTGGAGTTTGTGATTTTTAAGCTCTTGAGAGCTCCTAATGGCCTTGTTATTTCATTTGCTTTAAAAATGACTGAATGAAAACTCACAGTCAACACAGGATATTGGAATTTAGATCAACATTTTAATAAGATTAAAAATCTTTGTTCATGTTTTCATATAATAGCATTTTCCATCATTACTTTAGGTTACTTGGAATAAAGAATCCTGTGAACTGAAGACAGAGTTCTGTTCACTATTCTAAAATCAGCAGCCTAAAAGCTGAGGACTTGGAATTCTAACAAGGTCCTCAAAGTAGCCTCTGTTAACTCAGGAGTCACCTGCAAACATCCCAGAAATATCAAACCTTGGCCTTCATGCAATGCTTCCTGAATCAACATCTCTGGGGACAGATCTAGTACTATTATTATAGTAAAATTTGAGGAATTAAAAAGTTTATAAAGGTTAAAAATGATCTAGATAAATAATTTCTTCCTCATGGTGTCACTTTTTATTGCTAGAAAGTGATACCCTTTCCCCGCTCATCTTCATGACTCCGTGTTCTTGGTCATGGAGATTTTTATTCTTTTCTTCTTGCATTTGGTGTTAATGGCAGGTATCGGGGTTAATTTTGATTGTTGACATGAAGGGATGCAGAGGCAAATCTCTAAGCAACCATCTAGACTAGATTAATTGAAATATCACACGGTCACACTCTTCCATGAATTAGGTTCCAAGACTCAATCAAAGGTGGAAAAAAAGAAGAACATGCTTTAATCACTTTCTGCCTCTTAACTGTAGATGCAATGTGACC
The DNA here is from genome assembly GCF_964271855.1 of Acomys minous. Classification (NCBI taxonomy): domain Eukaryota; kingdom Metazoa; phylum Chordata; class Mammalia; order Rodentia; family Muridae; genus Acomys; species Acomys minous. Next base: position 37,539,575 of record NC_140485.1, read on the forward strand.
AGTTCTGCTCTTCGCACCTTACTGCTCCTGCCTTACTGGATAATAAATCAGAGTAAACTTCGCTTGCTTAAGTTGCTTTAGTTAGAGAAACAAGTAACTAAGTCAGTAGTTAAAGAGTCTACAGAGGTGTCTTCTCAGTGGTTTCTTCCGACACTGAATGCATTTAGGAAGGGAATTCTAGAGCAAAAATGCAACTATTAAGTTATTTCACAAATTTCAAAAGAGATCATGGGTGTAGTCTGAGATGACCAACTTTACAGATTGTGGTGTAGGATCCGAATCTTATACCCATGTCTTCACAGATCGCGGTGTAAGATCCGAATCTTATACCCATGTCTTTACAGATCGTGGTGTAAGATCCGAATCTTATACCCATGTCTTCTCAGCACCTATCCAGTGCTTTCACACCATCCCGCATTTCCTTCATCCTTCATTGATGTCATCATGTGGGAAGAGAATCCCTGAGATTTTATTGTCACATGAGAAAACTATATACATGTTAATTTAGTTGCTTGACCTGAAAATCAGAGGCCAGAAATGTGAGGAATAGTATGAAGGCCCCAGGTGTTTAGGGAACGCAACAGCTTACCAAATTATATTTCCAGTGAGGATTCGTAAAAGCCACACAAAAGCTGATGTAGCTTTAGGTTGTTGTTGTTTTTTTTTTTTAATGTAAAATGAATTTAGGTATTTTAGCAAGACCATGGTATTTCCATTGTCTCCACCTCTCTTTCCTCCCTCCAACTTCTCCTGTGACCCCTATTTCTCAAAATCAAGATCATTTCTTTAATTATTAGTTACACATATTTATGTGTGTGATGCATACATGCATACACAATATGCTGAATCAACTTAGTATTCCCGATATGTATGTATGTTCAGGCCTTTCTTTTTAAAACCAGATAGCCTAGTAAGGAGCTCTTCCCTGGAGGAGAGTGATTCTCTCTCTTTCAGAGGCCGGCCATTAATTGCTTGAGGCTTTTCGTCTAGAGGTGGGGCCCTGTGAAACGTCCTCCATCCAACTTGACCTATCAACTGGTGGTGTTATTATTGCCAGTCTTGTTTAAGCAACCAGATCATTTAGATTTCATGGGTACAGATTCTGTGACATGTCACTGAGCAGGATTCATGTCCTTCTGCTTCTTGTGCTCTTTCTGCCAGTTCATTCACAATGTTCTCTAAAAGAGTTTTTGCTTTAATTTTCCCTCCAAAGTACCTCAAATGTAGGGGCTGTTGGAGCTGGGCACCACACAGCCACATGATCTCCACATTTTGAGCTTTGTATTAATCTCTCCAAAAAATATTTGTTATTTTGCACAAAAACTTGTCCTGATTCCTTATTCCTGGCTAATTATTTATTATTTAGGTTTTAAGATAACATCTTATTTTGTCCACCTAAGCCAGTTAAAATAGTTTAGATGAGTTTCTTCCTTAGTATTTTACTTGCTTTCCTTTTGCCATTGTTAGTAACTTGTTTGGATATCTGACAGTTATGGACATCAAGAATTAATGAGTATGAGTATATCACTTGGAGCATAAATTTATATTAATATTTGAATGTATATTAATACATACTTAGATAATCGTGTATGTTTATACATACACTTTAAATATCATCTTTTGATTTAAAGTAAGATCATAAACAAAGTAACCCCTTTAGAAGAATATACAAAGCTTATAACCCCTTTGAGTTTTTCTGTCCTATACCCCACAGACTTATTTTAAGGAAAACTTAGCCTTCTCCTAGATACTAATGTCTTATTTTTCATTCATGGTTAGGTCATTTACTTTATCCAGTATCAGGAAAATTGGAAAATATCTAAGGACTAGTACATGAAAAACATCATAACATCATTTCACCTTGCTTATTCACATGTTTCATCTATCTTCCACTCTGTTCTATAATCAAACACATTCTGATATTGAATCTTGGGATATTGTCAGAATGTATCCATCTCTCATTTCTCCTGTGCTGGTTAATTTTATGTCAATTTTTTATAAGCTAGATTCATTTGAAAGGGGTGAACTCCAATTGAGAATTCCCTCTAAAACATTGGGCTGTGGGCAAACACGTAGGATGTTCTCTAAATTACTGATTGAAGTGGAAAAGTACAGCCCATAGTGGGTGGTGTCATCACTGGGCTAGTGGTCCTTGGTTCTATAAGGTATCAGAATGAGCATAGGAGCAAGCCAGTAAACAGTGCCCCTCCATGGCCTCTGCCTCAGCTTCTGCCCTAGGTTCCAGCTCTGTTTGAGTTCCTGTCCTGACTTCCTTCAATGATGAACAGTGATGTGAAAGTATAAGTCAAATAAACTCTTTCTCCCTCAAGCTGCTTTTGGTTATGGTGTTTTATTACAGTTATAGTAACCCTAACTCTTATAGCCCCCAAAGTCAAGTGTTCATTTACATGCAGTATTCTAGTTGTCCAGAGAGGATTACTGTGATCAAAGAATCATGTAATTAGTTCTCTATTACTTTACTAAGAAATATCAGAATTTTCTTGGTATCTTAAAGACTTAATCAAACCCATGATTAAGGGGAAAAACTGAATTATAACACAATAAAAATAAAATACAAGAAAACCAGATTAAAAGTTTTTTAATTATAGCAAATATTTGGGAAACAATTTCCTTTCTTGAGAAATTTTTGATAGATTCTATAAGTCTCAGTGATCAAATCTTTGATTTTGATTGATATTGTAATGCAATCCATGAAAGCCAGCATCTCTGAGATTTTTACATAGTTAACACTATAATACAAAGTACAAAAATCAAATGAGAAAATTCATCAAATGATAGAAATAAGATAAAATGTTAGAGAAAGTTTATTAAAAAAAAGCTGTAGAAAAAGAAGAACAACTAGTGTCATGAGGGATGAGAATCAGAAAAATGTGAGTGAAAGCGTGAAACGGTTCCTGCAGCCTGTTTGAATCACGTGTATTCTCGGTAATTGTTAAATTCCATGTTAAGGTAAATGATGCAATAAGTATTCTTTGTGGCTAGTCTCATGGCCTAGTTGCTAATTCATGGTCATGATTCATATTAAACCACTAACATGATGGGAAAGTTTGGGTAGGCTCCAGAGAAACAGTGATTAACAAAAGGACACAGGGAATGGATTAGACTCCAGAATCCATTGTTTCCTAATCGTGTCACTCATTTCAGTTGAATTTCTGGATATTGTAAGAACTCTGGTCAATAAGATTTATCAGACACTGACATGGGATTCATGATTTAGTCTATCAAGGAATATGTGGCAGATGTTTGAAGGCTAAGTGTAAATTCTGTAGGACTAGGAGTTAGAGAAGTGGATACATGAGGGATTCCAAGATGGTGGCACTGAAGATGCATGATGTCTGATCTTCAGGGAGGAGACTGGGGACACTACTGGGAGTTGCTCACTGTGGGAGCAGGGGAAAACTGAGCAAGAGATATCCACACAATATGGACCATGGGTAGGTCTGGCCTCCAGTCATCCAGTGACCCACAGAGGACTGGAGCCCAGTCCCCAGAGTCTGGACCAGAGTCAGCCTGCAAGCTATGAGCTGTGGCCTTGCTCTGCAGCACAAACTCAGTATATGGGACTGAACTCCTGGCAGTGAAGCATCAGAGATCCTGGCCTAGGGAAATATCAGGGAAATGGGTGGATCTGTCCTCAGAACCCCCACACCCGCCCTGCACCAGTTCAAAGGGGCCCAGATGGCTGTGGACACATTGTACAACCACACCTGCATGGTCTGAGCCTACTTGCTGGCCCCAGAGGACTGTCCCAGCACAATTGGTCACAACGGACCCAATCTAGCTGGGTCCTATGGCCTGGCAGGTTCTCCCATGCTCTCTGGAAAGGCTGGGCAGGTCTGAGATGAAAGGGCAAGAAACTATTCAGTAGGCCCAACACAATGGGATGGAACCACCTCAGGTGCCCAGTCTGAATGGTCTGGGCGGGAACATAGCTACCTGCCCCATTGACCATCCCTGCACAATTGGCCAGAATGGACCCAGCCTAGCTAGGCTCCACAGCCTAGCGGGGCCTCCCATGTTCTTGGTAGAGACTGGGTAGGCCTGAGAGGATAGGACAGGAAACTAACAAGCCACATAGGGCCTCCTAAGCTCTAGAAAGAAGCTGGGCAGACCTGAGGGGATAGGGCAGAAATCTAGCCAACCAACAAGAATCAGAAGACAGGCAGAACCTATGTCCCACTGCCTGGTTGGATCAGAATTAACCTAAACAACAGCTAGAAGCCAGCAGGAATTCAGTTACTCTAGGGTGATCTGAGATAAGGACAAAAAGCCCCAGGGCCTGAAAGCAAAGTGTTCAAAGACCAGCCAAAGACAGGATAACTGGCTCTACATACGCTACCCCAAACTAATCCAGGAGCTGCAGAGCACTAGCACCTACCTTTGCTGACCCAGTGGGGAGGACAAGGTGTGCATCGGTCTCCGGGATCCAAAACCAAGTTACCTACCTGTCCCAGGGACGAGTTCCCTGATCCCAACAGGCAAAGGCCCTCGATCTATAATCACACACCAACAAACCGTGCTCAACAACCAGTGAAGAACACCATAAGCTACCTCCCAATATCAGAAACAGCAAGATGACTAAATCCCACTGTAAAAAACAAACAACAAAAACCAAAACAATATAGCATCTCCAGGTCCCAGCTATCCTAAAGAAAGCAACCTGGAGAACTCAATCACAATTGAAATACAAGAAAATTTCTTCAAATCCTTAGTAATGAAGAAGATAATGGAGGAAATGAACAAAATCCATAAAACAGGTATAAGACATAAAAGAGGACTATAGAGAGGCACTGGAAGAAATTCAGGAAAATACAATCAGATGAAGTAAATAAATAAAACAGTTCAAGATCTGAAGATGAAAATAGAAACAATGATAAAGGCAGAGACAGAAGAAAGATTATAATGAGAGAGCTTAGAGAAGAAAGCAAACAACACAGCAGTGAGCTTTTCTAACAGAATCTAAGAGCTGGAGGAACAAATCTTGGGACTAGAAGATACAATCATAGATCTTGAAGCAATCATCAAATAAAACACTAAGTTTGAAAAATTACTGACACAAAACATCCAAGAAATCAAGGACACCATGACAAGATCAAACCTGAGGATAATAGGCATTGAGGAAAGAGAAGATGCCCAACTCCAAGGCCCAGAAAATATTTTCAACAAAATCATAGAAGAAAATTTCCCCAATTAAAAAAGGAGATGTATATAAACATACAAGAGGCCTACAGAACACCAAATATAATAGACCAGAAAAGAAAATATCCCTGACACATAATAATCAAAACACAAAATATACAGAACAAATACATATTAAAAGCGGCAAGGAAAAAGGGCCAAGTAACTTATAATGGCAAACCTATCAGAATTACACCCAACTTCTCAGCAAAAAACATAAAACCCAGAAGGACCTGCACAGAGGTCCTGCAAACCCTAAGAAATCACAGATGCCAGACCAGACTACTTATACCCAGCAAAATTATCAATAATCATTGATGGAGAAATCAAGATATTCCATGACAAATTCAAGCAGTACCTATCCACAAATCTATCCTTATAGAAGTTACTAGAAGGAAAATTCAACCCAAAAGGGATAAGGTACAACCAAAATTATATGGGAAATAGATAACTACACCATTGCAAAAAACACAACCACATACTCTACTGCATTTCTTTCACAATAGAGAATTTTGTACACTATTTGAAAGAAACTATGCTATTGCTTCTCCCTTGTGAACAAGATTCTGTTGTCTTTGTAGAAAAAAAAAGCAATCAAAGAAGGACATGTCTATTGCTATAATATATATCTCATTGATCTCTGTACTCTCTACATATCAATGCCAGATTATTCAAACTACTACAACTTTATCACAAGTATTTAATGAACTAGTATATGCATTCTCAAATGTCAATCCACTTTTCATGCCTATTATTCTAATTTTATTTTTTTCTTCTAGGTTCTTTACATTTCCATATTAATTTTACATCAGCTTTAAAATATCTATAAATATCTAGCTATTTGAGATGCTAGTTGTTCAACTTATGGCTAATTTTGGAAGAATTAGCATATCAGAAAATATGTTAGAATTTTTAGGTATTTAAACATATTTTTAATGTTATGTGTACTGGTGTTTTGTATATGTACAGTCTCCATGCGTTACCCACAGAGGTCAGAAGCAGGTTTAGGTCCTCCTAGAACTACAGTTACTCATGATAGTTGTGAGCTGCCATGAGCGTATTGGAAATTGAACGCATATTCTCTGGTGGAGTATGCTCTTTATTACTGAGCCATATCTCCAGAGTATTGGAAATTGAACGCGTTTTCTCTGGTGGAGTATGCTCTTTACTACTGAGCCATATCTCCAGAGTATTGGAAATTGAACACACATTCTCTGGTAGAGTATGCTCCTTATTACTGAGCCATATCTCCAGCCTCAGGGTTGGAATTTCTCAGTAATGAGTGAGACATGTGTTCTCCAGGTTACATAAGACATTAATACCAAAATTTGCTATGTTTGGCACATAATAATTGCCAGTGCCTATTGTTATTGGTAACCTTATAGTTTCATGTGTCACCTCATGTTAACTTGACCCTAACTTTATAAAGGAATTGGTACTTAGTACTATTAAGCACTTACTTACAACATTTTAGTAGATGTTTACTTTGTAGATAAAGAAATAAATATTCGGAAAATGAAGTCTCTTGCTCAACTTCATAATGAGAAGTGGATCCAGTCTTGGGTCAAATAAAAAGTCTACTCCTTTTAATATTCTTTCTACTATGAGAGGAATTTATAAAAGGAATCAGGGAGTCTGATCTGAGGACATATATTTATCATAAGCAGACCAAGCATGGAGATGAACAGAAGACATTAGCCAATCATCCTTTTGTAACTCCAACAAAAAATTGACATTTTTCTCACATTTTTCTTCACTGGCTCCACTGTCATTTTATCAGTTTTCCTACCATTGACCTAAAGTTTGAAGTCCTAGTAGTGGCTTGGCCTCCTCACCATTATGTTAGCCAAAATAAATTCGCATTCAGTCACTACCTGTTCCTCTGTCTTGAGCACTTCCTCTGAAGCAGACACCAGTGTGTTCACCCTCAGGTCACCTAGTCACATCTGATGTGAAGCTGATATAAACCAGGGATAGGATGCACATTTTAGTACAAACATCCCTGCCTTGGCCAGCCTCCCCTCATTGAACAGTTTACACTTCTTAGGATGACATCATGCCAGAAGCTGCTGGGTGATGAATAAACTCTTCTCTCAGTCTTTTCTGGGTTCCTATCCATTTCAGGTACTTTTTTTTTTTTAGCTAATCTTAGTCCTTAAAAGAATAACCCAAATAAATTACCTGCAATAGCCTAAGTGTGGCAAACACTCATGCCTAGCAGGTCTTCAATTTACTAGAAACAACTGGATTAATGGCTGAGTGAAGTGTAAACATTTACTTTATGGTTCTCGGCTTGGCTTCAGTAGAGTATTAATTTTATGGACATACTAATAAACTCATGCTACTTTAGAGTGAAAAAGGAGAGATGTAATGGAAACACTGACATTTTCCTGATTATATTTTACTTGTCTCCAAACCATAAACACTCTCTGACTCGAGGGCCTGGAATGAGTTGGTAGAATTGTGGAATATGTTTTCATGTAAAGGATTTCAATAGAATAGGTTCTGTTTCCTCAGAAACAGTTACTGGTACTAAATGCTATGCGCACATGTCTTTTCCCAGATCTGACATATGAAAACATTTTAATGTGATTCAGAAGGGATGCTGATTTCATTCCAGACGCTGAAACCATGAGAACAATGAGAGCAGGAAATGTTAAGTCCCTTCCCCCCACCCACCCCCCAAAAAAAAACACCACAGGAGAGGCATCTGAGAAGTGCCAAAGTTTCCTGACTTGACAAAAATAATTGCTGCCTGGGATTAGGAAAACAAAAATGAAGGCAGTAAATGTTGAATTTAGACAAACTAATACCTGTTAGTTTCATATTGCACTTCCAGTCATTAGCATTTTGGGAAATGTAACAATCATAGAGTGTCTGTCGGTCTCTGTCTCTGTCTCTGTCTCTGTCTCTGTCTCTGTCTGTCTCTGTCTCTGTCTCTGTCTCTGTCTGTCTCTGTCTCTGTCTCTGTCTCTGTCTCTGTCTCTGTCTCTGTCTCTGTCTCTGTCTGTCTCTGTCTCTGTCTCTGTCTCTGTCCGTCTCTGTCTCTGTCTCTGTCTCTGTCGTTCTCTGTCTCTGTCTGTCTCTGTCTCTGTCTCTGTCTGTCTCTGTCTCTGTCTCTGTCTCTGTCTGTCTCTGTCTGTCTGCCTCTCTCTCTCTCTCTCTCTCTCTCTCACACACACACACACACACACACACACACACACACACACACACAAACAAACACAATAACATATACACACTTAGGTGGGGTTATACTTAATTCATTTTACAATGTGGCCATACCACAGATTTATTTAATTGTTATATAAATTCTTTAATTTTTTAAAACAAACTATTCTTAAGACATCCTTGTATATACCCTGGATAAAAAAAAAAAAAAACAGCATAGGCTGTCTCACATTAATAAATCATGAGGAGGAGGCAGAATTTTCTAAAGCTTCCGATAAAAAAGAATTTAAGCAAATCTGACACACACTCAAACAATCACCATATGTTACTAACACAAACCTGTTAAAAATTAATCATTTCTTACTTTACAGATATTAAATGTGATTATTAAACATAAATTAGTATTTGAATATATTATTCAAGAATAGAGTCTCCTATTATCTTTTCTCAGACTGAAAATTGAAGCATAAACACAAAAGGAAGCCAAAACAGTTAACTTATTTGCATTTTTATCTTTTTCAATATCAGAGTGTTTAATACTATGTCCTATGCGGGAGTGCCATGTGAACAAAAGAGAATGACTGTAAGGGGAAATGATGTAATGTGCTTAGCATAGAATGCTGGGTAACTGTGATGCTCTAAAGACATAGCCAGTGCTCGAGAGAAAATCGCAGAGCTGCAGAGCAATGTTGTAGATGGAGCTCCAGTGAAGACCTTAGCTGTATGAGGACACATAAAAGCAATGTGACAATTAAAAGCCACATAAGGACATAGTAAAAGCACAGGCTCACTTGTATGTGAACCCTTTCTCCACTATTTTAGCTATGTGATATTACTTGCATGATTTGGCATTCAAGATGGACATTATTTAGCTAGAGAAATGAATTATCCTACTGAATATAATATTGTAAGGATTAAAACCAATACACATATAAAACAATAAGTTCTCAGTAAATGACAAGTATCATGAAGGCACAGTATAGTCTTGGATGGTGACTATTATATCTTCTTAATAAAAGGGTCTTCTTGGCCTTTGACTAAAACTATAAACTATTAAAATACTGTTCTTCTGGTATTAAGAGTAAGGTATGCTTAGAGTAGTGAGGTTGTAAAATAAAGTGTTCAGATCTTTGAAAGACAGTATGTCGTACTCACATGGTCAAGACTCAGTGAATTCATCCTGTCTAAAATATAGGATAAGATGCTTAAGCACAGTGGGTCACAAAACAAAGCAAAAAGGCATGACTCTGTAAAAGAGATTTTTAGGGAGGCAGAAGGGCTGAGAGGAAGATAAGAAAGATATGATCCTCCCCTCAGGTGTCATAGACTGTCTAACAAAAAGCAAGTGTCAGACAAGGAAATTCTTTTTTTTTTTTTTTTTTTTTTTTTTTTGCATTGTCTTTTCAGTTATTTCTTTTTTTTTTTTTACTTTCTTCTGTAAGATTTATGGTGACATAAATTATGTTAGTAAATACTAATAACAGTAGATTTTTTATATGTATAAAAAAATAAAAACCATCTAGCCTGGTACCTGTTTCTTTTTTTTTTTTTTTTTTTTTTTCCATTTTTTTTATTATTAATTTATTCTTGTTACATCTCAATGGTTATCCCGTCCCTTGTATCCTCCCATTCTTCCCTCCCTCCCATTTTCCCCTTATTCCCCTCCCCTATGACAGTTCCTGAGGGGGATTACCTCCCCCTCTATATGATCATAGGGTATCAAGTCTCTTCTTGGTAACCTGCTGTCCTTCCTCTGAGTGCCATCAGGTCTCCCCATCCAGGGGACATGGTCAGAGGTGTGGCACCAGAGTGTGTGAGAACGTAATATCCCACTCTCCACTTTACTGTGGAGAGTGTTCTGTCCATTGTCTAGATCTGGGTAGGGGTTTAAGGTTTACCGCCTGTATTGTCCTTGTCTGGTGCCTAGTTTGAGTGGGACCCCTGTGCCCAAATCTGCCTATCATAATGTTCTACTTGTAGGCTCCTAGGACCCTCTGGGTCCTTCTACTTTGCCTTTCTCTCATGAATCTCACATCTAGAGTCCCACTAGAATGTCCTCTCCTCTGTCTCTGTTTCCTGGTAAGTGAAGGCTTTCGTGGGACATGCCCGTTGGGCTAATATGCAGATATAAGTGAGGATATACCATTTGAGTCTTTCTGCTTCTGAGTTAACTCACTCATTATGATCATTTCTAGCTCAATCCATTTATCCACAAATTTTGGGAATTCCTTGTTTTTAATAGCTGAATAGTATTCCATAGTGTATATGTACCACAGTTTCTTTATCCATTCTTCTACTGAGGGACACTTAGGCTGTTTCCATGTTCTGGCTATTATGAATAGGGCTGCTATGAACATGGTTGAGCAAATTTTCTTGCTGTGTGCAGGAGCATCTTCTGGGAAATTCTTCACTTGAGTTATTTGCCATGGATGGTGGGATAGTACTGAGATCCCTTCCAAATTACATAAACTACTACAACTGCTCTTGGTTGCCTGCTAGAACTTGAGGTTAAGAGGCTTTTTACTTAAGACACCATTAAGTTCATCCAAAAGACCCAGAGAATTCAGCTGATACTGATCTGGAAGGAGCCTCTCTGTGGGCTAGCTCCTATCAGAAGATGTTTGTTCAAGTTACAAGGGAAGAAAAGTTATCAACAGTCTTAACCAAATAAAAATACTGCAAGCTACAATAATGACTAGCCCAGCAGGATATCCCAAATTGTACAATAGTGGCAAGAATATACTGGGAGTAACCAATGCCTGTCTTATTAGACTTAAGGCCCATTCAATAAGTGGGAATCTATGTGTAAACGTATCCAATATGGCAGGAAAGGTCATAGATCTTAGAAAGGAACCTACTACTCCCATTTTGATAAATTAATATATTATTCACCTGCCTTCTAAATACCTTTTTCATAGCTATGGATAAGTACAGCTCTTACCCTTCATCAAAGAAGTGCCTTTCTACAGTAAATGGAGTCAATTACAAAGAATCACAAGTGGTCAAAGTACAGAGAATAACGACCTTTAAGTAGCCAACCCCATAGGGATATTACAACATAAGCCCTACATACAAGGCTCAGGAAAGGTCATGGAAGAAGTTGTGGAAAAATTTTAAGAGCCAGAGGAGCAGGAGGACTGTTTCTGAAATGACAGGGCCATTAGCATCCAAGGGCTGTCAATAATATGCCTGCCTGTGCAAGATCACAAAAGTATATGTGTTAACAAAAATAGGAGAAAGATTCCAAGATCTCTGTCATAGTTGCAGAGATACAGGCAGCTTGTGGACGTGCTGAGGTAAGAAAAGAGTGCCCCTCAAAGACGGGCCTCAAGCCTAAATTATCAGAATTAAAGGCATGTGTATATGGGCAAAAGTGAACAAAAACAGTGGGTGTAACGCAGTAGTAATTATACGCAAACACGTGAATTTCAAAGAGAAATGTGGGAATTTGAGGGACACAAGAAGAATCTAAAGAAGAGAGACGTAGAAATAATATAAATATACTATATATATATATATATATATATATATATATATATAAATCTCAAAAAAGATCATCAATAAAGTGTTTTTAAAAGGAACAATATGGGAAAAGAGTAATTAGAATACATTATATACATGTATGAAATTGTTAAAAAGTAAACTTAAAAATATGGGCCAGAAATTGTGTTTTACTTTGAAGATGTATATAGCATTGGAGGAAGTCCTGGGATTCAGAGAATGAGATTTGCGGCGAGGGAAAAACAACCCAGCTGCCAGACCACAGAATAAATTAATCTGCTTAAGTCAAAGACCTGTTGAACAGAACAGACTTCCCACATCTTCTGTGAAACAAAGTTTTATTTAGGAGCTGAGGCAAAGGGAAAAAAAAGTGTTCTTCCAAGGCCTGCCTCGGGTCTACCGGGGAGATGCAGGTGTTGAAAGTTGTAAAATCTAACAGCAAGCAAAATTAAAGTTCACTTAATCACGTTGAGATCACGGCAGAAGGTTATTTCATAACCTTTGTCAGCTTCCCTTGGTCTGTATTTCAGTGCATGTGTCAGGGAACTTGTCTACATCACTCTTTCATTAGTGCTAATGAAGTCAGCGATGACGGGAGGAGAGGCAGAAGCTTGAGCAGAACTTTATGAGGTAAGGTTTGTTCCAAGCCCAACCCTAGTTATATAATGCTCTCGCAGGCTCTGCCTACTTCCTGAAAGCTCTCACACACTGCTAGATATATAAGCACTTGAGTCTTTGCATGTGATGAGTGTAAGTCTTTACAACAAAATTCAGTACTCTCTGAATTTATCCACGTGATTTGTAAAATCTAGAAGCAAGGAAAATGGATACTTCATACACGGCATAATTTATGTGTTCATAACCCTGAGTCTGCCCATGATAAATTTTTCTAGAGTTTTGACATTGTAGCACACACACATGCCATTCTACTCATATAACTCGTGAAAACATCAAAACCGTGACTTATTTGGAAACATCAAGCACTAAACCATAAAGTTGCCATCTTATTAAATACTTCTGATGCTTTGCATTCACTATATGTTCATATATTGTGAAACTAGAATTCAAAACTCAACTATATCTGTGTATGTCTGTGTCCATTGAATTATAAGTAATATAACGCACATACACAGACTATAGAGCTATAAAGATTTGAGAAGTTGTCTACATAAGGGATTCACATCTCTAACAGACCCGCGTTCTCACATCTATTGGCTTTGAACACATTCTCATTGTTATCATCTGCATACTTTGTTTTTTCCGTTTGTGCTTTTTTGTTTGTTTGGTTGGTTGGTTGGTTTGGTTTGGTTTGGGGTATTTGTTTTGTTTTGTTTCTCTGTGTAACAGAGCCCTGGCTGTCTTGGGCTTGCTTTTTAAACCAGGCTGGGATCAAACTCACAGAGATCCTGCTGCATCAGCTTCCCAGGTGCGGTTATATGTGCAATCACCACCCAGTTCCATTTGTGCATTTTTCGTGAAGACATATCTACTGAGTAGAGTGATAATGCTTGTCCATCTTTGTGTCTCCCAGTGCTAAAATACTGGACTAAAGAAAAAAGTTCTCTAGTACAGAGATTTGATAAACCATCATTTCTCCCACGGCATCTTTAAGCTTTACCTAAAGCTGTGCAAACCTGAAGCAATCTCCTAAGGCTTTGACCTTGAAGCTTTAGACTTGCTTTGTATCTTTCCCTCTAACTGTGTATAATTTAAATATTTGTTCAGATTTAGTTTTCTTCATAAAATTTGCATTTCGCTGTTATGCACAAAATTTCCTCCTCCACTCCACAGAACTTTAAGAACAGTTTTAAGTTCACAGCAAAACTGAATGGAAATCATGGAGTTCCGAGATATGCCCTACCCACTACACATACAGTCTTCTCAAGTATTCTGCATTAGAGATTTGCATGATTTGATAGAATCTATGAATTCGCACACTGTTACTTAATGTCTACATGTCATCTCAGGGATGTTCTTGGTGCTTTAAATCATGTGATTTGAAATGTATGAAGACATTATCCACTAGTATAGTTAGTATCAGAGAGAATATCTGCAAGCCCTACTGTGCGCTGCCTGTCATCCACTGTGCCATACACTCTGCCCCGTGATCCTTGGCGTACATTAACCTTTTACTGCCTCTTTAGGATTTGGGTTTTCCAGAGTGCCATAATGTGTGTGTGTGTGTGTGTGTGTGTGTGTGTGTGTGTGTGTGTGTGTACTATCACAATAAGGTTATCCAAAGAAATAGAACAATTAGTGTATAAAGCTACAGAGTGATGAAGGATTTCTTATAAGTTGCACATGCACATTTGTGGAGATTAGAGCCCTAAAAGGGAAAAATAAGTCAATGAATTGGAAAACTGAGAAGAGACAGATTCAGTTCAGGGCCAAAAGAAGACTATAAATGTGTCTCCAAAGGCTGTCAAGCAAAGCAGTTCTTTCTTAGGGGAGGGGGTGCTGGGTTTTTTTTTTTTTTGGTTTTTTTGTTTTGTTTTGTTTTTTACCTATTCAGAACTTCACTCATCTTGAAGGGCAAGCTACTTTATTGATATGCCAAGTTGGATATCAATGTTATCCAAAACATTGTCATAAAATACAACCATGACAGTTTGAGTTTCTGGGAATCTGAAATGCCAGTCAAATAGACATACAAAACAAAGACTACTCAAAATATAAAAATATAATACTTTATCTCTTGTTTGTGAAAACTGGATTACACACATATATATACACATATTTGTGCACACTCACATACACAACTTATGATATCGTATGATCACAGAAATGGAACTATTTAGGAAGAAAAAGGAGCTAGTAGAAGCACGGGGAGCTAAAAACAGGTAACTGAGAGGGTGAATATGGGACCAGTACAAGCTCTATCATTATTAAGCCATCACCTTATACTGTCAACATACAACCATCCCCAAGATTTATCCCCTACATTTTTGCTTTGTTTGCTTAGTAATATGCATTTTAATTTTTTCTCTTCCTCTTCACAGGTTTATTCTGAACAATAGTCTATTGCCTTTACATGTGGCATTTATTCTTCATCTACTAAAGATATAATGTTTGCTTCCAAGTTTTGGCAATATTGAATAAAACTGTAAAAACCGTCTGTGCTAACACTTTTGTGTAGACAGATATTTTAATTATTTTGGTTAAATACCAAAGAATATTATTACTACATTATGTAGTAAGAGTATGTTTGGATTTGTAAGATGTTCTATGTTTTTGAGATTATAATATAATTACATTTCTCACTTTGCTTTTATCTCTTAAAACCATCTCATATACTCCTCTCCATGATTTCCTTCAAATTCATGGCCTCTTTTTTCACTAATTGTTATTGGATACTTATAAACATATGTATGTATACATACGTACACACATGTATTCTCAAATATAAACTTCTGGTCTGCATAATATTTCTTGCGCGCATGTTTTAAGGGCTGACTGTTTGGCACTAGATAACTAATTGGTGTGCCTGTCCCTGAAGAAGACCACATCCTCTGCTCCCAGCATTTCCTCAGCTGCCTATATAGTTCCTTGTATAGGGTTGAGGTCTCATGGCATTTTTTTCTATCCAATTTGGGGTGTCTATTGGTGTCATCCTTGTTCATCTCATGTTTGGGCAGTTATTAAGACTTTATGGGCATAGTTTCTGATATTACTAAGAGACACAGTCTCACAGTAAACTCCCTGACCACAACGAATCGAAATTTAGAGTGGTGGAACACAGCTCCACTGTCCCAATGCACACATTTACAAAGCACTCATGTACCTAAAGTTCAAGGAACATTATAAAAGAGAAGAAGCAAGGTTGGAAGATCCAGAAGCTCAAAGTTTACTATAAGATTGTTCTATTGTTTAAAGTCACCACGATTGTGATCATTTTATGAAGGAATCCTAGAAAAACTAACACAATAATCCTTTCACATGCACACATGTGTGCACACACATATACACAAACGTACATACTGTATATAGAATAAAAAATAGAAATATCTATCAATTTTATCTCAATAGAAAAAAATGTGTTGCAGGATATTTATTTGATCACACTGTGAACACCAAGATTATGTTGTTTACTGGACACACCTGTTTCTAGTTGTGGTGTACCTCCGCCCTAGCACACACTTTTAATCCAAGAGCTTTCTGCCTGAATTAAATAACATCAACCTAGGTCAAGAGGCAGAGCAAGCAATCAATTGGCATGGAATGAACATAGGAAAAAACATAGAGATTAAGAAGAAGTCAGGATGACAGATGGAGAGATACACAGGAAGTAGGAGAGAGGGACATTCAGTTAGGAGGTCTTTTGAGACTGTGTGGGAAAGGAGGTTCCCTTTTTCCTTTTGGTATGTTGGCTGAGGAACAAGTTCATCAGGTGCTTTCTCTCTCGTTCTAAGTTAGCAGACTTTCACCCCAGCACCTGGCTCCTGGGTCTTCCTTAGTAAAACTGAACAACTGAGATGCTGTTAAAAACAACAGAAAAGGGCTCAGTATATAATGAAGAGTTTTGGAAATTGTCTTCTGCTAGAGAATCAATACGTATGACATTCTCATTCATTTAAAATCCTATAAATATAACTTCACAAAACATTTCCTACTATTGTCCTAATGTTAGAGTAGCCTTTGCTCTGTATCCAAAGCTGGATCCCTGTAAAAGAAGAAATGAGCATAATTTAGATAGCTTTCTAGTATAGGAAGTACTCACTATATTAAGTCCTCAAAAACAACTTTAATAAGCAAATCTAAAGTATTACACTTATTTGTTGAGAAAAGCAGAGGAAATTACATAGACACATAGGTTATGAATCCAAACTCTGATGCTTATTAGTTGATTACCTTGGTCATATCATTTAATTTTTTAAACTTTGGTCTTATTGCCTATGAAGTGAATCTAATATTAATACCTATCAAGGTAAATATTGACATGTATGAGAAATATGTGTGGGTCATGACATGATAAGTATTCAATAAGCTTGTGATCTTACAATTATATGTACTTTTTGTGGTAACAAAATCACTTTTATTATTCTAAATACAAAATAAGCACAATAAAGATCATGATAAGATGGGTTCTTTTTTATTATTATTGATTAAGTTATTTACTTAGTTTACATCCTCATCACAGCTTCCATCCCTCTTCTCCTCCCCACTCTCTCCCTCTCACCTTACCAACCCCCAATTCACCCTTCATCCCCTTCTCTTCATAAAGACAGAGGCCTCCCAAGGATACCAACTAGCCTTGGCATATCAAGTTGCAGTAAGATTAGGTGCATCTTCTATTGAGGCTGGTCAAGGTAGCGAGGTAAGGTAGTTAGGAGAAAGGAATCCAAAGGCAGGCAATGTAGTCAGAGACAGAGCCCCAACACAAGATATGCCAGGGTAAAAGATGGAGTAGAATTTGAGGGAAGAACCAGCCAATTACTGGTCCAGCTTGAGATCCATACCATGAGAGGGATACCACCACTGACACTCATATGATGTTCTGCTATACTTGCAGACAGGAGCCCAGCATAAATACCATCTGAGGGACTTTATGCAGCATTTGGCAGAAACTGATGTAGACACCCACAGCCAAACATCAAGAGGAGCTTAGGGAACCCTGTGAAAGAGATGGTTGGAAGACTTGAAGGAGCCAGAGAGGTCAAGGACACCACAAGAAAACCTATGGAATCCATTAATCTGGGTCCATAGGGGCTCATAGAGACTGAAATGACAGAGAAAATGCATGGCACAGAACTAAGCCCACTACACATATGTAATAGAGGTGTAGCTGGATCTTCATGATCAGACAGCTTAAATGCAGGTATTCTGACTGGAAAGTCTACTGTCTTAGTGTCAAGGAGAAACTCACCACATGCTCTGCATGAAGGATATAAGCCAGCACACAGGAATGAACAAATCTGCTATGAGCTTTCATATTCTCTGAAACACATAGTTCATGCAAAGATGCTATTTTAGTATGGGCTATCTAAAAATAATAAGTTGCCCTGGAAAAATCAGAATCTGTCCTGTTTGATTTCCTTTTTACAAAAACCATTTAGTATTATGGGCAGTGACTGAGGAAAGACCATACAGATGAATTATAGCTGTGGAAAACATATAAATATGTTTCAATGGACACTCCTAGCCATATGTATAGAATTATGCTTCATTTTTAAATATTGTCAAGACAAAGCAAGTAGTATTGATTCAACAATACTATGGAGAACAGCAAAGGCACCAGTTAGAAAGGCAAAACCAAGACACAAAAAAATTGCACTATCTTCTTGTATAGTTATTTGTTGACTTCCCACAATAACTGCAAAGTATTCATTTCCTAGGGATCCTGGGATTCTTAGAAGACCAGTCCTAGTTAACGAAGTCATTCAGCACTTAAATGGTACTTCAGTAAAGGCCGAATCCAGTTTATCTGGGCTCAAAGCTTACAAGTAGGTGTTTGGTCTAATCTAGTTTGTATGTTTAATACTTCAGCTAAACTGGACTATCAATGATATAAAGCAAAAAGCAGAAAAGCCCAATTGCTTCACAAAGCCGTGTGCTCATTCCTGAGTTTCTGGCAGCCCCGCCACTCCATTTAGCACTTGAGGCTTCAGGGAAATCAGAGCTTTGTCTTGCGGTGATGGCTGCAGCAAGTCTTGATAGATTTTTATAAAAAGAATTTTGTGTCAATTTAAACAAACATTGGAGATTAAGGAAGTTTTCCGTTCTTGTATGATCAGAGCTTGAAATCTATAGTGCTTTCAAGAGGGAGCAATCAAAATACAGAAACGATTTTCAGCCAGCATAGAGGATAGGTCTTCCGGGATAGAAGAGAATCTATTTGCCTACATTGCATATAAAGTAAAGCTGGGACTATTTAACAAAGAAGACCCTCGTTGTGTGTGTAAAAATGAGGCAGCTGTAATTTTAATTTATACGTTTTAAGGATCTCCAAATTACATTGCTTGAAAAGCATTTGTAGAAAATGAAAACTGGAGCAGCTCCCAAGGATGTGGCCATAGACGTAGTCAGGCAGAAAGTACATGACCTGACTTTGCAGAGTTTGCCCAGAGGTGAACATCCGTTGGTCAATGGCCAGCTTGGAGATAGCGTGGAGGAACATGATTGGTCAGGCCAAAGCCACATAACCTGCTGCCTGTTCCGGAATAAACGAGTCTGCAGCCTCTCGCACTCAGTTTGCTTTTACCTGACTTCCTGTGTCCGTGTGGCCACTCCATGCTACTCATCTCTTTGGCCTGAACCCCTTGCCCTCACCGATGGGCTGGACCCTCCAGAGGAGGAGCAACACAGCTACATGGTTACACTGGCAAGATATCACATCCAAAGACCTAGGTTTGTGTGATCAGGCTGGAATACAGACATGCCGTTAGTATACACTTTAAATTTCTCTAGCTGGAATACACACCTTTAATCCCTCTGGCTGAAATACAGACACACCTTACTATATGCCTTTAATCCCAAACAATGACATTTAAATAAGGGACAGACAAAGTCAGAGAAATGAAAGATTTGATAAAATGAGTCAACATAGGATATGTCCAAGTCTCATGAGAACAGACAGGAAAGAGAAGCTACTTAAGAGCAGTGCAGAGAGTGACAGAAAGCAAGAGAGTTCAGGGAGTCAGTACAGTTCAGTGCAGTTTGGTGAAGTTCAGCTGAGTGCACTAGAGGTTATGTTGTTCAGTTCATGGAGTTTGGGGACAGTTTTTCCAAGCAGAGAAATTCAGCGAGAAGCTGAGAGAAGCCATTTTAAACCAGTCACTTGGAGAGAAATTTTGAGCCAGAACATCTCAGTTGAAGTTCAGAAAGAACTAGAAAATAAGAGCTTATTCGGTTGGAAACATTCTATCCCTAGGTTATCAGACCGAGGCTGTAAGCTAAAACCCTCAAGGTCCAGGATTGCAGAAGGTTAGACTGTATGGCGGCTAGGCACTTCCAGGCCTACATCTAGTTTTGTGATTATTTTATCAGTATGGCCTAACAATATTTATTATCAGGCCCATTATTATTATTACATCAGTATTTTCTAACCCACTAACAATCAGTGAAGACACGGACATCTGTTATATTTTTAAATAGCCTTAGTTAACCTGCAGCACGACAGAGATATTAATCCCCTAAACTGCTTCCCATATTGGGGAAGGTACCCCATACCTGCCCCAATTCTGTGCCATCTGCTTCTAATAATTCTTATCAAGTTACCTCCCATCCTTAATCCCAAATACTTGCTAATGCTCTTCATCTGGCTTGTACCCTCCATCTGCACTGGCCATGTTCTTCTTCCCATCTCTAACCCTTTCTAACTTCTCCCCAGCCTCTCTCTTCTTCTCAAGATTCTGTCTCCCCAAACCCAGGAACCTTAGCCATGCCTATCCTATTTGCCCTGCCCAGGTGTGTTGATCTTTATTGGTCAAGCAGGAACAAGATTCTTAGGCAATGTTATATACAGTCTTGGGGCACAGAGACAGTAAGCAGTAATTTGCATCAAAGTATATCACACCAACTTCCAACAGTCTAGGGATAGAAAGAAATGCTCTAGGCTTAGTGGAAGCCATGTATTATTAAAGCTTGGGTAACACTGGACTTTTACTCCCTCTTCTGAGAAGATAAAAACAACATTCACAGTCTATTGACCTTTTGAGTGAAATTCCATAATTATAAGGGCACATGCCACCTCATACCACATAAAGGAAGATAGGTACTTGGGGGATTCTCTCCAAGGATGTCCCATTTTCAGATGGCTTGGTCTTGGTGCATACCTCACCATACAATGCAGAAGACATGCAACTGTCACTACAATGAAGAGGCATAGCATTCCATATCACATGACAGAAAGGTAGAGACTGAGCTGCCCCCATAGATGCTAGTTTCTCAGATGTACCAACTT
This sequence comes from Acomys minous, assembly GCF_964271855.1. Taxonomy (NCBI): domain Eukaryota; kingdom Metazoa; phylum Chordata; class Mammalia; order Rodentia; family Muridae; genus Acomys; species Acomys minous. The sequence continues at coordinate 37,560,345 of NC_140485.1, forward strand.
CAGTTTCATGTCTTATCATTCATCACAAGAGCATATAAAGCCATAATTCATCTTTGGTCCTTTAAGACCCTAATCAAGTGCCAACAATGCCATGACTCAAATGTAGCTGCATTCCCCAGAGGCCTCACAGATGACAACTCATAAAAGCTATTTCCTGGAGTTCCTGCACAACTTGCAGACAGTTTTACCAAAAAATTCGTACTTTGCTTTTGTTCCCAAAATTCATAACCAGAAGTAAAACTACCATGTTCACTTTTAAACTCTTGTTTTGAAGTCACATTTTACTACAATTTAGTGACAAGTGAATTCTGAGTTTTTAAAGTTACCAAGTCCAAGTTATCTTTTTTTCCATCATAGCTGTTGCCTAATTGCAATTTAATATACTTAGAATATTTTTATTTTTATGTCACTAAAACTTTAATAATAAGAACGTTAGTGAGGCTATTAAAATCTGTCAACCTCAATGAATAAGATCTGATATAATCCAAATTTAAAGCTCGCCTTCATTATACTATACCGTTCACAGATGAAGTGCACATTCTGGACAAGGAAAGACAGTGATTAGACTTATGTGGGCCCATATGTGCTCTGCTTTACTCCTTTCTTTGAGTGCTTTTGGAGAAAGGATGACTTGGGTGCATTTTTTTACACTTACTGAAAATGATGCAGTAATAAACCTTTAATTGCTGGAAAATCTATTAAGAAGAAAGTATACTTTATTCCTCCAAAGCCACAATTTTTTTGAGAAAAAATTCTTAAGCCTCTTTATTGCTACAGCTCCACAAACTAATGGAAACTTCACAAATTAGATAGTGTCATTTCCCTACCATCAATAGTGGTCATTTAAATGGAAGGATGAAATAGTCTAACACATATTTCATCTGTTTGACCATTTGAACCAAACTAGACTCACATTATTTTCCAACTAACCTCTTCCAGTTAGCATGACCACGCAACAAGTTACTTGAAATAGTAATTTATCATCTTATAATTTTATGTTGTCAAGAAACTAGGAGAATCTATTCAGTGTGGGCTTTATTACTTGAAGTCTGTCATGAGGCAGTATCAAGGTAGTTATACCTGGGATTACACTGGAGACTTCTCTACTCTCAGGCTTTGATACCTGATCAGGCAAAGCTGAATATCTGTAAGCATTTGTTTTCCTATGCGGCCTCTTCACATATTTTCTCCAGTATAGAGGAGAGTGTAACTGGATTGTTTTTCATGTTGACCTAATAATTTGAAAGTGTATGTTACAAGGAGGACAGAATCAAATGGACTGGGAGAAACATATATGAATGTTGAGAGCAGGGAAAGGAATAATAAACAGGATCTATGAAGAAAGAAAGAAATGGAAAAGGGGATCATTTAAGTGGAAAGCAGGGAGGGAAAGCAGTACAGAAAAATAACACCAAGGATGTTTGAAAAAGCCACAGAAAAATATTATTTTGCATTCACTTAAACATATACACACATATGTTTATGTACATATGTATATATTTATGAATGTGTGTATAGATATATTTGAATGAAATTATGTCATTTTATCTGATACTCCTTCCCACAAGAGCCATAGAATACCTAACAAAAACTATCTAACAGACTATCTACCAAAACCAATCATAAGAAACTTCCCTTCAGTTGTTAGTCAGGGAGATGGAAGAGACTCCCAAAGCAATATAGGCTATTTCCATTTATTGCCCTTGGCTGCCTACCAGAACTTAAAGGAATAATTCTACTAGTGATGACACTGCACACATATGTGTGTCTCTCTGTATAGTGTGTATGTATAAAAACAGTCATTAAAGAAGAGCTCATTTATTTGAAAGGAAATGAAGGGAATAATGAAGGAGTTGGAGGAGGAAAGGGAGTGGTGAAAATGTAAATATAGCACTCACATATGAAATTCTCAAAAATGTTTAATTATAAAGACAAGAAGAGCACATAGGATCGGCATCTTAGCAAAATACTACCTGTCTGCCCCTCCTTATTCTAATTCTGTGAAAAAAAAGCAGGAAAACAGATTTTTTAATATTATATGAAAACTATTTTTTTTATTATGACTGGTTAAATTAGTTAGACACTATGTTCTAAGATTGTTGTACCAACCAGTAACTATTCTGAAGTCAAAGCTTATGATATTTATAGATAAAAAGCACAGTTATATTTAAAAGTAAAAAAAATAATAATTTTAAATGTCTACTATGTCAGTTGCTGCCACATATTAATTATTTAAATAATGGTTGCCATTCATTGGGCATTCATTAAATGTCTACAATATTTTAATAGTGATATTGGTATAAAGCTAACCTGTAATAGAGACTCTTCTTTATATCCTGGAAGTAGAATGCTAGGCAATTTATTGGAAGCTTAGAGTTCTTTCTGTCAATAGCTTTATCTGTAAGGGCCTCAGACAACAATCTGACTGTTCATCCTAGACAGGGCAGTTCTTGCCTGTAAAATCCACACTGAAGGAGCTGTGACAAGAGAGCCACAGCAAGTTAGAGCTCAGCCTGGGATATGTAAATGAGACCTTGTCTCAAAACAGACAACTAATGCACAGTACTGAATCCAATGTGACTTTGGACATGAGTTTGGTTATGAAAGACTAAATATTAAGGTCTTCCGAGAATGTTGAGTAGAACTTGAAGAAAGGGAGATCTGCAGAAAAGGTAAGGGGGAGCAAACCGCAGAAAATTAGAAATGGTGTTTATTTGAAGAACAAAATGTGTAGAATCAATATTCCTTTCAAAATATCTTCCTCCTTTCTTTTCCAAGCAACAGTCACACATTGGTCACATAATAATGGATTTTTGTTTTAATTTGCTTAATAGAAAAAAATCACCTAAACACTCTAAGTAAAAATAAATATAAGTATTTTATTAGAAAACAAACCTAAAATACAATGATGTTTTCCAAATACAATGCACTGAGGAATGCTAGGCTTTTTATTTCTAGTAATTTGTAGTTTTAGGTGAAGTGAGTCTTGAATGCATGCAAAACATCAGAGTAATGTGATGATCATAAAACAGAGAAAATGACATTATCCATTTTTGTCTATATGTGAACATTAAGATATATTTTTTTTACTAAGCAAAACATCTGAGATTATAGATGTTAGCCACTCTAATTCTAAAGGGGAAATAGGTCTCATACAAACCAGTTTGCGTGGGTCCAAACACTTATAATAGTATAAATTATTATCGATTGGATTTCTAATGTCAGCTTCTAAATATCAGTGCTTCACATAAAATACAGTCCATCTTACATGTTAACCTTATTAAATGGTTATTATTATTATTATTATTATTATTATTATTATTATTACTAAAATGTTTTAAAAAACAGAAATGAGGCTAACAATCTACTAAAAGTACCATTAAAGACAAGCAAAAGGTCCTCTTTAAACCTGTGAGTCACTTCTGGACTGTGCTTCAGTGAGGAAAAATAGGTGCTTTGAGTCACTGTCCCAGTGGGAAGATAGTGTTCATAAATAGAGCCAAATAACGCAGTGACTGACATCAGCCCTTAATCCAGTAGCAACGGGTTTCTCACTTATCTGCTGGTTCCCACTTGGGAACCACTCTTATGTTCATTTTACTGGAAGGGAAAACTATTCCAAAACAGTTGCAAAGGAGCTATTCTAAAGTGATTGATAGATAAATATGCTATTATTAAAACAGCAACTACTATTACTTTTACCACAGTAATAATGCTTATCATTATATAACTATAGCTGACTTGTGTTAAAAGTAAAACTTAGTCCATTTACAAACAAGAGACTATTTAGTAAAATTATGTTTGATGCCAGTCATCAGATCGTCTTGTTGATGAGCAAGTAAGTATCTTGTGTTACTAGCTATCCATCAGTATGAACTCCAGAAATGGCATAAAGCATAGAGAACAATTGGTGATGGATTTGTATTCCCTGTCATCACACCACATGATGAGTTGGGTGTGCTCCACATTGTCTGTCATGATCTCTAGCAGATCTTTTCTTTGTATCATTGGAAGTACCCAGAAAGACTAACTGTTGGCACAGGATAAATTTCAGGTGTGTGCAGAAGAGCAAGAATATGACTGAAAAGGAGGAAAGCCCTTTACTTAAAGAAAAAAGAATTACAACTAAGAAATTCTCCTTAAAATTAGAAATTCCAGATAGCACATATAATACCTAACTAAGTCTGAATTTGAAATAAGCAATAAATAATTATTCAATACAAATTTCTACCAAATCCCAATAATGTGTGTGTGTGTGTGTGTGTGTGTGTGTGTGTGTGTGTGTGTGTGTGTTGAGAAAAAGAACTGGATATCTTACACTATTTCTTTTAATTTTTGATATTATAATTACATCCTTTCCTTGTTCTCCCTCCTTCTTCCAAATTTTCCCAGATACTCTTCCTTGCTCTCTTTTAAATTCATGGCTTCATTTTTCATTAAGCATTGTTACAAGCATACATATGTATATGTATATACATACAAAGTCCTAAATACGTAAACACAATCTACTCAATCTGTATAATGTTACTTGTATGTATATTTTTAAGAACTTATTTTTAATGTATTAATGCGAATTAAAATGACACATGAGCTATGAAAGAGTATATAAACCTCCAGCACATGGGAGGAAGAGGCACACGGATCACTGTGAGTTCCAGGCCAGCTTAGTCTACAAAGCAAGTCTAAGACAGCCAAGGCTACACGGAGAAACCTTGTCTTGAAAAACCTGAAAAAAAAAACCCTCATTTTATAATTTGAGTTTCAACTTTTTCATAATCTTTTATTTCTTTGGGATAAATCTCTGAATTCAGCTTTGTGTGTATTGAAGTAGCAACAATCAATTTTGTATCCAAAATAGTTAAGCATATGTTCTTCTTTTAAGGCCATGACTGTGAAAATTGAGCTTTCTTTTTCATTTCACCGGTCATTAACATACTAGGAATTTGACATGGCTCATCAGTGAATACATTCATAGCCTTGACTCACTGAGACAATTTGAATTAAAAAAAAATTTTTTTGCTCTACGGAGAGGGGTTCTGTAATAGAAACGTTTTCTCTGTTTTCCTTCTGTTTAAAACTAAAATGAGTTATTTTACTGTAGTGTTGCCTAATGTAAATTTTATTGCTATACCGACAGTAAAGAATGCTTTTAAAAATAATAAAAAGTAGAATAAATACATTTGCACAAAAGGAGAATTCTCTAATGCTCCACAGGAAAGTGGGTGACCTGTCCACAGTGATGTGTAAATTGCTCAGAGGTGAGGGTTTGAAGGTTGGGGGAACAGGAACTACCTATAACTCTAACACCTTTTGTGGTGCACAAAACAACCCATAAATGGCGGCAATTGTTCATTGATTAAGACATTTAAATCTACAGTTGAAAATATTTAATGTGCATTTACAATTCTACAACAGCAAGCATTTCTAGAACCAATGTGAAGCCTCTTATGACATCTATTATACCAGGTGTTGATTAAAATTTTGAGAAAAAGATTTTCCTTGTTCTTAAACAAATTGCTATTGTTATTATTATTCTAATTCCAATTTTCTTATTAATATCACTGGAGATCAGTGAGGTTAATTAAGTGGCTGAAAGTCAGATAATTACGGATAGAAGTAAAGGCAGGCTCCACTCCGAGGCATTTAAACTATGTAATCTCATGATGAGTCAATGCTAAACAAGTCTGCCCAAAACTCTTTCTTGGAAGAGATGGGTGTTCAGGAGACAAAAGAGTTAAAGGATCAAAATGTACATGAGTGCGCTCTACTAAAATGTTTTATCTATCTGAAAGATATCAATGAAGAAATCATTAAAAGGGTAAGGGAAAGAATAGCAGAGTCAACCGTATATGCCTCCAACATTTTCCTAATAATTAAACAAAATGCCTACAATTTTCCTGTGGTGATAAATAATTCTCTCTTAGAACACTGAAGGAATTCAATTCCTTTTTGTAGACTTTTCTGGAAGAAGCCTACTTGTTCTGAACGTTTTGTCCCTTTTTTTGTTTTGTTTTGTTGCCTTCTTTTACTGCTGGATCTCTGAGCAAACATTCCAGCTTGTCACCATGTCAATAGCCAGATCAGGCTGATGATGAGAACAGTGTGCTATATTAGTAAAAGAAAAACAAGGTTGTAAACCCGCTTCAAAGTCTTCATGTTGCTCTTGGCTATTGCTGGGAAAGGACTTGAAGCAGTCAAGCAAGGAAATAAAAAAAAAAGTGCAAACAGTGCTTCAAGGAGCTCAGGGACGGGCAGCACAGTTAGATAGGAAATAGACTTTAAGATTAGTCTCTGAAAGGCTAGCACACAAACCATAGTGTGTGGACATAAATGAAACAAATAAAGACTACAAGGGCGTCCCTGCTCTGACCTGTTTTGGCTCAAGGAGGTTTGGATTACTCTTATTTGTATGCCCTTAGCTGTGTGTTGTAGATGAAATAGGAAAAGCCACAATGTGGACAAGAACAAAATAGGAAAATATTTTTAAACTATAGCCTGCTTCTCCCAGGTTAAACATTTAGTGGTCTCATCCATCAACACAAATAGTAGAGTGTAGAAAACACTGATGTTAGCCATTATGCAAAACAAATCGTTTTGCCATGTAATGCTTTCTTCTACAAAATACGAATAATTATTGTACTTCATGATGTTATTTAAAGATTCATGGAGGTGATATAATTAAAGTCAATATCTGGCTAATGCCAGTCAGCACAAAGCTTAAAGACTGAGTGTACATTAGACTGTACAAAGTGTACAAAGACTGACTAAGGTACATTGAACCTTAGTGACATGACTGACTGTCCATGAAGACTCTCTAAGCTGGCCAATGCCTTACTCATTGCTAGCGTTCATTTGAGCTGGTTAGCTGTGCTGCGAGTCAATACTAAACACTTTGCCTCTGGCTTCACCAGTCCAGTGTTATAGTAATACCTCTTATTTATGGCCTCAGTGAACAAATGTTGAGTAGCATTCACAGTGTCCTCCTAAGAAGACTGTAGATGCTTCTCTGGAATTTTGGACCTTGACCTTTAGTAAGCATAACTTTTTTTTTTTTTTTTTACTGGTTAATGGTTCCTCCTGATTGATTCGGGCAGTCCACCTGCTAGAACACTGCAGTTCCTGATGAGGCTAAATCTCCTTGCAGTTCTGTCCCATTTTCTCTTGAAGAAGAATGCCTTGGGCAAAGGCATGGTTGAATTTATTTTTTTAAGAAGGCTTTTTAACAGGAGTGGTTGTTGAAATGAAGTATGGCTCCTGAAAGCAGACCTGGGTGTGTCCTGCAGACAGTGGCTTTGCCTTGGAGCAGCCACCAAGGCCTTATGTAACAGAGGGCCTGCTTGACTCCAGCAGGAAACCCAAGCCCAGACGACACCCTGGCTCCAGACTGCTGCCAGGTAGCAGCTGACTGTCTCCTTTCTTCTCTGCTCGCCACACGAATGACCCAGAACAGCTTTTCCCCTCACAGCCTGAATTCATTAGGTTTATTTTCTCCCAGCCGCGCTGTGGAGGTTGAATTGCCCTCATTCATAACCTGACTCCAGACCTAGAGGAAGAGACAGCAGGGTCCAGCTCTTGCACCTAATAAAATGTGTTCAGTGGAAATCACAAGAGATGACTGGATGAAAACCTCTCAGTAATAAGAAGCCCGAGGAACCTGTACTGGAAAGCCAACACTCTTCACAAGGTTTGGGGTGTGAAAATGTTTGGGCTTCACCTTAAAGGAGATCGTGAGCCTCCTCGCCCTTGGCTATCATTTCTTTCTGGGTTTCCCATGATTCCAAAGAGATTGCTTCTCTATAGACAAACTCTGAACTTTTAAAAGAAGGTACATAGAGTTTAAAGACAGAGCAGGGGGAAGAATCTGAACGTCTAATGGGTTTACTTGGCAGCCCCAGTGCCCTCCCCTGGTCACTGCCTCTCAGTCTGGCTAAGGAGTGCTGTTGGTAATTAGCGGTATCACGAAGTTCTTTTGTCAATAAACACTTAGCAACACTGCTACTGTTTTTTCTGCACAGAATGTTCTACTCAGATTTATGTCTTAAAGATGCAAGACTAACTTTTATATCATAATTTAGTCCATAAAATAAAGTAATTGTATGAAACTCTCCTCTCTTTTTCTCACACGCCTCCCTTCTTTTGCTTCTGCCCAGGCCAGGTTGCAGAATGTGCCTATGAAATCTGGCTTGAGGGGTATTTCTACTTAAATACATCCTTTTTCCTGAGGAAAATAAACAGCAAAATTATAAGTACAACAGAAACTTCTCCTTGATAACCTTCTATTCAACTCCACCACCCTTGATCCCTACCTCACCCCTCAGGGGTGTGTGTGTGTGTGTGTGTGTGTGTGTGTGTGTGTGTGTGTGTGTGTGTGTAAGTTACCAGGTAAAGATGGGTTTCACTATAATGTTTTCATGCATGCATACATACATACATACATACATATGTATCTTGTCCATCTTGTTCAAGTAAATATATCATGGAACACAGTGGCCTACAGTGCAAGATGTTCCTATGTTCACATTCACTAAGCATCTCTGGATCCTAATCTCTCTATTGTGAAAAAAGAGAGAAATGAAGGAAGCAATGAAGAAAGGAAGGAAAAACAACTATAAACTTACTCCAGAATGTCAGATAGAGAACTAGCTGGCTTTTCTAAAGTTCCCTTCATCCTTCTTATGCCCACAGCCTTTACTCTGAAAACCTTCTTGTTCCTTTTTAGGCTGTTTTTTCTTGCTAGAGTACCTTAAATGTCAACCTGGAACTCTGATTAGTTTCTCAGAATATTGCTGTATACTTTTTTATTTTAATAACTTGGTCATCATTAGGAAAAAAATGTGCTTGGTCACATAATTACTTTCAGATAACATTTATCATTTTAATAAAATTAGAAGCAATACTAATTTTGAGAACAATACTCGAAGTCCTGAGGGCCTCAAGTAAACTGAGCTGAAAATTATTATGTAAGTACTAATTTTCAGAGCACTGAAATGCAGATAAAGGATGGTAAGTATGAACAAAACCTCCAGCACTTGTAGTAGGGAAGTCAGACACAGGGCCTGGTGAGTATCAAAATGGAAACTGAAGTAAAAGTCAAGGGAGAATATGGGAGTGCCAATTCAAGTTGGAGGAAAATATGAGCCTTTCTTACTTGAGGCATATTTGAACTAAATGAATGGAGTTGAGGAATGGTTTGAATACTTTGACTGAGCATCCGTACACAGCACAATGCTTCTAGAAAATGGCAAGTATAATGTTGTAGTTGTAATGCAAATAATAGTCTGGAAATATAGTGTAAAAGAAAATACTGTTGTCCGACACTGAGATTCTATTTTACACCCATCAGAATGGCTAAAATAAAAAATTCAAGTGACACAACATGCTGGGGAGGATGTGGAGAAATAGGAACACTCCTTCATTGCTGGTGGGAATGCAAACTAGTACAACCACTTTGAAAATCTATCTGGTGCTTTCTCAGAAAAAATGGGAATAGGGCTTTTTCAAGACCCACCTATTCCACTCCTTGGAATATACCCAGAAGATGCTCCAGCACACAACAGGGCCATATGCTCAACCATGTTCATAGCAGCCTTATTCATAATAGCCAGAACATGGAAATATCCTAAGTGTCCCTCAGTAGAAGAATGGATAAAGAAACTGTGGTACATTTACACTATGGAATACTACTCAGCTATTAAAAACAAGGAATTCCTGAAAATTGTGGACAAATGGATTGAACTAGAAATGACCATAATGAGTGAGTTCACCCAGAAGCAGAAAGAGTCAAATGGTATATACTCACTTATATCTAGACATTAGCCCAAGGGGCATGTCCCATGAAAGTCTTCACTTACCAGTAAAGTGGGTCAGAGGCAAGGACATCCTATTGGAAGTATAGGTGAGAGAAGCATGGGAGAATGGAGAAATAGAAGGACCCAGAGGGTCATAGAAACCTACAAGAAGAACATTATGACTGGCAGATCTGGGCCCAGGGGTCCTGCTCAAACTATGATACCAGACAAGGACAATACGGGAAGTAAACTTCGAATCCCTACTCAGATCTATCCAATGGACAGGACATGCTCCATCGATGAGTGGAGAGTGGGGACTGACTTTCACACAAACTCTGGTGCCCCATTTTTGACCACATCCCCTTGATAGGGAGGCCTGGTGGCACTCAGAAAGAGGATAGCAGCCTACCAAGAATTGCCTTGATACCCTGTGAGCATATACAGGGGGAGGAGGTCCCCCTCAGTCACAGACATAGGAGAGGGGAGTAGGGGAAAAGCAGGGGGGAAGGAGGAATAGGAGGATACAAGGGACGGGCTAACAATTGAGATGTAATATGAATAAATTAATAAAATATTAAAATTAAAAAATAAAATACTGTTGTGTTCACCATAATTGAGAGTTATATACCCAACATAAGTCATTTGAGATTTTTGTGTATAGTAAGATAATCATAGATTGTACATGGAACAGGCTGAGATTGTGACTGTGTATATTTGAGAGACACCTCCGCCAGCAAATTCCTATTGCAATCTTAGAAAGTTCATCGCAAGATAACTTTGCTTACTTCAACTAGGGCCCAGGGTAACAGGGCGACAGCAGTCTGATGATTATAAAGTGGCAGACGGAAGGAAGATGTGGCAGGGATATTTAAGTGGATGAGACAACAGGGCTTAGCATTTCCAAAAAGTGTGGTTAGTACCAGAGAAAGAAAAAGATCAACATTAATCTAATATTTTGGTATTTTCATAGAAGACTGGGAATCAAACAATGTGACCTGTGGCATGAGCAACTTATGAATTTGGTTTAGGTTTTACAATTTGAAAAAAATAGTGTGCAACCAAAACCTTTTCGATCTTGGGCAGCTCTGTATCCTCAGACCATAACTTTCTAATCAGAGAAATAATGGTACAGCACGAATTGTATTTATCTTACTGGGCTGCTATGAAATTGTTCAAAGTTATGAAAGTGGTTGTATTTTATAAGCTTCTTTCAAATCCTTTCACAAAGAGTTGAATCAGTAAAACCATTCAACTTATATCTTTTTTTTTTTTGAGATGGTTAAGTTTTTCTTGAGTATTTTCATTATAGTAATCTTTTATTAAACATTTTTTATCTTTTACATACACATTTATATTATTACCATATGTACAATAAACTACATATAGCAAGAAGAGCCATGACACATCTTTTTTCGAGCCAACTTTAATTAGTATGGCATCACCTCATTAAAAAAAACAAAAACAAAAAACTTTGACCTCTTACAAAATTGGTTGTTAGCAAATAAAGCCAAATATTAAATTTTAAAGATAATCTAGCAAATTTAGATTTTTTTTAAATACCTGAAGTGTTTGAGATTGATAAACTCCACTCATGGTTTTAAGCAAAAAAAAAAAAAATCAAAACGGAAAAGGAGAACACAAGCAACTATTAAGGAAGCTTAACATCTCTCCATTTCCTGCACCTGGTTCACATGTGAATACTTCAGACATCATGGCTTAGCTTAGTGCCTGGATGATGATGACATCAGACACCAGGAGAGGCTGGAAGAGGAAACAAATTCAGGGACGAAACAGTGGTGCTGGTGCTCCTTTACCATCAAGCTGTGGTAAATGACATGTGGGCACAGGGAGGACCTCGCTGTGCCTTCTAAAACTGAATAATAATCACCGATAATCCCACTTCTCATTGGGTGGCTATGAGTCCCGAGATGGGTAAGAGGAGCCCAGAGACATTTTTGAGAAGATATGATTATAGCTCATGATTCTCTGCTAGAAATTAAAGCAGCTAATGGAGAAAATGTTGTATGATGAGTTTCCTGAAGATGTGTGCTTAGACCAGGGAAAGAGTCTGCCCAAAGGCAAATTAAACAGACCTCATTTTACTCATCATCTGGGATATATGTATGGTTTTGCCCCAATTATTTACTTATATTCAGCTTTTACACTAGACAGAATTAAGGCAGTTTAAAAATAAGTAGTGAAAAGTAAGGCAATAGGTGAGGAAAACTGGAGTGCAGGACAACAAGAGAGAATAAACAATGAATACAGCAGTAGGACTAAGAGAAACAAATCATTGTGCACTGCGTCATGGTTTCCAACTGCCTCTGGCCTGCGGTTTTTTTCACAGTGTGGTGGATTCTATGAGAAATATCCCCCATAGGCTAATGTATTTGGACACCAGCTGGTGGCACTGTTGGTAGGAAGTTACAGAAGTCAAAAATCATCATTTTGACTTGTAAGTAAAAATGTACTATTCTGTTCTTATTCTAATGGCTTAGTTTGGATAAAATTATACATATGCAAATCTAGTACATAGGAAATACTTGTAGCTGCAAAAATTCACAGCCAGTATGAAGATTTTAAATAAATAGAGTGATTTCATGTTAGTAATTATTATTCAATTTTATATTTTTGCATAAATTTTATAAGATCAAGTATTAGTGCCTCAGAAATGGTCTAGTCAATAAGGATGCTTGTTGCCAAGACTGATATAATAAGTTCAGTCCCTATGACCCTCATGGAGAGCTGATTCCCAAACAGTGACCTGACTTCCAGTGCATGCAGTGGCATGTGCATACACACATGTGCAGAAAATCATAAGTAAGCAAATGTATTAAAATGCTAAACATTAAAATGGCTTAATTTTATCATTCACTGTAAAAGATCTTTGACATTCGCTTTTTGTAAACTATGCATAATTTTTTAAAATAAAATGCAATCATTTACTGGATTTGGTTATTAACTGCAACAATCCATTCCTGATAATTTTATACTGCATAATTTAGTAGTTGCGCTGTTATATGTTGAGTAGAAATGTAGATCATAACTATCCACCAAGCCTTAGAACTTTTATACAATTATTTTAGATAGACAAAGTCTTGCTAAACTTATCTTTTTTGTTTTGTTCTATTTATTTTCTGATAATTGCAAATGTTTTTATTCTTCATTAATGTAAAAGTTTGGCCTACCTCGCCAACTTGTCTTTTTTATCCCTACATGGGTGTGTTGTTTTCTTTTTCCATTTTTTATTTTTTACACATACATTTATATTATTACATATAAATACAATAAACTACTTATAGCAAGAAGAACCATGAAACAATCAGGAATTATATGAATGTTACCTTCATAGTGTTATGGCTATTTGTATTTGGCAGTCTGGAAGAAAACATCTTTCCTATCTTGGTGCACCTAAAATTCTGAATGTAAATAAATATCTATCATATCTCATCACTATCAACTTAAAACATCTATCTTGAGCTAAAAACAACTTAATCCCTAAACTCAATTCTCATACTAAACAATTGCCCTTTGTATCCATTCATCCACTTGCTAGCATAATTATTTAAGGTAAAAAAAAAATTTAATGCAGCTTCCTTTAAACAAAATCAAACTGTAAAAAAATTAAGTTGCAGCAGTATCTCCTCTACAGAATTTAAAGGAAGATATAATCGGGAGTATTTGGGCCAGTATTGGAGATAATTTACCAAATCAAATTTAAAAACATAACTCTCTTGGTTTAAAAGTTTGTAAGGTAGTTTTAATAATTCTGATATTCCCAGCCTACCTGTTTTATGTCATCTTTTCAAAGGCTGATAATCCAAATTATCACATGTCATTGTTGATTTTGTAAAATGTGTTTGGATTGAAAAGTCTAAGCAAAATGCAGTATTGGACAAGGGGGGAGGGGCAGCGTACTACTTTGTTGTTTCTATTTCTTCCCAATACAGTCCCGCAAACATCACAAGCACCTTGGCCAATTTGCTGATGTTCTGGGTTTATATTGTGAACACCAAGGTCATAGGCTGCAAGCAAAACCAGAAATCACAGAGATGACAGATTAAGTTAGGTCCTGTGTAAAAATAGCATATCTTGATTCAATGAAGTCTCAAAGTACTTTTCTCGTCTAAGACAAGAAAGAGTCCCCTTTCAGGCCAGAATCTCTTTTACAAACTAAACAGGCAATCATTAACTTCATCACTGGCACTTGTTTTGGTTGGACCAAAACAAGATCTTTATTTTTGGAGTTTTAGAGGGTAATATTGGAAGTAAGAAATCCTAAAAAGTCATATTCTCTCCTTGACATTATGGCTCAAAAATCTAGGTTATAGAAGGGTGTTTTCCAAAGTCAGTAAAAGTCTCTATCAGACATAATTTGAGACCAACTTCTTCAGCTGTTTTGCCAAGGAAACATTCTGTGCCATCCCTGCTGTTAAATTGAGAATGTCCAACAAGATTTCAAAAAAACCACAGGCAATTAGGAGAGTTTGACAAAAGACATGTTACAGATGTTTGGAGTTTAGTCTTCAAATATTTCTCAATAGACTTTTAAGTGAAAACATTATAGCTTGCCTGGAAAATATGTACCAATTGCAAACATGATTATTTCCTGAGCTGCTTTTTGTTAATGGGATTTACTGTATTATCTAGTTTAATTTAATGTTATGTACTCATTAAAATAATTTATTTAGTAACAGTTTGTGCCATCAAGTGCTAGTTCAGAACATATGGATAGCTGCCTGATTATTTTTTGCTTTAATCCAAATGTACAAACATGCAAAATGAATATAGCAAAATATTAAAATAATATTACTTGTCGATCTCAGTGTTCAGTGTTTTAATTATAAGACTGATACTGTTTTGTGTGATATATCTAATAATTTACCTTTTCATAATACATAAAAATAGGAGCACTTTAATAATAGAATTAAAATAAAGATGTACAAAGCATTCATTTTTATCCCAATTTTTATTACTTTGCAAAAAAAAAGTCCAATAATGCTATAGAGAATAGGAAGAAGAGAAAACAAAGAAAGGAGAAAGAAAGGGTAACAAAAAATGAAGATATTACCTATAATCCTGCCCTTAAGTTCATATTTAAATGCAATTTTGTTGTTATATACTCTTCTCTGTATGAATAATTTCATGATTATAAACATTAAAAGGTACAATTTTTATAAATACATAATACATGCTACTTTAGATATAAGTATAATAATAATTTGACTAACATTATTGGTCTTTTTGTTGTTGTTGTTGTTCTTTGAGACACAGTTTCTCTGTGTAGCCTTGGTTGTCCTGGACTCACTTTGTAGACCAGACTGGCCTCAAACTCACATCAATCTGCCTGCCTCTGCCTCCCGAGTGCTGGGATTAAAGGCATGCATCTCCACACCCAGCCATTTTTAGTCTTTTTAATGTATATCAAATTGAAAAAGAATGTATTATAAAAAACCATATATCAATCATTGTGAGTTTCAGTTTTTCCACATTTTGCTATGTAAGTAATATCACAAAAATATATGAGCAAATGTTATTTGAATTAATAGTTTCATACATTTTCTAGAAGAAAATAAATAACACAAAAACAAAATTGTTTATCCATGTGTAGTTTTCTGAGTCCTGATTCACATATTAAATTGTCACTTAATAAAGTTATATGAACTGATGATAATATGAACCATTATTAAAACCCTTCAGGAAGTGATGGGTTATAATTAAGTCAGATGTAGTTATGGGAGTGTGTCATTTTTATGATCACCCTGATCGTTTTCCTTCCTCTCAACTACTTGGAATTAGAGAAGGGTAGCTTATATCTATTAGAGCCTGTTACTTAGTTTTCTTCATAGTAAATATGAATATGATAGGGAAGCAGAACAAAAGAAAATGGAGCCTTTACTACCCCAAAATTATGTTTTACATTAAGTGAAAGGCAGAGAATAGGATTTTTCACAGCTTAAGATTTTGGTCTGATGTTTCAATGGTTGTGACACAAAACAATTTTGGCGAAACTAGAGATGGGCCATTGCTATAAATGCAGTTCCTAGAGAAGTCGAGGAGCATGAGTGGACATGAACTGGAGTTAAATAACTGTGTTAAAAGCTTATTATCGGGCTGGAGAAATGGCTCAGTGGTTAAGGGCACTGCCTGCTCTTCCAAAGGTCCTGAGTTCAGTTCCCAGCAACCACATGGTGGCTCACAAGCATCTATAATGTTATCTGATGCCCTCTTCTGCAGATAAAGCACTCATATACAATAAATAAATCTTTTTTTAAAAAAGCTTATTATCAGTCATTAATACTCACATACATTGCTTTGTTTTAGGAAACACCACAGTTCCATCTATCATGCCAGCATATTTCTAAAAAACATTATTTAAAAAAGCATTTTGACCTCCATTTTACTAGCCATAGTCTTTATATAGTTTCAAAAGTAGAGTTTATGAGATCATGTGTCTATAACATAACTTGACCATATTATATTAAAAATATATCAACCTTAAGAACCAAATAGTTGTGGATCCAGAAGAAAGAAACTATATAATACAAACACATTTAAAGTTGTATTTAAGCTGTTATTTTCACAGGCAGTGAAGAACAAAATATATAAAAGTGGTATCTCAAACACACTAGCATGTGAATTCGATCCAGCAATGAAACTAAAATTTGACGTTAGAATCAGTATACTCTACAAGCACTGCATTGGAAAAGAAGTTAAGCCAAATGTTTGTTTCATTATATCATCAGTAAATTCAATAAATCTAGAAAAAATAAGGCAGTTTTCTCATTCCAACTTCATGAGTTTCTTAAGGCCTTAAAAATTCCCAAAGAAATGGGCAAAAAAAAAAGTCATACGCAAATACAAGGGTGCATTTCTACCATAGTTACCGAGGTTATCTGTGACTAAGTACACAGCAAAATGCAAACATCCTTTGATAATTCTAGGGTTGTTTTTAATGACTAAGTAAGAGAATCTCTGCCTTGAAATGGTTTTAAACATTCAGGAAATGAAATGACAGCAAACTGAAGTAATACGATCAGATTATCTTTCACATTTCAATAATCTGCTTCATCTGGATTTGTAGTACTTATTTTACAAAACAAAGTGTGTTTGGGATTGTTATTCTTATTTGTACAGATTCTCACTACTTAGTCAACACTGGCTTTGAGTTCACCATGTAGCCCATGCTGGCCTCAGATTTGCTTGTACACCCCAAGTGCTGGAATTATAGGTGTGCCCACCTCTAAGAATATTTTTAATTTTGCATTTATTTTGCATCATTTCCATTCCCCCAAATTATCTTGTCCAGTGGCAATTTTAGATTTGTCTCACTAATGAAAATATAATACCAATTTTTATTATTATAGTATCTGAAAGTAACTAAAGGTTTTGTTTTGTATGACTAGACCTCTGCTTTTTACAACCACTTTATGAAAAATACTGTAATCAACATGTTCTTGATTAGACACCTGACACTGTGTATGTCATAATGTCAACTTGGTTCATCTGCAACTTGAACTCAGCTGTCTACAAATCCAGATGTGTCTATATGACATGATATGTGACATTGCCTTCTAATGTTTACCTCAGTGGGTTTATTTTATTCAAAAAAAGCCATGGACCAGTATTGCAGTAAATATGATATTGTTTCCAAGATATATTTTCTCTCTAATATGTTAGATGACAAAACTTGGGGTAGATTTTTAGCATCAAAATATATAATTATTTATAAATGGTCAATTTAATGAAAACTATTTAAACAGATATTGTCCAATAGGCAAACCCTAAGAAAATAATTTTTACCCCTTCAAAAAAGTTCAGGAATCCTCAGACAGAGCTGTGGGGTATGGAGGAACCCTGAGGACAGATGAGCTTCAGGACACATACTGCACATCTGCACATTTTGGACCCATTTTATTGGACTCACATTATAGAAAAACACAGGATATCAATACAAGCAACAGAGAAAATGTAGGAGAGATTTCTCTTGTCTCCTAGTCCAAAAGAAGGAGCCAATGCACTGTTCCAGCTGGATCTCCTGGGTGGTCTCAAAAGGTACAATTACACAAAGCTGCTCTTCCTCCACTCTGGAGGCCCTGTATGTACAAGGGAAGTTATTGTTTGGAGAGTCACAATACACACTGCTGTTCTATGTTCACTTTCTTTTAGTTCCAAGAATTTTCAAAGGACCTGCTTTCTCATCAAACTGGTGGCTATATAATAAATGATAAAAAATATGAAAATGTAGCCCTTGAGGGTGTTAGAAGCAAAGTTTTTTTTAAATTTCATGAAACTTCTGTGAACAGCTATTGAGGGTCTATCATATATCATCCACGTTTACATTTTCTTGTGCAATCCTTTGTTCAATCTCTGGAGGCGTTTCTCCATATTACAGGTGAGGACATGAGGTTTGGGAGTGAAGTGGTTTGCTCCTAAGGTCGAGGGTCAAGAAAGCAAGTTAGGATATCTGAATCACCCACTCCAAACCTTCAAGAGGCATTTTTATTTCTTTGTAAGAGCACAGGAGGTAAAGAAACAAAGCCGCCTGGTCCCGTCACAAACCATCCTGTAACTGAACATCTGGGCTGGGTAGTTTTTCTATCAACTTGACTCAAGCTAGACTCATCTGAGAGGCGGGAACATCGGATGAGAAAATGCCTCCATAAGATCACAAAGTAGACAAGCTTATGGTAAATTTTCTTGATTTATGATTGATGTGGAAGGACTCAGACTATTTGTGTGTGTTGCTAGCCCTAGGCAGGCAGCATCGCATATTTAAAAAAAAAAAAAAGCAAGACAAGACAAAGCAAAACAAAACAAACGAAGAGAGCAAGCAGGAACAAGCAGCCAGGTAGCAGAGTTCCTCCAGGGTGTCTGCTTCTCGCTGGCATCCAGGTTTCTTCCTGCCTTCAGGTCCTGCCCTGACTTCCTTCGGTGATGGACCACGACCTGAGAGTTCTAGGTGAAAATAAATCTTTCCTCGCAAAGATTTTCGGTCATGGTGCTTTTATTACAGTAAAAAAAAAAATCCTAAGACAACATCCACGAGTCTTCCCACCAATAGTCTCACACCATTTACCTTTTCCTTCTTGGGATCAGGATATCACCGCTGTAGCAATTTTCTTTCTTAGTTATAACAACTTAAAAACACAAGGCATGATATTAGTGATGTGGTTTACATTCTTCCAACTCTCTCTCAAAAGAGAGACTATTTGTCTAATACCACATGGAGTATGTGTTTCACAGAAATGGTAAATCATTCTTTTATTCTCTCTCAGTGATTTTGAGTAATTTGAGCTCAGGTCTCAAGTTTTGTAAAGAAATTACAAACTATTACAGGCTCCTTTGATACAGAAAGTATCTTATAATTGGATCTGCGTTGGGAATTAAGTGAAGCACATTACTCCTTTATAATGACAAGCCAAGGATTACATCATATTGCCTTTTCCATCACATGGATGCAATTTCATGTGAAATGATCTGGCATCTATGGCCCATCTGCTTCTGAAGCTTTTCTACCCAGTTACCAGAGAAACAGTGGAGAAACCAGAATCATTTTATGCAGACATTGATAAATTTACAAGCATTGTAATTCTTGCCTGAGTACTTACAGCTATCCTTTTTATGTTTTATAAACTGCAATGTTTTCAAGATTCTTCAGAAATGCTTCATAGAAATCACTCATTAAAGTAGCTTCTATAAATAATATTCTGGCATTTTCTATCAGTCCCCTTACAAGGGGACTGCAATTAGATGCCTAGGTAAGTTCGAATTTTAATTTAAGATTCATCTGACTACCTGTTTTTAATACATCATGCAGATGACGGTGAGTCTTCCCCTAACTTCGCTTTAAAAGCCGATAAAATGGCCGCTCAGAAAAGTAAGCTGCCTGCTGTCACACAGATGTTTGGTGTCAAAGAAATGATGATGACCCTGGTGATTTTGATTGGTAGCAGTTTTGTCTGTTTCCAAAATGAGTTTTGTGAAACAATAGTGTACTGATAAATGTAAGCAGGGATTCAGATAACAAAAAATGTTCCAGGGTCACTGAACAACATGTTACATCGTTGTCACTAGACTTTCACAATGGTTATAATTATATAATGGTTATATATTCAAAGGGCTCTGAAACCTGACAATTAAAACAAAATGTTTAAGCCAGAGCATCTTCCTTCTATTTGTCCGCAAAAATCTGGCAAATGAACCACAAATATACAGTACAGATCTTTTTTTTCAAAACCACTAAACTATGCAAGTGTTGCTTCACCTCAGGACTGAAGATATTCAAACATAATAACTATGCCTTTAAATGGTATTTTCTTCAGACTCTAAAAATGATCATTAATAAGTACTTTTCAATTGAATGATAAGATATATTTGTTGTCTTTAATGTGTCTCATATTGTACATGCACTTGATCTCACTAGGTTGTATGCTTAGGAACAGGAACACTAGGTCATACAACCAGGCAAAGTCAAATGTCATTATACAAAGTACCCAAAGTGTGTGAACGCATAGTCTTTTTTTCTAACTATTTATTTATTTATTTATTTATTTATTTATTTATTTATACAGTGCACATTAAGTCACATTATATATGGTTGTGAGGCACCATGTGGTTGCTGGGAATTGAACTCAGGACCTCTGGAAGAGCAGTCAGTGCTTCTTAACTATTGAGCCATCTCTCCAGCCCCACGAATGCATTGTCTTCAGAGAACATGAGCTATTTCATTGCTCCTAAACCTCAGGAAATTTCTTGTTATTCTCAAGTCTGACACATTTGTGATGATGGCAACCACTGGTTTTAACTTCTTGTATTCACCTCGAGGCTGAACATTGTTTCTTTATTTGGTTATTTTTCATTACTTCTGATTTGCAGGAACTTAAAGTATATTTTTCAATTGGATATGTAAAGAATGTTCTAGAGTAATTGTTTCTCGGTTTAAGCTTGTTTTCTTTTTTTAAAAACCGTTCATTTCTAATGTAGTCAGACGAGATCAGGTGCGTTCAGGGTGGTAAATGTAGTCAGTATTTCCTTTTTTCACTTGAACACTTTATATCTTTTTTGAACTGTTCTCTTCCAGCTAAAATTCTTGAAGATCTACTACAATGTTCACATTCATATTCTTGCTTTTCATATTTATCTTTACTTTACCTTGGCCAGATATTTGCTAATTTTGTGTCACAGGACTCTATTATTTTCATATTAAAACAAACAATTTTATCAATATCTATAGAAAAAAAATTTCTATTGGTCTGCAGCAGCCTCCCTATCATATATAAACTGGTAAACTAGGTAGGCTGTTGTTTCCAGACTCATGGGTGCAGTAGTCACTTATGCATGTAATGTTCTACTAACAGGTATTATTATGGATGCCCTAGAGGCTTCCCCACTTAACCTGCCCTCACCTCATGAAGCAGGCAGTGCCATCAACTTAACAACCAAGCCACTTAAACTTACATTAGATATCTAAAAGTTGGGTACGTGTTGTGATTAATAATTAGTGAAGCCCAAAAAAATTATTAGTGAAGCCAATGCTGGCTCATATATGCTATGCAAATTGGCAGGTCTCAAATGCAATCTCTGGCCAAACCCTGGCACTTTTGCTCTTTCTAGTTCTTTCTTATTGAGTGAAATGAATGAGGCTCTTGCATTATTTTCTAGCCAGCTAAGTAAATTTGATTATGCCATTAGTATAGCATGAATTCTCTGGGCATCATTTTTTTAATGGTTATAAGTTTTGGATGGAGCAACTGCACAGATAGCCAGATATTTCCTTGTGACTCCTCTCTCTCTCTTCTGTTGGCCTCTGCCTCACCAACTGAATTATTAACTATTTTAGTGCTTATTCTAGGTCAGAGAAAGCAGCACAGGGGTAGCTAAAATTGTAATGTCTAAAGAAAATGATTTATAATTTAAGATCCATGAACATCAATCCTGTCATTAATTGCTAATGATTTTGGAGATTATGAAATTGTAGTCCAGGAAGCCAGTTATATGGTCCAACAGAAAGTCACACATACCCCAAAAGATAGCATGATACCAATATTAGCATGAAGTCAGGCAATTAAATATTATTGCCAGATGAGATATTATTTTCAGCTCCTTTGAGACAAAGATTTGAAAAAAACTCAGCAATGTTTTGAGATGTCAAGATCATCTTATTCAACAAATATTTATTCAGCTAAATATTCTGGGAGTGAAGGGTCTAAACATTCACTTTGATGCCCAAAATACAGAACTCACAAGTATGCTACATTTTTAACTTAATCAGAGCCCGCATCCTCATTGGCCTTCATACTGACCTTGCCTGTGCACAAGGCATCTCATACAGATCTCACAGCTGTTGTGAAGAAATGCTTGATTTCTTTCATGGTCTCAGGAGGATGGAATCTCTGTGAGTCAATTTCTGCAGAACCAATAAAGCTTTTTCTTGTTCAATCAGGCTCATAGATCTTAGTATTGACCTTCCTGCCAGAGAAAGTATTGGTGAACTTTGATACTACAGCATTCCTTATGGTTTTATTTGGCAAGAACTTAATCAAATATCTCTATTGCCTTACTGTACATTTTAAATTATTTCCCACTGGACAAAAAAAAATGATGGTCATTTGTTCTTTCAACTTGCCCACACAGTAATGTAAAGTTATTACTCTTGAATGAAAGATGTATAACTTTAACAAGAGAATTTCACAACAGAAAAAGAAAACTTTAATGGCTTGATTGGGCCTATTTCATCTGGCTTTTTTTTTTCTAACAGGTCAAGTCATTTACTAATGCTAGGGAGGGCTTATTCCTTTTTATTTGTGGTGTCTGTTTTCACAAATGATAAAAGTCAAAATACTGCTGGATGCTTTTCCTCCTATGTGTGATGTGGTGGTCTTCATAGCTTTCCTAAGTGTTGCGTTGGCTCACTTCCTTTATCCTACCACCACTTAGACTAGCCTTCTGTGGTTAGCTGGCCTTTGAAGCATATACAGTGCATGAGCTCTGGAACCGATTTATATAGATCAATTCGTAGCTCTTTTGCCTGCTATTGTTCTATGACTTTGAACAAGTCTCCAAACTTTTCCAAATTGTTCCACCAATGAGATGATGATAATATAGACTCTACCATGTACAAAAATTAATATATGGGATGCCATCACAAGAAGGAAGCATTCCACTAGTGTTTGTGGCATAACATCCAGCTTCTGGGTAACCTATTGAATGCATCCCAATCAAATTTGGTCCAAGATGGTGGCAGAGTTGAATGCTCTGCCTTAAGTCAAGCCCAAACTATCTACATAGGTAGAGAACGGAAATGCACAAACAATGAAATTTCACTGAAAACGTTTTATTTTTTTACACTCTTCCTAATGAATATGACATCACAGGATGGAAGTAATTAAAAGAGAAGAAATAAGAATGAAAAGAGAGAGCCTAAGTAATTGTGATTAAAGGAACTTTACTACCCCAGCATTATCAAGTGAAATACTTTGAGGCTGATTATCTCAGTATCACAACCAATCAACCTCTTGTTCTGCTTACACTCTCTCTTCTCCATCCACCAGATGTTTCATCCCTGTACAGAGCACGCCTGCCTGTGCTCCTTTCTAATTCACTTTCAACGCAACCCACTCCTATTCCCCTACTTGAATTTCCCGAACTTCCTCCTTGGACAGGGCTCTTTTTGTGGATGTTGAATCTTAGAACTTTGCTACTCAAAGTGTAATAATAAGGGAGACAGAAGAGTTTGAAAATTTAAGTTTTCACATCAAATCCACTGAATTTAGATTCTTAACATGATGTCTAGAAGCGTGCCATACAATTTTGGATGTTTGCAGTAGATGGACATGAGAAGCACATCCTAGAACATCCTCTACCGAAAGTCTTTAGAAATTATGGAGGGAACACTCTTTTTTTTGTGCTAAATGAAAATTTACTTCTGTCTAGCTCAATGTTTAATCAAATACAGTCCATCTTTCACCCCACAGAGGCTTGTCAATCATCACCCTTCATCTGGGCAAGTGTCCGTTTCATAGATTCAGAAGGAAGGGCTGGCCTTTTTCCCAATCTATGTTCCTTATTGGGACGTCTTTTCAAGCATGATTGTCACAGTCTAAGTAGCAGTCTGGATCCATCTTGACAGATCACCGTTATTATCAAATTCTTCTAGCAGAGTAGTTGAATGTGTAAGGGTCAACACTTGTAACCCTATTTCTCTGGCTCTGAATTCTAACTACTGCCTCGTCTCAGTAATCTAAAAATCGAGTAACCCCATGTTCTTATTCAGCAAAAGTCACAAAAGTAGTTTAATAATTTTATCCAGATTTTCTCATCTCCGCAACTAACTTTATTAATATTGTGTGTGTGCGCGCGCGCATGTGTGTACTTGTTTGTATGTGTGCACAAATGCAAGCAGGTATGCATACACATTTATGCACATTGTGAGTAGAGGTCAGTCATCAATATTGGGTAGCTGCCTCTATTGCTTCTACCATAGTTTTTAAAACAGGATCTCTTACTACATCAGTAGCTTGATGATATAGTCAGACTCACTGGTACCAGATTCCACAGAGCTGACTGTCATAGCACTTACATGGGTGCTGAGTATCTACATCATATGTTCTGAAGGCAGGAAATGTGCAGGCAATGTATCCATACTCCATATGACCAGCATAGTTTTCAATTAAATCTTTTGGCTTGATTAAATAATGAGTCAACTTTTTATGACTAAGAGCTTGAAGGAGCTCATAATTAGAACTTAGAACTGTTTTACTGAAAACAATAAAAAAAGCAAATAATTTGCTTTCATGTTTGTCATCAAATTTACAATTCTCATGTGGTCATATGGCTCAATTTATCTGAAAGTAAGGGGTCTTCCTGGCATAGAAACAACTTTTTTTCATTTTGATACAGAAAATTTAGTATAATGAAAACAGCATAGAATCAAAAATGTCCATTTTCAAGTCCTTAAAATCACCAGCTATGAGCTTTAACTCTAATAAATGTTGACATATTTCTCAGTCCATGTTCTAAGTTATGATGCTTGATATTAAAATTTATATCATTCTTCTAAAAATAATGTCATTTTTGTATTATTTCAGAATTAATTAACTCAAAATATTTTAACTTTGGAATTTGAATTTGAGTATAAAACCACTTGTGCTTTCCTCCATCCAAGGGAACTGTGGAAAACTCAGAATTAACAAAGGAGTTGTGCAATGGTTCAGATGACTGCAGAAGAGTAACATTCTTTTAAGATGAATTTTATGTATGAGCCTCCCTTGGTTTGTTCTTCGAAAAAAGAAGTTTTTCAGTCTTACTTCTTCTCAATTATCTCTAGACTTCTGGATAAAATGATAAAAA
The DNA here is from genome assembly GCF_964271855.1 of Acomys minous. Classification (NCBI taxonomy): domain Eukaryota; kingdom Metazoa; phylum Chordata; class Mammalia; order Rodentia; family Muridae; genus Acomys; species Acomys minous. The sequence goes on from NC_140485.1 coordinate 37,585,484, forward strand.
AAATTGCTCATGAGAGGGTAATACATTTAGTGCATAAACGTCTTTGAATCCGTATACAAATGCCCTAGTAGAAAGTGATAAAATGATACTACCATACAAATTGCAAAGAAAGAGAGAGGGGGAAGGAATGAAGGAAGGAAAGAAGAAGAAAGAAACAAACATAATCAAGTCTTATTTCTCAAACAATTTGATCAGTGAGTGAAGGTGCTTTCCTGTGAATACAATAACCAGAGTTCAATCCCCAGTATTTACGTGGTGAAAGGAGAACATTGACTCCAATGTGGTGTCCCTTGACCTTCACACTGTGACATGAGCACGCGCATGTACGCACGCACTCACGTACACTAAATAAAAGGAACGTAGAAATAACACACATGAGGTATTTCACCCAAACAACTGAATTATAATACAAGATTTGCTTCTAATACTTTGGGGAGACCTGGTGACACTCAGAGGAAGGACAGCAGGTTACCAAGAAGAGACTTGATACCCTATGAACATATACAGGGGGAAGTAATCCCCCTCAGGAACAGTCATAGGGGAGGGGAATAAGGGGAAAATGGGAGGGAGGGAAGAATGGGAGGATACAAGGGATGGGATAACCATTGAGATGTAACAAGAATAAATTAATAAAGGAGAAAAAAAATAAAAAAAAGAAAGTACTATTGCAGGCTGTTAGGATAAGTAAGTTATACAAGTTAATTGTTAGCTGATCAAATCATGGTTCATTAATTACTAGGCTATTTTTATCACAAGAATATACATTCTAGGGGTAGCAGATAGATATGCTTCTATAGAAAGATAAGGTAAAATAGATAAGGTCTACAAAAACCTCAGAGATATCCATAATATGGCAGTTAAAGTTTTTCAATTATTTCAAAGATTCATTGACAGTGAGACAGGTTAACTCCTGGCAACAGCCAGCCTACCTCACAGACGTTGATGAGCAAACAAAACAAAACAAAATAAAACAAAACAAAAACAAACAAACAAACAAAAACTCCCTACGGAGATAAGTCACTGGGGAAAATGTCCTCATTTCTACTACAGACAGAATTCTAGCTAAAAATGGGCAAGCCTGCAGGCAGAGTCGACAGCCAAACTTGTCAAAACAGTGTAAGCAAGTCCTCAATAGTTCCTGCCTCACAAATATCTCTGTAAGACATATTGGGCCAGAAGGCTGATGATGCTTCAACCTTGTAGAGAGTTTTGAGTGACTTTTCAGGCAGCAAACCATCTCTATCATCTTCTAATTTTGGAAGCTGATAACCTGCACTCCTTGTTTACTCAGCTAATTAATTTTATTCCTTCTCATGCCTTTGATGGAGTTGAAGGCCAGATAGTTTTGTTTTACAATTAAGATTAGTTGTTTAGGGGTGAAGATATTTTTAGGTCTAGACAAATATTTTAAGTTGATAGAGATGAGATATGATAGATAATGATTTACATTCAGAATTTTAGATGCATCAAGATAGGAAAGATGTTCTCTTCAAGGCTGCCAAATACGAAGAGCCAAAACACTATGAATGTAACATTTATATAATTCCTGATTGCTTCCAATTTTTTTCAACCTCAGTAAAAAATTAATATGTGTGTGTGTGTGTGTGTGTGTGTGTGTGTGTGTGTGTGTGTGTGTGTTGGTTTTTCAGGACAGGGTTTCCCTGTGTAGCCTTGGCTGTCCTGCACTCTCTTTGTAGACCAGGCTTGCCTTGAACACACAGAGATCCTGGGATTAAAGGCGTGTGCCACCGTGCCTGGCTACACAATATGTCAAAAATTCTTTTATCCCATAGTACTGACACATATTTTCAAAAATTCATAGCATCCAGTATTACAAAAGATAGAAGAAAATGTAATGTAAGGCCATTTTATAAGTTCACTTTTAAGTAGGAGATCCAGAGTTTGATCACGGCAGTGATTTGTCTTAAGGTAGTAATCAGATTGACACCAAACTTTAGCCACAATGCTGCATCACTATTACTAAATGCAAACACTGAAATCAACTTCCAAATAGGACTCTTAAATAATGATTCCTGCATAGATAAAACAGTAGCCAGCCATTAAAAAGTACTGTTCTGGGGCCCTGAGGGGTGACGTGGTGGTTAGCTGCACTTACTGCTCTTCCAGGGGACCTGAATTCTATTCCCAGCACCCACGTCAAGCAGCTCATAACCACCTGTAACTCCACCCTCAGGATATCTGTCATCCTTTTCTGTCTTCTGAAGGCCCCTCAACTCCCATTCACATAATGACACAGAAGTATATAATTTAAAATAAAGTATATCTTTAAAAAAGAATGACAATGTCTGAATGAAATACACAGGGATTAAAGCAGGCGTCCTTCCCTGTGTGATACCATAATGGGGACTCGTGTCATTATACATTTGTTCAAAACCTAAATACATATGACACAAAGAGACAACACCCAGGCAAGCTATAGGCCTTGCAATCATAGTGTATCGTCAATATAACCGTTTTTTTTTTTAAAACAAGAGATGTACCATTTTAGTGGGGAATGTTGACAACCATGGGGGACATGCAAAGTCTCTGCACTTTATGATCAGTTTAGCTATGAATTTAAACCCCTCTAAAATATCTATTTTAAGAATCATTGCAAATGAAAGTTTAAATATAAAATTATTAGGAATATTTTAAAATATAATAAGCCTAAAGTTAATGTTTTTTTTAATTCACTTGTAAAAACTGTTTTTAACTTTTAAACTGTGGGTTATATAATATTACAACTAAAAAGAGAAAATAATAAAAACCACAGGGTAAAACAGATACAAAATCTAAAGAATAAATGAGCATAATATATGGACATTGAGTTGGAAAAGGGAAAAATGAGGATACATTATGTATGGGTTGAATGACTCAGAACTTAGCAACAGCTAAAGAGAATCCATTGCAAGACTCCTGTGCTGGGTAGTAGGTATGCATGAGGAAAAAAAAAAACAATTGAAAGACAAGGCATGGAGAGAAACAAGTAAATGGGGTGTCAATATTAGTTGAATTTTTTCCCAAAAGTTTTTATTCCATTGGCTGTAATGATTTTAGAATGCAAAATGAGCCACATAGCATTATATAAGAATATTTATACACCTACAAAAAGTCAAAATGAATGCTATCTGTAAAGGGCTTATCATAGTACTTAGCGTTATATGACTGTGATAGTTAAATGAGAAATGCTCCCCAAAGGCTTTTCTATTTGCACACTTCTTGACACTGTTTGGGCAATGTAGGGAAATTTTAATCCAGCAACAGGGCTGCTCTGAAAGGGGATCACATCCAAAGACCTTCTAGGTCTGTGCAACCCAGCTGGAATGCAGACATACCACACACCCTTAAATCTCTCTTGCTGAAATTGACAATGCCCCTTAGTACATACATACCTTTGTACTAATCCCAAACAATGACTAATTGAAGGACAGACAAAGTGATGAATCAGAGAAATATTTGACAAAATGATTTATAGACAGGATATGCCCAACTCTCGTGAAAGGAAAGGCTACAAGAGCAGTACAGAGAGAGGAAGCTGAGTTCAGTTCAGTTCGTGGATTGCAGAGGCAGTTTTCCCAAGCAAAGCAATTCAGTGAGAAGGCAAGAGAAGCCAACTTGAATCAATGGGTTTGGAGAAGACTTTGAGCCAGAACACGTGAGTTGAACAAGCCAGACAGAGTTCAAGAAAAGTTAGAAAGGGTGAGTTAATTTAGCAGTAAGTCTCAGAGCCTGAAAACATTTTAGGCCTACGTTGTTCGTACATGGAGGCTGGAAGCTGAAGCCTTCAAGGTTCAGGCTTAAAGAAGATTAGATTGTGAAGAGGCTAGAAGCTTCCAAGTCTAGGCCTAGAGGTGGAGAGAACAGAGATAGAAGCACTTGGGCAGCACAAGCTATGTATTCATAAAGCTTGGGTATGGCTCTCATTTCATCTTCCCATCTAAGGAAATAAAACTACACTTACAGGGCAAGCTTTAGATCATAGAGTTAACAGAGGGAGTACGTCACTGGGGACGGCTTTCAGAGTTTATAGCTACCAACCACTTTCAGTTTGCTCTCTGCTTCTGGCTGTGGATGAAGATGTAATGCTCAGCTTCTTGTTCCTGCTACGATGCGTGCCTGTTGTCATACTGTCATATTGTTCCTACCACTGTACACTCTAGTCCTCTGAACCCCTAGACTTAAATAAGCCCTTTATTCCTTAAGTTGTCGTTAGGGAAGAATTAGAGTGTTTTATCACAGCAGAAGAAATACTTTCTAGTGTAGAAGTTGGAACGTTACTGTGTAAAGGACCCTGATATGTTGGTTTTTGGAAGACTTTGTAACTTTAAACTAGAAAATAGGTTGAATGCTATTAGAAGAACATAATGGGACATTTTAGTAGGACCTGAAATACACTAGTGCTGAGAGAAATGTAGACTGTGGGGGCCGGGCTGAAGCAGTTTCAGAGGGGGAAAATCCTCTACTAGCAATTAGACTAGAAGCCATTCTTATGATATTTTGGCAAAGGATCTAGTTACCTTCTGCACATGTTCTAAGAAATTGTCTGAGGCCCAATTTAAGTGTAGTGGACTAATTTCATTGGTGGAAGGAACTTTAAGACAACATAACATTGAGACAACATAACATATGGTTATTATTGAAAATTATTATTCTAATGTACAGTGGGGAAAAAAAAAAGCTAGTCAGCCAGAAAAAAAAAGCACAAAATGTACAGTTTGGAGGGAAAAGAACAAGAGTAAGATTAATGTTCTAGCCAAGGCATAGTCTAGAGGAAGCTACAATTTTTAAGGAGATTATTGCCTGTGATGAGAGGCCTCCTGCTTGTCACTAGAACAACAGGAGGGATGCCCTTCAGGTCAAGACCTCACCCAGACAAGCTTCCAAGCTGTGAGCGCTTTCTACTTGTAGACAGCATCTGCATACAGAAGCCCCCCTCTAACGTGATCCTAGGTGGGGAAGCGTCCATCCTAAGCCAGTGGCCATCACCCTCATATGCTTCTGGTTGCCTTTCTAAGTTCTCATGTCATCACACAAACATAAAAAGAGTTTTAAATTTTATTCTTCACCGCTGTTTTTGTTTTCTCTTATTCTCTCATATATTACATCGCAACCACAGTGTTCCCTCCCCACCCTTCCGCAAGTCTCTCCTCCTACCATCGTCCTTCTCCCTAGGCTCAACCTCTCTCCTCTCCTCAGAAAAAAAAGCAGGCTTCTCAGGGACATCAGCCAAACATGGCATAATATGCTACAGCAAGACCAGACACATACCATCACATCAAAGCTGGACTAGGCAACCCAGTAGGAGGAAAAGCACCCCAAAAGTAGGCAAAAGAGTCAAGAACACCTCACTCTTCCACTGCTGGTGTTCTCACAATAGCATCAAGCTACTCAGCCATAACATATATGCATAGGACCTGGGTCAGACCCCTACAGGCTCCCTGATCTCTGTGAGGCCCCATGAGTCACAGCCAATTGACTCTATGGACTGTGTTCTTGTGGTAGCCCTGACCCTTCTAGTTTCTCCAATCTTTCTTCACTCTCTTCTCCTGGGATCCTTAAGATCCTCCTAATGTTTGGCTGTGGGACTCTGTGTCTGCTCCTATCGGTTGCTGGATGAAGCCTCTTTGGTCACTTTGATGACAATTCTTCTAGGCTCCAGTCCCTCTTCAGGCATGACAAACTGTAAGTAAAATGTTTTGTGACTAAATTGGTGTCACAATCCCTCTACTAGAGGCCTTGCCAGGTTACAGAAGATGCTTGTGTCTGTCTCTGTGTCACTATTTATTAGGAGTCTTTGCTAGGGTTACTCTCAAAGAGTCCACGAGTTTCCATTGCACTAAGCTGCCACTTCACCCATAAAATACCTCCCAATTTAATATGTGAGACTTCGTGACATTCAAAAGGCTCTGTAAGGCAAAGGACACTGGCAAGAGAACAAAATGGCAGCCCACAGAATGGAAAAATATTTCATCAACTCCACATCTGACAGAGGGCTAATATCCAAAATATATAAAGAACTCAAAAAATTAGACATCAACAAACTAAATCGTCAAAAATTTTAAAATGAGTACAAATCTAAACAGAGAATTCACAACAGAGGAATCTCAAAAGGCCAAAAACACTTAAATAAATGTTCAATATTCTTAGCTAACAGGGAAATGCAAATCAAAATGACTTTAAGATTCCATCTTATAGCTTTGAGAATGCCTAAGATCAATAACATATGTGACACCTCATGCTGGTGAGGATGTGGAACAAGGACAACACTGCTTCACTACTGATGGGAATGCAAACTTATCCAGCCACTTTAGAAGTCAACATGGCAGTTTCTCAGAAAACTGGAAATGGATCTACCCCAAGATCCAGCTATAACCACTCCTTGACATACACCTAAGGACACTTACTCAACTATGTTCAGAGATGCTGAATTCATAATATCCACAAACTGGAAACAACATAAATGCCCCTCAATTTTAAAAAAATGGGTAAAGAAAATATGATACATTTACACAATGGAATATTACTCAGTGTTAAAAACAATGAAATCATGAAATTTGAAGGCAAAATGGATGATGGAACTAGAAAAAAATCATCCCAGGTGAGGAAACCCAAACCCAGAAAGATAAACATGGTATGCACTCACTTAATTGGATACTAGTATAAATTAAAAGATAGTCATGCTACAATCCACAGACCCAGAAAGGCTAAGTAACAAGGAGGGCTTAAAGGGTGATACATGGATCTCCCAGGAAAGGATAAATAAAATATATATTGTAGATGAACATAGGGTGGGTAGGGTTGGGAACAGGAGGGATCGAGTGGTGGTGGAAAGGGATAAATGACTGTTGTCTTGTTGCTTTTTTATCTTCCTTTTATAGCTTTAATGACCCCCATTCCCATCCTCCAGTTTGTACCCTCCCTCCCTTTTCCATTATATTCCCTACCCCTAAGCCTCTGACCAGTGGGGTCCACCTCCACCACCATTTGAACACAGCCAATCAGGTCCCATCTGGATAGCCTGCGTCAATGTCCTCTGTGTTCCCACACGACCTCTTCCCTAAGGGGCAGAGATCAAATCACAGCCACCAGAGTTCTTGTCAGAGGTAGTCCCCAGCTCTCCCCGCCACATCCCCCACACGGCAAATGAACTGTCCATTAGCTACATCTGAACAGGGGTCTAGGTACCCTGCTTTCAGTGTTATATATTGGTGCATCAGTTTGTGCAGGCCCTATGGCTGCAGATCTGTCAGCCTTGATAGTCTCCTTGTGGTGCTCCTGACAACTCCCCTCGCCCCTTCTTTGCATCCTCAAACTCTCCCATACCATTCACAGTTCTTCACCCTGAGTCTAGCTGCATGTCCCTGTATCTGCCCCAATTATCTGCTGTGTAGAGTCTCTCAGAGGGAATATATGTTGGCCTAATATCCATTTATATGTAAGTATATACCATGTGTGCCTCTCTAAGTATGGGTTACCTCACTTAGATGATCGTTTCTAGTTCCATACATTACCTGAAATTTTCAAGATTTCCTGTTTTTGATAGCTCACTAGTATTCCATTGTGTATATGTGCCAGAGTTTCTTAATCCATTCTTCACTTGAGGTTGTTTCCAAATTCTGGCTATTACGAATAAAGCTGCTATGAACATAGTTGAACAAATGTTCTTGTTGTATGATGAAGCCTCTTTAGGGTGTATGCCCAGGAGTAGAATAGCTGGGTCTTTAGGTAGCACTATTTCTAATTTTCTGAGAAAGCACCAGATTGCTTTCCAAAGTTGTTGTACAAGTTTGCACTTCCACCAGTGATGTACCAAAAGCAATCTACAGTTCAGTGCAATTCCCATCAAAATTCCTATCCAATTCTTTACAGACCTTGAAAAATCAATTTTCAACTTTGTATGGAAAAACCCAGAATAGCTAAAAAAAAAATCCTGTACAATAAAAGATCTTCTGGAAGAATCTCCATGCTGGATATCAAACCATACTATAGAGCAACAGTAATAAAACCAGCATGGTTCTGACATAGAAATAAGCTGGTTGATCAGTGAGATGGAATAGAAGACCCAGAAATAAACAACACACCCTTACAATGGAAAAAAAAGATAGCATATTTAACAAATGATGCTGTTCTAACTGGACATCTGCATGTAGAAAAATACAAATAGAGCCATATTTATCACCCTGCAAAAAATTAAAGTTCCAGTGGATTAAAGGCCTCAGCATAAAGCCAGACACTAAATCTGTTAGAAGAAAACTTGGGGAAGAGCCTTGAACTCAATGGCACAAGAGACAACTTCCTGAACATAACACCAACAGATGAGGCTCAAAGATCAAGAATTAATAAATGAGACCTCATGGACCTTAAAAGCTTCTGTAAGGAAAAGGACACAGTTAACAGAACAAAAAAAAAAAACAGCCTACAGACTTGGAAAAGATCATCATCAACCCTACATTGGACAAAGGGCTAATATCTAAAATATATAAAGCACTCATGAGATTAAACACCACCAAGACAAGTAAATTAAAAATGGGGCACAGAGCTAAACAGAGAATTCTCAACAGAGGAATATAGAATGGCTGAGAAACACTTAAAGAAGTTAACCCAGAAGCAGAAGGACTCACATGGTATATACTCACTTATAATTGGGCACCAGCCCAAAAGGCATGTCCCAGAAAGTCTTCATGTACCAGGAGATTGGGATAGATGTGTGGACATCCTACTGAGATGGAGCAGTTGCTATTCAAAGAGTTGTCTTGAACTAGCTGCACTGAATTAAAAACAAAACATTAAGTCATAAACAGATGGGTGGATGTCAGTGATGTCCAAGATGCTTGAAAACTTGTGCCAGTCATATTAGATCAATTGATCCATCGCTTAAATGTTGTATTGTGCCTTAGAATATAAACATACTCTTGGTACATTATATTAGTTTTGCTTTAACTCAATCTGGTAAAAACCATGCTTAATAAAACCACATATGTAATTTCAGTATACTCCAGGGCCTCAAATAATAGAACTGCTATATTCTATAGATAATTTAGAATTCTGAATGTAAAGCAATGCTGTCCAAGTTGTGTAGGATACTGAAAATTTTGAGTTAGAATCAATTTTTTGAATGAACAGATTCCTAAGATGCCAACTTGTACTTTTTGTCATTATATAGAAAACACATTTAAATCTAAGGTCTAAACTCAGAGAATCAATTCTTGCCTTCACATACAGAGTGTACAGCCTTCGTACACTTACAGTGTTTTATGAAGTTTTACTTGAATTAAGAAGCTCACCACTAAAAAGTCAAAGTTCTGATCTCAATCAAGATACCTACAAGACTTTCACAAAGACCCTCTTCCTTGGTTTAGAAAATGAGTATCAATTGGTTCTTCGTTATTCTGCTTTTTCTTATATAATTATAAACTTTAATTTTATAGAATAAAACTGGGAGAGATCCAAGATGGTGCTGCTGATCACACACCACTTGTGATCAGCAGGACAACCAAGACTGCACAGCAACCTAAAGACCAAACTCAGAGCCATATAACACCACCAGAAACCAGTGATCCTACCACAGCAAGGCCTGGAGATATGAACACCCACAAAGCACAAGAAGAAGACTTTAAATCTGAGGTGATGAAAATGATAGAAGCTTTGAAAGAGGAAAATAAATCACTCAAAGAAATTCAGGAAAATACATCCAAACAGATGAAGGAATTGAATAAATTTTATAAAGAATTACAGGAAAAATCAATCAAATAGGATAAAGAAATGAATAAAACTATTCAAGACCTAAAGAGGGAATTAGAAGCAGCAAAGAAAACACAAGGTGAAGCAATCTTAGAGTTGGAAAACATAGGGAAGAGAACAGAATAGCAGACACAAGCAATGATGACCTAACAAGAGATAGAAGAGATAATCTCAAGCATGGAAGATAAGATCAAAGTTATCAATATATCAATCAAATAAAAATGTTAAAACTAAAAAGATCCTGACACAAAATACCCAAGAAACCTGGGACACTGCCAAAAAAAAAAGACCTAAGAATAATAGTACTAGAAGGAGAAGACTCCAAGATCCAAGGCCCAAAAAACATTTTCAACAAAATCATCAAAGAAAACTTCCCCAAAATAAAGAAAAAAATGCCCATAAACATAAAAGAAGCCTACAAACTCCAGATAGATTGGACCAGAAAAGAAAATCCTCCCATAACATAATAGTCAAAGCATTAAATATACAGAAAAAAAGAAATAATACCAAAAGCTGTAGGAGAAAAATGTCAAGTCACATATAAAAGGCAAACCCATCAGAATTACACCTGACTTTGCAACAAAGACTATGAAAGCCAGAACAGCCTGGATGGACGTCATGTAAACATTAAGAGACCACAGATGCTAAACCAGATTACTATACACAGCAAAACTTTCAATAACCATAGATGGAGAAAACAAGATAGTCCATGACAAAAACAAATTTAATCAGTACCTAGCCACAAATCCAGCCCTACAGAAGGTAGTAGAAGGAAAATTCCAACCCAAGAAGGCTACCTACACCCAGGAAAACACAGGAAATAAATAACTCCACATCCACAAATCACAAACATAGAAAACATATACTCTACCACCACCAACATCAAAACAAAAGGAACTAACGAACACTGGTCATTAATATCTTTTAACATCAATGGCCTCAACTCCCCAGTAAAAAGACACAAGCTGACAGAATGGATGCAAAAACAGGATTCATCATTCTACTGCATACAAGAAACACACTCAGGAATAAAGATAAACATTACTTCAGAGTAAAGGGTTGGGAAACTGTATTCAAAGTAAACAAACCTAAGTAACAATCTGGAATCGCCATTCTAGTATCTAACAAAATAGACTTTCAACCAAAACTGATCAAAAGAGATGGGGAGGGACACTTATCCTCATCAAAAGAAAAATATGCCAAATTGATGTCTCAATTCTGAACATCTATCTATGCTCCAAATGCAGGGGCATCCACATTCATAAAAGAAATGTTATTAAAGCTTAAGTCACACATCGCACCCTATCCGTTAATAGTGAAAGACTTCAACACCCCACTCTCCCCAATACACAGATCATCAAGAACTGAAACTAAATGGAGAAGCAAGGAAACTAATAGACATCATGAAACAAATGGACCTAATTGATATCTATAAAACACTTCATTCAAACACAAAAGAATACACCTTCTTTTCAGCACTTCATGGAACCGTCTCCAAAATTGACCATATTCTTGGTCACAAAGCAAACCTCAACAGATACAAGAAAATCAAAACAATCCCTTACACCTCATCAGACCACTATGGATTACAGCTGGAACTCAACAGGAAAAGAAACAACAGAAAGCCTATAAATTCATGGAAACTGAACAACTCCTTACTCAATGACCTCTGGTTAAGAAATGAAATAAAAAGAGAAATAAGATTTTCCTATAATTCAAGGAAAATTAAGCCACAGCATACCCAAATTTATGGGACACAATGAAAGCAGTGAAAAGAGGAAAGTTCATAACACCAAGTGCATACATATATATATAAGAAGATTCCCAACTAGCAAGGTAACAGCACACCTGAAAGCCCTAGAACAAAAAGAAGCAGACACATCCAAGAGGAGTAAAATGGCTGGTAATCATCAAACTTGGGGCTGAAATCAATAAATTAGAAACAAATAAAACAATTCCAAAATCAATGAAATTAAATCATTGAGAAAATCAATAAGATAGACAAACCCTTAGGCAAACTAACTAAAAGGCAAAGGGGAAGTATTCAAATAAAAAAAATCAGAAATGAAAAGAGAGACATAATGACAGACACCAAGGAAACCCAAAGAATCATCAGGCCTTACTTCAAAAGTCTATATGCCACAAAATTAGGAAATCTAAATGAAACGCACAATTTTCTTGATAGCTACCAATTACCAAAGTTGAATCAAGATCAGGTAAACAAATTAAATAGCCCTATCACATCTAACGAAATGCGGGCACTCATCAAAAGTCTTCCAACCAACAGAAGCACAGGACCAGATGAATTCAATGCCAAATTCTACCAGATCTTCAGAGAAAGAGCTAATACCAATTCTTTTCAAACTATTTCACAAAATAGAATCAGAAGGAACATTACCAAATTTATTCTACGAGGCCACAGTCACCTTGATACCTAAAGTACAGAAACAGTCAGCAAAGAAAGCGAATTTCAGATCAATTTGTCTTATGAACATTGATGCAAAAATACTGAATAAAATACTTGCAAACTGAATTAAAGAACATTTCAAAACTATCATTCCCTATGACCAAGTGAGCTTATTCCCAGGCATGTAGGCATTGTATAATATATGGAAATTCATCAGTGTAATTCATCATATAAGTAAACTTGTAAAAAAAATATGATCATCTCCCTAGATGCCAAAAAAGCATTTGACAAAATCCAACACCCACTCATGTTAAATGTCCTGGAGAGAGCAGGGATACAAGGCACATACCTAAACACAATAAAGGCAATATACAGCAAGCTTATAGCCAACATAAAACTAAATGGAGAGAAACTTAAATCAATTCCACTGAAATCGGGGACAAGACAAGGCTATCCACTCTCTCTGTGTATCTCTTCAATATAGTAATTTAAGTCCTAGCTAGGGCAATAAGACAACTAAAGGTGACCAAGGGGATACAAATTGGAAAGAAAGAAGTCAAACTACCACTATTTGTAGATGATATGAAGGTATACATAAATGACCCCAAAATTTCTATCAAAGAACTCCTACGGCTGATAAACAGCTTCAGCAAAGTGGCTGGATAGAACATCAAGTTTAAAAATCAGTAGCCCTCCTGTATTCAAATGACAAACAGGCTTAGAAAGAAGTTAGGGCAACTACACCACCCTTAACAAGCCCTGAGCAGTGAACAGGTTATAGCACTGCTTAGGAACTACATCTGGGATGCTGAGGAGTGAGTTCTAAATGGGCTTGTTGACCAGGGAGTCAGAAGCAGACATGAAAATCTAGAAGCAGGGAAAGGGACTGGAGACAGGCAATCAGTGAGCAAACACACAACACAGAAATGTTACTGGCCTCATGTCTAAACTAGATTTCGCCGCTACTTCTTCTTCTTCATTTGTACAGTTAAATATAACATAAAATGTGTTTTAATTTAGTATACTCTAAGTTTCAGATCTTCAATTAGAAAACATATTGTAACTATTATTTCTTGTATGGTAAGCCGCATAAGAATGTATGAACTGGTATTGATACTGTGTTTAATCCCCAACTGGAAAAATCTTCATGAACATGAAGGGTGGCATTTTAGACTTAATCCTGCAACACTACTTCAGTTGTTAAGATGATAAAGCACAAAGCTGTGCTTGTTGACACAAGCTTATAATGTTAGCCACTAAGGAGACTGACTCAGAAAGATGGTAAAGTTCAAGACCTCTCTGGGCTACAGCGTGAGTTCAAGGTCAGCCTGGGCAACTTAGTGAGGCCCAGCTTTAAAATAAAAAGTGAAAAGAGAGCTGAGGTAACTTACCAGAAAAGCATTTGCTTGCCATGCGTGAAACCCTAGGCTTAATTCCTAGAACTGAGTTGGGGAGGGAGGAAAAGACAGAGACAGAGAAGGAAGGGAGCAAGGGAGGAAGGGAAGGAGGAGGCAAAGGACACTAAAGGCACTGAGATACTGAGATGCTGGGATACTGAAATGGAAAGCGTGTGAAGGAAGGTAAGTTTTACCTGTGAGGTGTAGAAGCTCAAATGTAACTGAAATATTTCTCAGTAATAAAAACTTCAGAAGCAAGCAAGGTGAAGAAAGCTCATGCACTCCAGAGTATAATAAACTCAATAACTGTGTTGGTATGCAGCCTATTATTACACTCACGAAAGGCTATCTACCAGGTAAGATGCAGCAAGCAGCAGTCAGTCTGCATAAAATTTACTTAGGGTCAGGGAAGATATATAGCAAGTAATATTGGTGAGGAAGACTTTCTCTAGGAGAAACATCTGCATCCAACAGACTCTACCTCACTACTTATTACCTACATGAAGAACCACTTGTGCTCTCGACCTCTGTTTCTTCTTTAGTAAAAATACAAAATACGTGCCTGACAAATGGAGTCTTTTTCTTCTTTCTGTTTTTTTTTTAATGTATGTGTATATGTCTGCTTATATGTGAGTATATACATGCATTAGAGTGTGATATATATGTATGCGGTACACACACACATACACACACAAACACACAGGAGCTGCACACATATACACATAAAGGCTATGGAAGAATGTCTGTCACTCCCTTCCTTCTTAGCTTGAGACTCAAACTCTCACTGAGCCTGGAGCTGCCTAGCAACCAACAAGCGCCATGGGTCTTCTTCCCCAAAGTACTGCAGTTGCAGGTGCCTGTGTTGCTTTGTTCAGCTTTCTGTGGATTCTAATGATGGACACTTAGGTCCCTATATTGTGAAGCAAGCATTCTTACCCACTAAGTCATTACTTCAGCTCTGGTGCAGTTAGTTTAAGGTATAGATTATGTGATGAATGTAAATTCAAACATACTATAAATTATTAATAAATGTTCATGATGATTGTTAACGATGAGAAATATACAAAAACAAAAATGACAGGCAGTGGGGTAGGTTTGCACTACGCTATGCCAGATGGTTAAAGTAGGGAATAGCAGGATAGGGAGGATGACCAGGCAATGATAACCTCAAACTTTCTTTTTGTTTTTTTGTTTTTGTTTTTTTGTTTGTTTGGTTGTTTGGTTGTTTGGTTGGTTGGTTTTGTTTTTTTGGGTTTTCTTTTGTTTGTTTGTTTTTTGAGACAGGGTTTCTCTGTGTAGCCTTGTCTGTCATGGACTCGATTGGTAGACTAGCTGGCCTCGAATTCACAGTGATCCACCTGCCTCTGCCTCCCAAGTGCTGAGATTAAAGGTGTGTGTCACCATGCCCGGCTTAACTTAAAACTCTCGACTATTTACAGAATTAGGGATAACAATAATTGCTATTCATATTTGAAAAGAAAGTGAAAACACCTGCAGACACTAAGAGAAGCCATGACCTCACCTCTGCTAAGCAAAATTTTAGGGATGTTTTGTCTATCCATCAGTTATTACTCTAGTGAAAATGCATTGCCCCTATATTATAAGGCCCTATGGCCTTATGCTCTTAATACTCTCAAGTTTACTATGTCTCAAAACGAGATCTCCAGACTCGAAACCCTGAAGAATTCCCTGGAACTTGATACAAATATAACATGGAATGTCTAGCTTCCCAGAAAGTCTACTGAATCACAATCGATATTTAAACAAAATTCCAAAGCAACTTGAAACAAATAAGTTTCTAGCAGTTTTACATTAGCCGGCCGTGGCAGGAGGGGCTGGAAGGGGCAATGTCAATCACTATGGCAACCAAATCTTTAGTGTTTACCCCTAGACTACCATCTGATTAAAAGAATCTTCTGTGTTTTTTCATGACACAAAAGAATTGAAGAATTGCATAGCATAGCTTCACGCTGCCTCAGTTCATTCCACTTAAATTTATGAGACCTTAGCGAGTCAGAGACTGCAAACAGATGTTGGTTTATTTGAAGTAAAATGGCAGTGGAACAGAAATATCTGCATATTTTAATTCCACAAAATAATGAAAATGATCACAAAGCCATGGCATTCTAACTTGCTTTAAGAGAAGATGGCACGGCATTTACCATTATGTGCAGATTTGGATAAAAACTCTTTCTTTTCCTCAAACCATATCCTTTATTTGACTTACATACTTGCCATTGTAAGCCCCTGCCATTTTCTTCTGTATGTTTCATGTGTAATGTAGCCTAAAGTTTTACATACAGCAAATGATTTGTGACAGTGGTAATGTTGAAGAAGCTTTCACAGAAACATGCCACATTGAAACATCTGGAATCATTAAAAATCAGACTGGAAGTATTTATTTTTATATTCACAGTAGATCATCTATTTTTTTTGCCAAGCATTTAATTATGGTTTGTAAATTTATTTTCTCCTATATACAGAGAATAAAAATTTATGTATAAATATTGATAGTAGTTACTCAAAAGTTAAACTGGACATTATTTACCTCTTCATATTTTTATTTCAAACGGTTTTTAAAAAACAGGCTATGACTTATTAATTATGTAGCAACATAGTATATGTGAAACCCTTGGTTTGATTCCTTAATTGCAAAAATAAATAAATATCATTGTCAGAATTTACCTTATATATAGCTGAATATACTATTAGTCAATTAATACATATATAGAGAGAGAGAGGGGGAAGGAGACAGACAGACAGAGAGAGAGAGAGAGAGAGAGAGAGAGAGAGAGAGAGAGAGAGAGAGAGAGAGAGAATCCACATTCTTGAGCCTGTTTATAGCATGCAGAAAATACATGCCTCAGGAAAATATACAGTCACTTCCCTGTAGGAAATTACACAAATAGCAAATAATGTACAATTACAATTATGAGACATTTACACTAAGCAGCAACAGCAATATTATGGGCATTTGAAGCTTTCATAAGGTGCCATCCTGAGGAGGTGATGACACAGGTGACACACTAAATGATACTGCTGCAAATGGAGGTGTCGGTTTTGGAAGAGAAAGATCCGTGAGAGAATGAAGCCAAAAAAAGTGAATTCTAAATGCAAGAAAGAACAAACATAGTGTGGCATGGTATTCTAAGGAAGTAACAAATGATGAGGGTGGATCTAGAAAAACCTGCACCAGAGAAAACAAGGAATGTGTACATTTGGAGGAGAAGGCACAGGTCAGAGCCGACCAGGTACTGTGAACCACATTAAGGACTTTGCTGTTCTATATTGAAGATCACAACTAGCCTGACTCAAGCAAAGGGTGTCATTTCCTTTTGTTTTCTCCAAAATCTGAGAGGGTTTTCTTTTTATTTTATTTTGAGCTTATATTATAATTACATTTCTCCCTTCTTTTTCCTCCCTCCAAAAACTCTCTTCTACCCTTCCCAACTCTCTGAAAAATTCATCGCCTTCTTTTTTCACTATTTTTGCATTCATGTATTCATACGTACATACATATTTATTCGTGAATATAGCAAGTTCAGTCTGCATAATGATGTGTGTATGTATGTTTTCAGAGACTTCATTCTTTCTTTTTTTTTTTTTGTTTACTTTTTAAATTACTAATTTTTCCAGCCTGATCATAGTACCCTCTCTCCTAGCCTTCTGCTCCAGCCCTCATGCCCCTCTTCTAGTTCTCTTCTCTCCTTTTTCTCAGAGAAGGGGAGTCCCGCAAGGAGTATCAGCCCATCCTAGCAGGACTAAGTGCTTCCTCTCTGACTGTGGCCTGACAAGGCAGCCCAGCTAGGGGAAGAGATCCAGTGGCAGGCAAACAGAGTCAGAAGACAGACTCTACTCCAATCAGCCCACATGCACATCTGCTATGTGTGTGTGTGTGTGTGTGTGTGTGTGTGTGTGTGTGTGTGTGTGTGTGTGTGTGTGTGTTTTCTAGGCCCAGTCCATGCAAGCTCTTTGCTTGGTGGTTCAGCCTCTGTGAGCCCCCATGGGACCCAGGTTAGTTGGCTCTGTAGGTCTTCTTGTGGTGCCCTTGATCCCTCTAGCACCCTCTCTCCTTCCTCCCACTCTTCCACAAAACCCCACAAGCATGGCCTATTATTTGGATATGAGTCTCTGCATCTGTCTCTATCAGATTCTAGATGAAGCCTCTCAGAACACAGTTATGCTGTGTTCCTGTCTGTAATCAGAGCAGAAAATCATTAATAATGACAGGGGTTGGCTCATTCCCATGGTGTGGGTGTCAAGTTGGGCCAGTCATTCCTTTGCCATTCCCTCTGTCTCTGTTCCATCTTTACCTCTATACATTTTGTAGGTAAGACAAATCTTTGGTTCTAAGGTTTTATGGCTGGGTTGGAGTCCCCCCTCCTTCCTCTGGAAGTCCCTGCCTGCTACAGGAGGTGACCACTTCATGCCCTTTAATCCCTGCTGCTAGAAGTCTCAGCTAGGATCACCTCCTTAGACTCCTGGGAGCCTCCCATGTCCCAGAGATGGTGCCCCTCCCCAACAAACAGATTTCCATTCTCTTTCCTGGTCCCCATCCCCACCCCTGCTCTCTGCACACCTGATTCTCACCCCTGTTACCAGCCCCACCCATTCTCCTACCCAGTTCCCTCCCTCCATCTACTTCAGGTGTCTATTTTATTTCCTCTTCTGAGTGAAATTCAGCATCTTTAATATGGGCCTTCCTTGGCTTCTTTGGCTCTGTGGATTGTAGCATGGTTATCTTATCCCTTATGGCTAATATCCATTTATGAGTGAGTGCGTACCATGCATGTATTTCTGAGTATGGGTTACTTTGCTCTGGATGATCTTTTCTAATTCCATCCATTTGCCTGCAAATTGCATGGTGTCTTTGTTTTTTAATCTTCGTAGTATTTCATTGTGTAAATGTACCACAGTTTCTTTATCCATTCCTCAGTTGAGAGAGAAGTAGCGTGTTACCAGTTTCTGGTTATTATGAATAAAGCCGCTATAAACATAGTTTAGCAAATGTCCCTGTGGTATAGTAGAACATCTTTTGGTTAGATGCCCAGGAGTGGTATAGCTGGGTCTTGAGGTAGATCTATTCCCAATTTTCTGAGAAACGTACAGATAATTCTATTTTCTCTCTCAGTCCTCCCATCTCCTGCCCCTGCTCTCTGCACACCTCACCTCACCCCATCCACAGTGGTTGTACAAGTTCACACTCCCATCAGGGACTTGTTTCTTAAGGCAATTGCTCACTGAAAGGACACATGAATCATCAAACCGGATATAAAGCTTTTTTTTTGTTGTTTCAACTCCATTATATTTTTTTCTTTATTGAGGATGGATCTGTGAATTCAATATTTTGTGTATTGGTCAACTGTCATTTTTGCATTCTGCAACTGTCATTCTGCAAAATACAATACAACTTATAACTGTATCAAAACTCAATAAGCACGTGATTGTTCTATTTTTTAATTTGCTGATATCAATTTATTTATAGTTGTGAATGTGATGGCAAAATTCAAAGTAAATATTCAAGGTGTCCTTAGGGAGTTTGTGTGAATGCAAATATAACCCCAGCAGCATGTTTGTAAAAAATCAGAGAGTTGATCCATAAATGCATCTCAGCATCTCAGTTACACATAATGAACTGATAACATAATAACAACCATGATTGATCTAGTAATAAACAGTTACAGGATGTTGCACCTCCTTAAAAAAACTTATTTTCATTCATTATTTCATTTTGTAATATCTGCATCATAAAAAATCATTTATTTTTTTTAATTAGACCATGTCCCCTGGATGGGGAAACCTGGTGGCGCTCAGAGGAAGAATAGCAGGCTACCAAGAAGAGACTTGATACCCTATGAGCATATACAGGGGGAGGAGGTCCCCCTTAGTCATAGTCATAGGGGAGGGGAGAAAGCGGAAAATGGGAGGGAGGGAGGAATGGGAGGATACAAGGGATGGGATAACCATTGAGATGTAATATGAATAAATTAATAAAATATAATAGAAAAAGAAATATTAAAAAATTTTGACCTAAATTATGAATGAAAAATATGTATCAAAGAGATGTTGCTCAAACTGAAATGTAAAACTCTGATTTTGAGTTAATTCTTAATGGAATAAGAGAAATATGACAAAGGAAGGGGAAACCTTAAGAAAGAAAGTTTCATAATAACCGGAGACTGGAATCATATTTGCCGACTAGTTCAAACTCCATTCTAGAAACTAGGTCAAACTCCATACCAGCAACTAGGACACACTCTACTGCATCAAATAATATCTTTAAGTTGCTAGTGGGTTTGGAAGATGACATCGTTCCCACATAGTTATGATCTGGGGAATGTTCTTGGCATCACAATTCGAACATCTCCTGAACTCAAGATACACGTAGCTTCTCAAACTCGGCTGGACCTAATTTCTACTGCAAACACGTTTCATTTTTGATACCTCATTTTGATTAAAGATTGCAGTCTATCAGGAGTCTGGGAAATAAATCTTGTAAATAGCCAAGCTCTTTCCCCTTTAGTCTTCATATCAAACTATGAACACTGTTGAATATATCCCTCTGTTTCTCTCCTGTCCATACCCACTGCTCCTCTTAGCTCATGTGTTCTCTTTTTTTTAACTCCTCTGTTACTCCACTCACATCCAATATGTTCCCTTGTCTCTAATTTCTTTTTTGTTTCCTAATAAAATCTCTGCATTTATATCTCAATAATTCTACATCGCCACGGTATCATATCTCCCACAGATTTATTAAATGTTTTACAACTTGGCTATGCTATATGAATAGAATTCGAGCCAATTACACCATCAGTGTAGATAAACTCTCATCATCTGACTGCTGTCATCACATTTGCTTCATCTCCTATTAACCTTATTGCACACCATATGTCTTTCTGTCGCTAGATGCGTTGTAGTCTGAACATATGCTTTTCTTTCTGCTAAAAACGCACTTTTTTTTTCTTCACAGCCTTTAAGAATCATCTCCAAATGTTCACCATGTTCTGTCTTCGTTCATCCCTCTTAAGTCCCCTCCAAGGTATTGAATCATTGCGCTTTCATAGGACATTGAACTTGGCAACCACTGCCTTTTATTTAATCCTTCAAATCTCATACATGTATGCAGTGTACTGTAAACACATTTGCCGTGTTACCCTCTCTTACACTTCTCCCACTTCTAGAGACCTGCTTCTTCAGCCAAAATATATCTCCTTCCTGCTTTCATGACTCATACTTTTGTGCAGGAAGCCATAGGTAGTGTGTTCAGGATTACATTAGCCACAAAATATTTATGAGATAGTGTTTCATAGGACTTCTCCTAATTCTAAAGCTTTTTCAGTATGTTCACCTTTTTTTGTTTGGTTTGGTTTGGTTTGGTTTGGTTTTTTGTTTGTTTTGTTTTTGTTTTTGTTTTGGTGATATTTCCTGGGGCTTAGAAAGCATGGCATAAATGTCTCATTTAGGGTCAAGGACTCAACAGTCATTTCCAAATAACATTACTCTACACATTAATTTTTTTAAAAAAAATCTAAAGACTTCACCAGAAAATTCTTAGAATGGATAAACACATTCAACAAAGTGGAAGGATACATTGCTCAGGAGCGATGGTGCATGCCTTTTATCCCAGGAAGGCAAAGGCAGGTGGATCTCTGAGTTTGAGGCTCTCCTCGTCTACAGAGGGAGTTTGGGACAACCAGGGATACACTGAAAAGCCATGTCTCAAAAAAAATAGAAATACAGAACTTCACATCCAGAAGTCAGTATCATTCCTACACATCAGTAAGCAACATAAAAGATAACTTAGGGAAATTCCTATTCACAATAGCAAAACAACAAGGAAGACAAAAACACTTAGTCAAACAAAAATCCCATGTCAGAATTAATGTAATGAAGGAACTAAAAGACTTATATAATTGAAATCATAAAGCACTAAAGAAAGACACTGAAGTAGATATTAGAAGATATTAGGACTTCCCACTCACACTGATCAAGAGAATCAGAAAAAGGACATCATGCCAAAAGCAATCTACAGATTCTACTCAATCCTAACAGAAATATCAGCACCAGTTTTCATAGAAATAGAAAAAATTTAAAACTCACATGGAAGCCATGTATATGAACAAGGATGGAATAATAAAAAAATAGCATGTTACTGGAAGAGAAACTGTGATTTTGGTCAGTGAAATAGAACACAGGAGCAGATACAAGCATGCACAACTTCAGCTACCTAGTTTTATACAAACAGAAGCAAAGAGAGCGTTTTCAAAAAAAATGGTACCTGGAATAATGGATTCTTACAAGTAGATAATGACACTAGATCCGTTGTCACTTTGAACAAAAATCAACTATCAATGATCAAAAATTTCAGTATAAAACTAAAGCTACTAGAGAAAAACATGCGGATACTGTATAAGACACAGGCATAAGTAAATACTTCTTAAATAGAGCACTTCTTGTCCAGCAAATGATTTACAATCTACAATTTACAAGTAGAACCACACAAACTTGAAAAGCTTGTGTACAGCAAAGAGAATTGTCAGTAAACTGAAGCTGCAGCCCACAGAATAGGAGAACATCCTTTCCACGTACACATCTAACAGAGGATTACTGTTTAGAATATACACAGAATTAATACTAAGAAAGCAACCTAGTCCAGAGAGGAAATTAGACTTTCCAAATAGCATTTTAAAGTGTTTAATATCTTTAGATATCAGAAAAAAATGCAAATTAAAACTACTTTGAAATTCTATCTCAGAATAGATCTCATGAGAAAATAGAAATGTTAACTGCATGGGGAAGGTATCCTTATTCACTGTTAGAGTGTTAAACAGTGTGGCTGCATGGAGATCAGTGTGATTTCTGGAAAAGGTAAAGGTAGGACTACAATATGACCCATGTACACTATTCCTGGCATATATTCAAAAGACTCTCTATCCTACAATGGAAACACCTTTACATCCATGTTGGTTGTTGCTTTATTCATAATAACTAGGAAATGGTATAGCTGAATGAATGAATGAATGAATGAGTGAATGAATGAATGACAAGAATGAAGTTCTGTTTGGCACTAAAGAAAAGTGGAGTCATAGAATCTACAGTAAAAATGGCTGGGGTTGGAAAAAAATTCTGAGTGTGGCTACCCAGGCACAGAAAGACAAACTCATGTTCTCTCTTAAGTGTGCTTAGAATTTTTAGACTTCTCTGTTTAAGTTGGAAAGTCTATAAAAGCCAGGGAGCAAGAAATAAGGCATGAGAGATGTGGGTAGGAGAAGGTCTTAGAAGGAAGGATAAAAAAAAACACACAATTAATATGATTGGGTGGAAAGAATACTAAGAATACTGGGAAAGAAAACTAGGAATGCTGGGAAAGTTTAGATAGGGTAGAAGAGAGTAAAGAAAAAATGAGGCCATCAAAAGCTTAGAACATAAGAAAAGTCCATATAGAAAGCTGTTAAATTGTTAGGTAATGAAAAAATTTAATTAATCTTTTTAAAAGTTTGAAGAGAAGTACCTTTTATGAATGGATGGCTCTACTCCCGGAAGTCATAGGTCTTTAAATAAAAATCCTAATGCCAGGTACATGACTCCCAGAGGCTCTCAAAGAAAGCTATTGTCATTGTTCTGGTCATGTGCCAGAATTATATGGCAAGACTCTATTTCTGAAACATTTCACACTTGGAAAGCAGGAAACAGATAAATCTAGCTGGGAATAAGCTGGAAGCCTCCATTCAACCAGTTGAAATTCATAGTGTCGGATGTGCTTTGCGGGGTGCTGAAGGCGGGGTGAGGAAATAATGCTGCTCAATTGTGGATTCTGAGTGCTGACCTTCAAGCAAGGTAGTCCCACTAGTGCAATAGTGTCAGGATTGTTTGGGGAGTAGCCAACTTCTTTCTTATTGGATGAGGCCTGTTCTACAGTGGCAAATACATACCTGATACTATAAACCCACACAAACAACATATGTCTGGGGATCTCACAGATCCTAGGGCATAACTTGCTGCTAATATTATGCTAAATAGAGTTGTAGCCAAGCTACTTGTAACATATTGATATTTATGTCATTAGGTAAGTGCTGCTATCCTCTTTAGACAGAGAAGCTTCTTTTTGTTGTGGGAAATGGTTAGTATAGATTCATAACTTGTAAAATGGTTGAAAACATATAAACTTGAAAAACCAGGTTTTTTTATAGAATGTATAGAAATGTATAGAAAATATACATTTGTACACAGTATTAAGGTATGTTTCAACACATGTGTATATCACATAATGATAAACCAGGGTGTGAAAACATTTACCATTTCAATGTGGGAAAAAATAGTAAATTTTTTTCTTCTAGCTTCTCTATGTAAAGCTAATTATTATTCTCTCTTACTATGTAAGAGCATATCAGAATTCCATTGTAAGTCTAGCTTTGTACCCATTAATTAAGCTCACCCCTTAACTCTTCTCAACCACTAATAGCTGAACAATTTTAGATTTCACATAGTGAATTGTGTGGCACTTTCTTGTCTCTCTGTTCCTGGCTTATTTCAGTTTATACAATCATCTTCAGTTCTATCCATGCTTTCACAATTGACAAATTTCATTATTTTGATATGGCTCAATGATATGCTACAGCAAATATGTATACATCTTTTAAATGTATACATCATTCGTCAGTTGGTGGACAATCAGGTTGCTCATTTCTTGGCCATTATTGTGAATACTTCACTAACAAGCATAGAAACTATAGGCATTATTTTCAACCTACTGATTTTATTTCCTTTTTATCTATACCCAGTATGTGAATTTCCAGACTGTTCTGTAGTTCTATCCTCATGTGTTCAAGAACTTTTGTATTAGTTTCCATAAGGAATGCTCTAATTTATAATCATAACAGAAATATGCAAGAGTTCTTTTTCTCCAGAGTCTCTGAGCACTTGTTAGCATAACATTTTTTTTTAACAAAACAGAGATGATCGCTAATCGTAAGATTTTAATTTCTGTGACAATGAGTGATGTTCACTTTTTAAAATGTACTAGTTTACCATTTGTATGTCATTTTTATGAAAAGTATATGTTCAGGTCTACTGTCTGCTTTACAGTTCACGTTGTTGTTTTCCTGTTGGGTTTTTAGCATTCTGTATTTACTGCAGCTATCAAGCCTTTTTCAGATTCTCCAACTTATAAATATTCTCCCTCGTTCTGTAGGTTGTCTCTGTACTTTTGTTTCACTCGCTCTGCAGAGAATGTTTGGAAAACACTGGCACAAACAGAGTAAATTTTTAAAGATTTGTTTTTATATTTAATTATGCCCCGCCCCCAAGTCTGGAGGAGGATTTTGGATCTTCTAGAGCTAGAGTTACAGGTGGTTGTGAGCTGCTCTCCGTGGATTCTGGGAACAGATTGAGTAAAAAGTTCTCAACTGCATGAAACATCTCTCCAGCCCTAAAATATAGTAATTTTTACAATGTGCTTCAGACTGTGGTGTCGGTGTTAATTTCCTTTACATTATTTAGATCCTTGAATATAAAAACTCATATATTTATGTATCTCTAGACTCTATCACAGAGATTGGCACAAACTGTGCTCCAAATAGCTAACTGATGAGGAGTGGAAAATAACTACATATTAATTTGATGGAATGCCCAAAGGCAAGAAACCAGAAGAATCAGAACAATCTCACCATATGTATTTGGAGAGGCTTCTTAGGTCCTTAAGCCTTTGCTTTCTCATCTTTAAAGTCATATAACTTAACTGGATCCTCTCAAAGGCCTATGAGCTGTTCCAAGCATATGTGTATAGAATCAAGTTGTATTAATGTAGTCTACAGTTTAAGCAAGTCGCAAAACATGCAGTGTCCTTGGCTCCATGAGAAAGTCAATTGTTTTCCAAACAGTGACCAAATTATTCCCTAATCACTAACAGGAATACTTCCAATCTTTTATAAATAGAACTATTCCAGTAATACAAGCAAGATTGATTGAACCTAGAAAATGAGCTCTTGGAAAATATGAACAAATCTCTCATCTCCTTTGGAAGATGAGTCTGATTGTGGAGACTTTTTCCTCTAAAGTCAGCTTGCAGAGGAAAATCCCACTTTGGATGTAAATGGAACTTATACTTGGATTCTTCCTTCAGAATCTCTAAAGTCATTTGCTCAGTACAAAAGTATTTAGCAAAATAAGTATTTTTGACAAAGTTTGTGCGTCCCTAATAGCATTTGGAACGAAAGAAGCCTTCTTGCTTATGGAATATTCATTATTGGCAATTTGGGGTATATTTTCAAGCCACAAAAATCCTCTTCTGATTATGGACCCTCGACAGTTTGGTGTAGTGTTGTTCTGGACGAAGCTGGACTGGGACAAGTTGGAGCCAAGGTACAGGAGCCGTATCCTAGACGCTCACAGCAGCTGCTATCATGTTATTCTGCAGTGCAGTTTAGTAGAGGAACGTCGTCTGAGACATTTGGCATAGAAGGTCCTTTGTAAAAACTAATACTTAGTTGAGGTCAATGCACAGAAAAAGCTGATGCTAAGAGACCCTGATAATGATAACCCTGTGAACTGCACAACTATTATGACATGTATCTGCAACACTGAACCAACTTTGAATTCAATGATGATACAACAAGCAGCTTGTAGTGCACATTATCCCAGCCTCTTGAGGCTACTCGTGAATATTTTTCTTAAAATTGTGGCAGTATGTGCAAACAGTTCATGCCTTCCTTAATACACGGGAAAACTTGATTACATTCAACATTACTCTTTAATTAAAACTTTAGTTATTTGTATATTTTGTATGCACGAAAATTTTATAAGTGCATATTTTTGCATGTCTGTCTGTCTGTCTGTCTGTCTGTATGCCATCTTCATACCAGGTGCCAGTGGGGTCACAAGAAAGTGTCAGATCCTCAGGAACTCACACATGGTTTTGAGCCACTATGTAGATTCTAGAAATCAAGCCAGTGTCCTCTGGATTTAGGGACGAACTTTCCTTTTTCCACACTAGCACATGTTTAACAGAAGAGTAAAATAAATTGTCTGATATGTGGTTTAAAGAATTAAAAAAACAACCTTTGTAATCTGGCTGTGACGACCTCCCTACAAGAACATGCCTCTCTCAAAGGATCTCCTTCATCCCCCTCCAGAAGAGGAGAAGAAGAAACACAAGAAAAAAAACCTGGTGCAGAGCACCAGTCCTACTTTACGGATGTGAAATGCCCATGATGCTGTAAAATCACCACAGTCTTTCGCCATGCCCAAACAGTAATCTTGTGTGTTGGCTGCACCACTGTTCTCTGTCAGTCTACAGGCCAAGCAAGGCTGACAGAAGGATGCTCCTTCAGGAGGAAACAGCACTGAAAGTACCTAATTCAAGATGAGGAGGAACCACCCCATAAACACATTTAGAAATAAGGAAAAAAGGTCTTTGCACTTACAAATTAATGAAACTTATTATTGGGAAGATTTTTTGCAGAAGTTAAGTAACGTCTGAAATTAGATAGAACAACAGTCTTCCCTCCCTCCCCCCATTTGATATTTCCAGCAAACTGGGCTCTCTACTATGCCTTTAAATTACAGAAGAATATTACTTCTTGAAGTAACTATAACATCACAAACTCAATACTATACCTCTATGTTTTGAGAGTTAGGCTGATGTGGAGATGGAAAGGATCTGAAATTCACAATCTACTCTTTAATACAGAAAACAGAAAAACTACAATTCAACACAGACTTGCCTTGTTATCAGTGCGACCTGCAGAAGTTCTTAAAATTAACACTAATCTTTCAGAAAACAAAATGGTGACACATGTTTGGTATTCCACATTTCATAATGTAAAGATATAATGAATGCTTTTAGGTACCAATAACTTAATATTTCTAGCCTTGGTCTTACAATGTATAGTATCAGTTACAAGAAGTATTCAGCCATATACTAGAGTGGCTTTTGAAAATACAACTAAAATTAGCACAGTTGCACATCTCTAAGACTTAATACAAAACACCCCAAAACTCTGAGGTGATGACATATTTCTCCTGCAAGAGAACTTCTTTGGGAACTTCTACACAATAAATATCTGCATTTTTTTTCTTCTTCTCTTTTCATAGTGTGTTCAGTAAGTAGATGTAAGCCAGCTCCTGCCTATGGTAAGTGCATTATCTTGGAGGGAGCCAATGTTATAGCACAAGCCTCCTAACAAATCCAATTTGGTAAATGTCATGATGGCATGCATGACGATCATGAAGAGAGAAATGTAAACGAGACACAATTGTTTGGACTTTTTCTTGAGAAATAGAAAAAACAATTATGTATATAGAGGAAAGGCAAGTTTTACAGGATTTGAAAAGACCAACTCTCCTAACTCTAAAAAGGGAAACTTACCAAACTACATGTCTTCAATTATGCATTTAGGGTTAACACTGAATGAGTATATCCTAAACTTTGTTGGTCATCAGATCACGTAGAGCAGTGGTTCTCAACCTTCCTAATGCTGTGACCCTTTCATGCAGTTCCTCATGTTGAGGTAACCCCCCAACCATAAAATTATTTTGTTGCTACTTTATAACTGTAATTTTGCTACTGTTATGAATTGTAGTGTAAATAGCTGAGGTGTATATTCCTGATATTCAACCCCTGTGAAAGGGTTGTTTGACCTCTGAGTGGGATATGACCCACATGTTGACAACCGCTGACATAGAGAAAGTCTCTTTAAATATAAGACCCTACTCAAAATTCCTCACAATCAAAATTCCTAAAGGTTGACTCAAAATCTACTTTTAAAAATCTTCCATTCTAATAGTCCACTGGCATAATATGTGGAGATGATCCTCAAAAAACTGTCAGGAAAAAAAAGCAAGAAAATTCACATGTCAGTAAAATAATTCATACTTTTGCATGCAGGAACCAGGCACAGCAGGTTACCAATGAACTATTTGCATCCGAGAGAGATGAAAACTGATTCCATTTCAGTCTATCTAGTCATTGCCTGTACATTAATGGATAACGTATTTACATTCCTATTATCTCACTGTCTACATCTATAAAGTATAAGCAGGAGAATCTAATTTATAAAGCTACTATGGGAGATTAAATTGAATGTCCAGGGCACACCTGTCACCATGTCTGCATTGGAGCAAGCTAATTAGCATTTAGAGAAGTTGTAGAAAGTAAAGAGCTGCATCCATTACGGTATTTTCTTCTCTGAAGCAAATTTTGCTGAAGGATTTTTGGAAGGCAGCTGTTCCCCTGGAGAAATAAGGAGTTTTGTTTCTTTCAGAATTTTCATGGCTGGAATCAGTTTGAGAACAAAGTAACTCTCTAGTGGCTTAAGGCTCTTGTTCATGATGGAGTAGTTTCAGTGTGTTGATCAATGGCATCGGATTGAGTAAAATTGTTATTACAGACTTGGATGGAAACATACAAGGGAGGTGGATCAAATCTACAAATGACAGGAGAGGAGAGCGAGAGCTACTGCATGATTTCTTTAACAAGATTATGAAAGCATTGTGTAACTCTCCCAGCAGGCGGGAAAGGATCAGTTGCAGTCCTACTGGATTGAGAAAGTGCTAGTCCTAAACTCCAGGATAAAGCTATTGTTTTCAAGTAGAGAATGTGAAAAATCTTAATAAATTCAATTCACATGAACGAACAAACATTTCTCCCATCTAGCATTAAGCTTCCATATCAGTGGTGTGTTTATAATATCATCTGTGGTGCCTTGCTACATTATTTGTATTAAATCTATGTCTACTTAAGTTTTCACATAGTATAAAAATCAAATTGTGCCAGGAGCAATGGGACACATATATGATCTCAACCACCTATGAAACTGAGGAATCTGTGAATCAAGTGTAGCCTACTTGGCAAGTTTCGGGCCAGTTAGACACCTTGTCTCAAAATAAGGTAGAAAACATTTCTGAGAAACAGCACCCAAGTTTGTCCTCTGGCTTCTAAACACGTGCCTGCTATGCACTTCACACATTATATACATAAGAAATGGATGCCTAATAAGGACTGTAGCATTGAGCCTGACTTCCAGAATATTAATTGACCCTGCCTAATAGGTATGCAAGTACTTATGATAGTATAGCTTTTCCAGAAGTGTGATTCCCTTTTGGGGTGGGGGTGAGGGTTCAAGACAAGGTTTCTCAGTGTAACAGTTCTGGCTGTCCTGGAACTGTCTTGCAGACTAGGCTTGACTCCAACTAACAGCAATCTGCCTGCCTCTGCCTCTTGAGCGCTGGGATCAAAGACGTGTGTCACCATGCCCGGCCCTTGAAGTGTGATTCTTTTTTTTTTTTTATTAATTTATTCTTGTTACATCTCAATGGTTATCCCCTCCCTTGTATCCTCCCATTCTTCCCTCCCTCCCATTTTCCCCTTACTCCCCTCCCCTATGACTGTTCCTGAGGGGGATTACCTCCCCCTCTATATGTTCATAGGGTATCAAGCCTCTATATGTTCATAGGGTATCAGATACTCTGATAAAAATAAATAGATAGGACTGACACTAGCACTACATTTCCTGTCATTTTCATCAGTTTATGATCTATAAAAGTGGAAGCATGCCCCAAAGGTGCTTACAAATATGGAAGTACAATAAGCATTATTATTTCTGCCCACAACCCAGTTCTCCTTTACCATCTGGATGCTTCCCAGAACTTCTGGGATAGGGGGATGGAGGCAAAATGGGTCTCCTTCTCACAAACTGTGCCTCATGGTTAACGGAATGAAATATCTATTGTATGTCCTGCCGAGCCTGGAGAAGATCCACAGGAACCTCTAGCCTGCCTTCCTTCTAGCGCAGTAATGGTGGTGAAAGTCCCGCGCTGAGATTTGGGGGAGCCACAAGACTAACGCGGGAAGGAAACCCTACTGTGTCACAGCTCTAGGAGTTGCATTTCAACATCCACAAGATTTTGCATTAGTGAGAGATAATATGAGGTGCAGTTCTGAAGCAGTGTGTCTGAAGCCTTAGCTTTGCCTTCTCTGACTAATAAAGTTAAAGCACTCCCTAGAATAAAAGGACAATTGATCCCATGTTTACAGGTCTACTAGGTAGATGATCACATGTCCTTAGGCGCTTACAATTAGAATAGTTCATAATGAAGTGTGTTGCTCTCTTTGACTTCAACAATGTTATCTGGGTTACTCTTAAATTCCAAATTTCAGGGTGAAAATCCTGTTAGTGACCTTAAGTTTGTCACTCTTGATTTCCATGTAACTCAGGTTGCTTTCTCACATGTTATCCAGTTTTGTTTTGTTTTGTCTTCTGATCTTCCCATTGAATATAAAAACCTACTCAATTTATTTTTCTCTACGCAAGGCACAAGCTCAGGGAGGGTAGGCAGTTCCTTTACCATCCTCAGATAGAACAGGCTCTTTAATCCTGTTTTCACCTCATCTAATTTATTGATTTTGCACAATTCTGTTGCTTTTTTTTTAAAGATAATATTTTTATTGATTATTTGGGACATAATACACCCCACATAATACACCCCAATCACTCTTTTTTTTAAATTAATTTATTCATATTACATCTCAGTTGTTATCCCATCCCATGTATCCTCCCATTCCTCCCTTCCTCCCACTTCCCCCCTACTCCCCTACCCTCCCCTATGTCTGTGTCTGAGGGGAACCTCCTCCCCCTGTATATGCTCATAGGGTATCAAGTCTCTCCTTGGTGACCTATTATCTTTCCTCTGAGTGCCACCAGGCATCTCCATCCAAGAGACATGTTCAAATATGGGGCACCAGAGTTTGTGTGAAAGTTAGATCTCCTTCTCCACTCAACAGTGGAGAATGTCCTGTCCATCTGCTAGTCTGGGTAGGGGTTCGAGGTTTACTGCCTATTTTTTCCTTGGCTGTTGCCACAGTTTGCGGAGGACCCCAGGGCCCAGACTTGCCTGTAGTTTTCCAGGACCCGCTGGATCCTTCTATTTCCTCTTTCTCCCAGGCTTCTTACACCTAAAGTCTCAATAGGATGTCCTCCCCTCTTACCCACTATCCTGGTAAGTACAGTTTTTCATGGGGACGTACACCTTGGACTAATGTCTCGATATAAGTGAGTATATACCATTTAGGTCTTTTTGCTTCTGTGTGAACTCACTCATTATGACAATTTCTAGTTCAATCCATTTGTCCACAAATTTTGGAAATTCCTTGTTTTTAATAGCTGAGTAGTATTCCATAGTGTAAATGTACCACATTTTCTTTATCCATTCTTCTATTGAGAGACACGTAAGTTGTTTCCAAGTTCTGCGTATTATGAATAAGGCAGCTATGAACATGGTTGAGCATATGTCTCTGTTGTGTGGTAGTGCATCCTCTGGGTATATTCCAAGGAGTGGAATAGCTAGGTCTTGAGGAAGCCCTATTCCCATTTTTCTGAGAAAGCACCAGATAGCTTTCCAAAGTGGTTGTACTAGTTTGCATTCCCACCAGCAATGCAGGAGTGTTCCTCTTTCTCCACACCCTCGCCAGCATGAGGTGTCAGTTGAGTTATTGATCTTAGCCATTCTGATGGGTGTAAGATGGAATCTCAGTGTCGTTTTGATTTGCATTTCTCTGATGACTAAGGAGGTCGAGCATTTCTTTAAGTGTTTCTCAGCCATTTGACATTCCTCTGTTGAGAATTCTCTGTTTAGTTCTGCGCCCCATTTCTCTATTGGGTTATTTGGTTTGGTGGTGTTTAATTTCTTGAGTTCTTTGTTTTAAAAAGCAACAGAGTTCTTTAAATATCCAAAATATATAAAGAACTCTGTTGCTTTTTAAAACCCTATCTTTAAAATCCCAAGGCAAGTTTTCTGGCCTTCTCCAGGGTCAAGCTTTGTTTGTTTAAAACATTCACTTCCATAATTTAATGGTGTTTCTACAATGATATGAATAATGTTCCTGACATTGAGAGGAGCCATAAACTAAGGAACAGAAGAACTTCAGAGCAATACCCACAACTGAAAGTTAGCATGATGCCCTTCCAAGGCTTTTCTGGGCAAGCAGAACTGAAGGGGAAAGACAGTGCAGAGGGCAGAAAATATACAACATACAAGGATGTGGAAAATGTGCCAAACTAGATGTAAAGGGATCAACCTAATGTTTAAATAAACATTAAATAAATAAATAAATAAATAAATAAATAAATTTTAGTCACTAAAATCTGCTTACTAGAAATTCTTCTAGGTCTAAAGCTAATAAGATTGGAGCTCTATTTTCAATATTGTGTTTTACCTATTTAAGACTATTAATAGGAAATATTAAATGCATGGAATTGAAAGAAGATAATGGCAAATGAGAAATGTGGAGAGGCATGAAAGAGGAAGAAAGAAGTAGAATAATAAAGACCATTTGGGAATGAACTTACAATAATCAAGTGAATTAAAATATGCAGACAAGTCAAGGAGTTCATTTAGAAATAAGTAAATACACAAAAATATGATAAATAAAACTTAAAAGATCAGAAAAGGAAGTCCAGCTCTCAGCTAGAGATATCAGAAGAAAAAGGAAATAAGAGGAAGAAAATGACAATGCAAATTCCTTAAGGAGCTATCCACAAACTGCAGCACATGTGATTTCACCCTGATACAAACCAGGGCTCAAGAGCACCCAGCCAAGGCTGCTACTGACAACACTCAATGTCTGAAAAGCACAGGCCTTACTGCAAGTTGTGACAGGGAAGCTACTGTACAAAGGATGTCATCACACAGGGTGTTTATTAGGGAGTGTTCCTAGAGTAGAAAGTAATCAGGCAGGACTGAGAAGAAGGCCATGTTCATCTGCTGTACAAACCTCAGTGGCTTGCATTCTGGGAGTTTCCCTGAAGGAAGAAAACTAGGCCTTTATAGCTTTTGCTTAGTCATTCTCAACCAGCTTCTCCTAAAGGGGACATACTGACAAATGTGACAATGTGACAGTAATCTTAAGCCCAAATAATAAGGACCTCCACTGAGGGCATCACCTAGCCATACTCCCCCACAGCTGGATGAGTCAATACTTTTTTTTTTTTTTTTTTGCTGGAGGAGAATCTTGATTGTAGCGTCTACTACTAGTACAACCCAGTCAGAATGGAAACAGACTCCTACATTGCACTTGGCTAAATGCCAAGCCTTTGTCAGGTGTACTGACTAAACAACCAATAAACCACACCGTGGCACAATACTCTCTGCGGTCAGAAACAATGCACCACACTCTCAGAAAAGAAAAACAGTATGAAGTGAAGTTATATTGTTTTGCAGGATACCACCAAAAAACTCATTCTGTGTCAGTAAGTTGTCACTGATTTCTATGAAAGCTCTTGATTTGTATGTTAGTTTTATATCCTGCCTCTTAGCTGATAGTAGTATTTATCAGCCTCGGAGTTTTCTGGTGGATTCTTCAGAGTCTCTTATATAACAAATCACACTATCTGCAAGGTAGAGTATACTTTACCTTTTTTTTTCCTATTTGTACCCCTTTTACGTCCTTCTGTTTTCTTATTACTACAGCTACAACTTCAAACACTATATTGAGTAGGAGTGAAAAGAGTGAACACTTTTGTCTTGTTCCTGGTCTGAGTGAAAACACTTTGAGTTGTTTTTCAGTTGCCATGATGTTGGCTACATGTTGGTTGTAAGTGGCCTTCATTACATGGGGGTAAGCTCATTCTTTCCCTAGCTTCTCCATGACTTTTATTATAAAGAAATATCAGATTTTGTCAAAGGCCTTTTCTATGTCTGCTGGGATTTTCATATAATTTCTGCTTTTGAGTCTGTTTATTTGGTAGATAACATTTATTGACTTACACATCTCAAACCATGCCTGTGTGTCTGAAATGAAGCCAAATTGGTGATGATGAATAACCTTTTTAATATGATTGGATTGGCTTAGCAGGATCTTACTGGGAATCAGAGAGCTCGGGCTGTAATCTTGTTCTTCTCATTCTTACATCTTTATCTGGTTTGGATGTCTTGGTAATAACACTTCATTAAAAGAGTTTAAGTGCTCTTCTTCCTTTTCTATTTTATGGAACAATTTATGTAACATTGATATTAGTTCTTCTTAGAACTTCTGACACTTATGCAGTTAACTCGTTTGTTCCTGGCTTTGTTGTCATTGGACAAGTTTTATTAATGTTTTAAAATCATTGCTGCTTTATGAATCTCTTTAAATTACTTCAACTTGTTTTAATGTTCTTTTGTTGTTATATAGAAAGTCTTCCATATCAATTAGGCTTCCCAGTTTAGTAGAATATAGATATATTTAAATATACCTATATGATTCATATATTCTGTAATGTCTTCCCTTTCATTTATAATTTTATTAATTTTGATCCTATGTCTATTTCTTTTAATTAATTTAGCTAAGTACTTGTAAGTTAATGTTTACAAAGAACCACCTCTTTATTCAGTTAATTTAAAAAATTTTTTTTATTTTATTAATTTCAGCCCTAATTTGGATTATCTATTGTCTACTCTTTTTGGCTTTGGTTCATTTTTATTTTTCCAAGGCCTAAGTAAGGTGCATCATTAAGTTATTAATTTGATTGAGACTTCTCAATTTTCTTTATTTTTAAATTTGCATATATATGTGTTCTATATTCACATAATTTTCTGTCTCCCTCTTACACATTAAATTCCTTCTATATTCAACCACCCTAGACTCACGTACAAAGCCATGACCTCTCTTTAATTATTCTTACGACATAGTCATACGTGTGTATATAAATATATAAATACCATCTGCTGAGCATATTTAGTCTTACTTACATATATGTTTTTAAGGATGACAACTTGGTATTAGATAACCAATTAGGAGACTAACTCTGGGAAAGACCGATATTCTCTTTCTCTCTCTGTCTCTCTCTGTCTCTGTCTCTGTCTCTGCCTCTCTCTGTCTGTCTGTCTCTCTCTCTCTCTCTCTCTCTCTCTCTCTCTCTCTCTCTCTCTCTCAGAAGTCATTAATTTCCTACAGCTCTTCATCTGGGGTAGGGCCTTATAAAACTACACCATTTATGTTAACTGGTATCATCATTGCTCTGGTTTTCTTAGACAATCATATAGCTATGATTTTGTGTGTGTGGCTTCCCTGTATTATATGTATTTTGATATAGGCACTTAGCAGTATGCACTTTCTTCTTGGGACTGCCTTCATTGTGTTCCACAGATTTTGGTATGCTGTGTTTTTATTTCCAGTCAATCCTAGAAAAACATAATTATAGTCAGCTTATAACTAGTTCCTCAACAAATGGTATTTGTGGGGCAAGGTGACTTTATAGGCTAAATTACGGTGTGAACATCTTAGCGGAGAATGACAAACAGACAAAGACAAAGCATTTCTGACTTTCATTTCTCATCGTTTCATAAGATCTGGGTCGTAACTGAGGTTTTTTTCTATTATATTTAAAATTGTCTTTAAAATTTACCTAATTAGAATTCATATCTTTCTATCAAAACAGATTAGCATTCTTATTATGTGAAGGTTCTCATGAAACATTTTTATTATTCAGAAAAATGTGTTTTCCCCATAACTTCTCCAGTATACCAAAGCCATGGTACTGCAGAGAACCAGGAGAGAGAAAGGACCCCATCGATACTCAATGACTTTTGAGTTTTGACTACAGGTGGGTTTAGAGACTGGCCCCTTAAGATAGATGAAATTAATCCATGTAACGATAATTAGTCCACCAACCAGTCCAGCTGGTCAGTTATTGGGGGATCGAGGGGGGTCGCAACCTGTACATAAAGACATGGGCGGGAGAGAGACAGTAGCTCAAGCGAACAATTGCTTGTCAAGAGCTCGTTTATTAAAGGTAAGGGCAGGCTTTTTAAAACCTGCTTTAGTGAGGGCGGGGGTACGCAAGGAGAGTAGTGGAAAAGTACAAAATCTTCTGGGTTGAGCCCCGGGAACATTAGCAAGGGGAGGGGTCTTTCAGGTGAGACAAAGCAGGATGTCTCTGTGAATATCTTAGGATCCGATCGCTGTCTTCTCAGGACTAAGCCGGATGCCTTGCATACCTAATGAGTGGCCCAGCAGGATGTTGGCTGCAAATACTGAATGGGTGGAGGTCGGCCTCAGGCCTTTTGGTCCCTGGCATAAGATGCCTGCCATTTTTCTTGCTGGTGCTTGGTAAACTGGCCTTATTCAATATAAGATAAGAGGGAGGCTGGAAAGATGGCTTAGTTGTTAAGAGCATTGGCTGCTCTTCCAGACAACCTCGGTTCAATTGCCAACAGCCACACGGCAGCTCACAACTGTCTTTTACTCAAATTCCAGTGGATCCAACTCTCTACCATGTTCATGTAAACTAAACACTAAAAAAATAAAAATAGATAGAAGTTAACAGAATCTGCTTCTAAGACAGAGCCACAAATCACATCTAAAGTGTTTTGCTTCAAACCAAGAGGAAAAAAAAAAACCAGGAATTTATTCATTGGAAAATATGGTGCCATCATAGAACTAGCTGAATATTTTCCTCCGGACAGCTGGCAATGGAGGAAATTGAGCTGATGGCATCTCTTGTAAATATATTCACAGCAGTACAAACAACTCAGTAAGTATCAAGAACTGCATAGTTGAAATGTGCACCTTCTCCTCATGTTTTGCTTGGAGCAGCATGCAGCTTTGAGTGGAAAACCATCTGCTGGAATGACAAAAGGGTTGAATGTTCAAGCTTCTGTAGCCACAGAAAATTTCCTTTTCCAAGCGTTCATTAGTTTAATAGCCTGACTTTCAACAAGTGCTGCTAAGAAGAAATCAGTAATATTTATACTGCTTTTCGTTCATTGAGTTCTTCGTGGCTCACCAAGTGCCATGGAAATAAACACTACAGATAAATGTTTCCCACATTAAAAATGCTTGGACACATCCAAATAATTCTAATAGCCAGGTCCCTCTCATACCATTGAAACTAGCATCTCATTGGGGGATGCTTTGGCACTAGCCTTTGCTATGGGCATCCTAGATAATTCTGAAGTAAGCCACACTGTCAGAGAGAATGTTAAGAATGGGAAATCCATGGTGGGAAAGCTATGCACTTAAGAGCACCTCAGGTCTCTATATACCAGCAATGTGATTTGGGGTCAAAAAGTTGGCTACTAGCTCTTGTTTTCTTCACTTGCCAAGTAAGTCCTCACGTACTTCACAAGGAAGTTCAAGGCTTAGGAGAGGGCCCCTGGACACACTCTGTGTATGATGGGGCTCAGGCCAAATATCCAGCTGTGAGGTTATTTTGACCGTAGTTCTTAAGCAGAAGCACAAAGTAAAACTCACAGCCAGTCTGATGGCGAGAGGCTCTGGAAAGGCTGGAGGGAAAGCTCTTCAAGACCTAATATTATGGTCATCAAAATTGAAAATGTGTGGCTCTGTTTAAGACCAGTTAGGAGAAAATGAAACTCCAAGAGTAGAACTTCAGAAAAAAAAAAAAGGAGAAAGGAGATTCCATAAGAAAGCCCACATAAGACTTGCATGATCCTCCTACAAATCTCAACCCAGTACATTAGTGTAGTTTCGCTTTAGGCTGCGCCTTCGTTTTGAGTATAAGTCTCACATGGTATTGTTAAAGTGCCTGTCACAGCATAAACACTTAAATATCTATATTAGTAAATATCTCTATAGAAATACTTTATATACAACTCTGTCTATATACATAGTCATAATTTGAACTCTGCAAATGAAAACATACAGAAGAGACAGGGACATCGTATTTATGAATAATATGGGACCAAATGCCACCAGGCTTGATCAGGAGAAGGAATGGAGAGTGAAGGAGATGGCTATTTTCTGAGATTGAAACTGGAGTAGTGCAGGAGGCTTTCCTGGCCACAGGAGCATGCATGTGGCCATATTCCACAATTCTGACATTGATGCTTCATTTTCTCTGTTTTTCCCCAAGAACTGTACTGTCAGAGATGATGAAACTCAACTGGCCATGTGCATAGTTTAAGCCTACTTGTATTGCCTGCCATATGCCTGATATCCATGCCTCTAGTATAAACAACTATTTATAGAAAGAAGAATAAAAGAAAAGGACAGTTGTTGACTTTCCAGTACTAGGGCAGGAGTAACCTATAACATATATATTGATATTTACAAGAAGCAAGATGAGTCCTTGGACTATTCCTGCTGAAGTTTCCATGTGAACACAGCATCTGTGGGCCAGATGGTTGTCTGTGGGAAAACCAGGGCTAGGATGTGAGCACGGCTTGAAATAGTGAGGAGAAAAAAAAAAGACAAAACAAAAATCATTTTCTTTTGGAAACTATTGCCTCAGCTTGCTCAGGGAATTTACCTCATCCACAACAATCTACATGATGGTAATTAACAAAAGACAAGAAAATTCATTCAACAGCATTCTTATGTCTGCATGGAGTCAGGTCATGGGTTTGATCCCATCTCAGATGGTTTAAACAGAACACCGTTTTAGAGACTAATTCCTTCGGCATTTGGAAATTTGGTTTCCTGGGTGGAAATATTCTTTTGAGAGATGTGGACTATTGAAATTTTGGTCTCACATTGATGATCCAGGTCTCTTTAACTTCCTTAAAGTTAATATCTCACCTCAGTGATGTTTGTAGGGCTCGCGCGACAGCATGGTCAATGCATGGTTTTCATGGGTGAGCTTGTCTGAGAGAGAACATGTGTCACCTTACCTCAGAAACTTCACTTCCTGGGAGAGCTCACACATACTGCTCACTCAACGTAGGTGGAAAAGGCCTGTCCATTTTAGAGGAACAGCTCTGATGACCTGTGGTAGCTCCACATCTTCCCAGGGGATGCCTGAGACCATTGTGGACCCTTAAAGGTCAGTTTTCCAATTTCACTTTGCTTCCTTTTCCTTCTGTCTCCAGGTTTTGATCCCAAAAGTACTCATAATATCTTGACTCCTAAACTCTCTGTTATAATAAATTTCCCTATGATCCTAACCTGTGACTTTGAATAT
This sequence comes from Acomys minous, assembly GCF_964271855.1. Taxonomy (NCBI): domain Eukaryota; kingdom Metazoa; phylum Chordata; class Mammalia; order Rodentia; family Muridae; genus Acomys; species Acomys minous. The sequence continues at coordinate 37,624,924 of NC_140485.1, forward strand.
AATCTGACCTTCTTGGAGCCTGAGATCTCAACGTATGTAGACTACATATGCTAATTCATCTTCAGTACTTCGAATGGTATGTGACAAGTAATATGTGCTTTGAAACATCTGATAATTAAATTAAACAGGGTTTAATTTATCTACTAGACACTCTCGAAGAAGAAAATGATATAGTTAAAAATAACATGAAATTCTGAAGTTTCCTTTTATGAATTTTACCAATTTTACCATGATCACTAAAAACAGGTATGTGTCTGTTGCTGTTGTTATAGTGTATATGCATACTTAGATGCACATGAGTCATGTAGACACACACACACACACACACACACACACACACACACACATATATATCCAAGGTTAGCATGGAGTTCTTCCTAGATGGCTCTCTATTTTATTCACTGAAGCACGGTCTTTCAATGAAGCCTGGGAAAGCATGAAGCACAGATATAAGAGAGTCCAAAACTTTCAGAGAATAGTAGAGATTGTGGTACATTTAGAACAATGGGGACAAAGATTGAGTGAGCCTAGGAGTGAGCCTAGAGAGTACAACATCCAGGAAAAAGCAGGACCCTTGATGACTGTCATCTACAAGCAGCAAATGTAGATCCATCAGGTAAAAAATCCCTACTGAAAGATCCCCTGGCTTAATATTTTTAAAATTCTCTGGAAGATGTAGGCAGATAGGACAAAATATAACATAATGAACAAATTTAACTACTATCTATGGGAGATTAATATAAAACATATAGTAAGTTGTGTTGAAGAGTGAAACGGTTTGCTGTTTGCAAATAAACAAAACCTATTGTCCACGTGCAAGCAAAATCCAAAGGTTTGCACAATTCATGAATTATCTTGAGAGGTGGACTTAAATTTTGAACAATTTAGTCCATCGCTCTTTTTTTTTTCAAGTCCCACCATGTAGGCCACAGCCTCCGTCATCCTGCCTCGCAGAGGAATCTAAGGTTCACTGAAGGAAGATTCCTTTTAACTGCTCAATGTAGAACTCTGCCACAATGAGTGAGGTCACACTGGACTAGGATCAAGAAAGACATAAACAAGCTGGCCTCCCGACAGCAGTGCAGAACTCACGTACACTTGGCACTGAGCATTTGTTAATTCAGCCCTTCCAGGGCTGGTTCACATAAGAAAAGAATCCTTCCCTTATGGAAATGGAAAATAGGGCTTCCAGGTCTGCCTTCAAGCATTGCCTGAGACTCAGAAGACCCTATGCAAACGGCAAGCTTTTTCAGCAGCAAAACTCTTTTCAGCTCACACTGTGTTTCAAAGCCTGTGGCTAAAGCTTTCTTTTAGTATATACAAGCCTGGCTGAAGTTGAACTAAGCTTTTCTTTTTTGTTCTCTCCAAATATTTCAAAATTACATTCTTTTTTATTTTTTTTCAACTTTTTGAATTTCTCCATCTGGTCTCCCTTTTCTCTTGCTCTCTGCTTTCCCTTTATTTTCTTTATAGTTTCTTCTTTTAACCACTATATTCTCTGTTCCTTCCTTTCTTTTTTCTCTTTCGTAAGTTTATTCCCTTCTTTCCTCTCCTTTACTTTATGTATGTTCCCTCTTCTTTCTATTTATCATATTTGGAAACTTTAATTGCAATAAAAGGAGGAGCAAGAAGAAGAGGAGAAGGAGAAGGAAGAAGAAGAAGAAGAAGAAGAAGAAGAAGAAGAAGAAGAAGAAGAAGAAGACGACGACGAAGAAGAAGAAATTAAAGTTGCCACTAACAACAACAAAAATGATTGACTTACAGCATTCTAGGTCTCCACTATTAAAAAAATATCCTGCATTTTCAGGACAAACTTCAGAGATTTGGGGAAGGCAGGATAGGCCAAGAGGATTGTGCTTACAAAGCATGCACTTTATAAAAAAATGCATTTACTTTACACCCCATTCACAGCCTCCCCTCCCCCCTCTCATTTCAGTCCCCCCTCCTAACCTCAGCATCCCATCATCCCATGCTACCCACCACTCTACTCCTAAAAGCCTGCTAACTTCCCTGTCTCCTGAGAAAAGACTCAGAAAAAGGGAGGTGTCCTTTGGATACCAACCTGTCCAGGCATAGCAAGTTACAGTAGGACTAATCAGCTCCTCTGCCACTGTGGCTAGGCAAGGCAGCCCAGCTAGGGGAAAGGGATCTAAAGGCCAGGAAGAGAGTCATATACAGCTCCTGCTGTTAGGAGTCCCACACGAAGACCAAGGCTGTATGACGATTACATATATGCCAAAGGCCTAGGATGTCCTTCCCATGTATGTTCTCTGTTTGGTGGTTTAGTCTCTGTGGGCCCCTTTGAGCCCAGGTTAATTGACTCCATATGTTTTCTTGTGGACTTCTTGACTCCTCTGACTCTCTCAATCCTTCTTCTCCCTCTTCCATAGAATCCCTCCAAGCTTTGTCCAAAGTTTGGATGTGGGTCTCTGCATCTGTTTCTATCAATTGCTGGGAAAAGCCTCCCAGATGAAATCTATGCCAGGTGCTTTTCTAGGTGTTATAGCAGTATATTATCATTAATAGTGTGTCAGGAGTGGATTCTCTCTCATTTCATGGGTCTCAAGACTGGCCAGTCATTGGCTGACCATTCCTTCAATCTCTGCTCTATTGTTGGCCAGAGAAGTTGTGGGTCAAAGGTTTTGTGGCTGGGCTGGCGTCCCAGGCCCACCATTCTCCAATGGTCTTTTCTGGCCGGAGGAGATGGCCAAATCAGGCTCTATATCCCCGTTGCTAGGAGTCCCAGCCAGGGTCACCCTCATAGATTCCTATGTGTCTCCATTGTCCTAGGTTTCTAACCCATCCCAGTGATGCCTCTCCACTGATTCCAGTTCTCTTTTCCCATTTTCCATCTTCCAATTGATTCCCCCTGATTCCCTCCAGAACCCTTCCTCCACTCAATTCCCTCCCTCTATCTACCCTAGATGTCCACTCTACTTTTCCTTCCCAGTGAGATTCAAGGCCTTCCTTGCTACTTAGCTTCTTTAGAACAGTAGACGATAGCATGGTTATCGTACACTTCATGCCTATTATTGACTTATATGTGAGTATACACCATGTTTGTCTGGGTTATCTCATTCAGGATGATCTTTTCTAGCTCCATCCATTTGCCTGCAAATTTCATGATGTCATCATTTTTAATAGCTGAGTAATGTTCCATTGTATAAATATACCATGATTTCTTTATCCGTTATTCAGTTGAGGGACATCTAAATTGTTTTCAGTTTCTGGCAATTCTGAATAAAGCTGCTATGAACACAGTTGAGCAAATATCCCTGCGGTATGGTGGAACATCTTTTGGGTATATGCCCAGGAGTGGTATAACTAGGTCTTGAGGTAAAACTATTTCCTATTTTCTGATAAACCACCTACTTGTGCTTGTACAAGCTGGCACCCTTACCAGGAATTGGGTAGTGTTCTCCTTGCCCCACATCTTCACTATATATACTGTCACTTGAGTTTTTTATCTTGGCCATTTGATGGGTGTAGTCTCAGAGTCCTATTGATTTGCATTTTCATGATGACTAAGGATGTTGAACATGTTTTTAAGTGATCCCCAGCCATTAGCAATTCCTCTGTTGAGAATTCTTGGTTTAAGTCTCCATTACATTTTTAATTGGGTTAATTGCTTTCTTTGTGTTGTTGAGTTCTTTATGTATTTTGGATATTAGTGCTCTGTCAGATGTAGGGTTGAAGATCTTTTTCCCTTCTGTAGGCTGAAGTTGTGTGCTTTTGACAGTGTCCTGTGCCTTACAGAAGCTTCTCAGTTTCATGAAGTCCCATTTATTAATTGTTTCTCTTAGAGCCTGAGTTGTTGGTGTTCTGTTCAGGGAGTTTTCTCCTGTGCCAATGCATTCAAGGTTATTCCAGACTTTCTCTTCTGTTAGATTTAGAGTATCTGGTTTTATATTGAGGTCTTTGATCCATTCGGACTTGAGTTGTGTGCATGGTGATAGATATGGATCTATTTGTTTTCTTCTACATGCAGACATCCAGTTAGTCCAGATGCTTTGTTGAAGATGCTTTCTTTTTTTTCCATTGTATAGTTTTGCCTTCTTTGTCAAATACCAAGTGATTCTAGGTGTGTAAGTTTATTTCTGGGTCTTCAATTCAATTCTATTCATCATCCTGTTTGTATTTATGCAAAAACCAAGCTCTATAGTATAGCTTAAAATCAGCGATAATGATACCTTCAGGACTTCTTTTATTGCACAGGATTGTTTTAGCTATCATGGTTTGTTTGTTTGTTTGTTTGTTTGTTTGTTTTTCCATAAGCTGATGAATATTGTTTTCAAAGTCTATAAAGAATTGTGTGGGAATTTTGATGGAAATTGCATTGAATCTGTAGATTGCTTTAGGTAAGATGGTCATTTTTACTATGTTAATCCTACTGATCCATGAACATGGGAGATCTTTCCATCTAATGATTTCTTTTTCAATTTCTTTCTTCATAGACTTGAAGTTCTTGTCATACAGCTCTTTCACTTGATTGGTTAGAGTGATACCAAGATATTTTATATTACTTGTAGCTCTTATAAAGGAGATTGTTTGCCTTATTTCTTTGTAAGCCTATTTTTGTTTGTATAAAGGAGGGTTACTGAAATTTTGAGTTAATTTTGCAATCAGCCACTTTGCTGTACCAGTTATCTGGCAGAATTGTTGCAGACAGTTGTGTATACTATCTTATCAGCTGCCAATACTAATACTTTGACTTCTTCCTTTCCAATTTGTATCATGTTGTTCTCCTTTAGTTATCTGATTGCTTTAGTTATAACTTCAAGTCTTTCCCCTGATGTTAGTGAAATTGTTTTAATTTTCTCTCCATTTAATTTGATATTGGTTATCAGCTTGCTGTATATTGCCTGTATTTTGTTTAGGTATGCACCTTCTATCCCTGGTCTCTCAAGACTTTTAACATGAATGGGTGTTGGATTTTGTCAAAGGCTTTTTCAACATCTAATGAGATGACCGTGTGGTTTCTTCTTTCAGTTTGTTTATATGGTGGGTTACATTGATTGATTGTCATAGTTGAGCCATCTCTGAATCTTGGGGATGAAGCCTACTTGATCATGGTGGATATTTTTTATGTGTTCTTGGATTCAGTTTGTCAATATTATACTGAGTATTTTTGCATTCATATTCATAAGGGAAATTGGTCTAAAATTCTTTGTTGAGTCTTTGTGTGGTTTGGATATCAGGATGACTGTGGCCTCATAGAATGAGTTTGGCAATGCTCCTTTTGTTTCTATTTTGTGGAACAGTTTGAAGAGAATTGGCATTAGCTCTCCTTTGAAAGAATGATAAAATTCTAGCTAGAGCCATCTGGTCTTGGGCATTTTTCATTGGGAGAGCTTTAATGGCTGCTTCTATTTCCTTAGGGTATATTAGCACTATTTGTTTTTATTTTTTAAGCATTTTTCCTATTTTTCTTATTTATATATATTTATACTATTACACATATATACAATAAACTACATATAGCAAAAAGAACCAAAAAACAATCAGGAATTATATAATTGTTACATTCATAGTATGTTGGCTATTTGTATTTGTCAACCTTGAAGAAACATCTTTCCTATCTTGATGAGTCTAAAATTTTGAATGTACAACAGTATCTATCATATCTCATCTCTATCAACTTTAAAACATCTATCTAGACCTAAAAACATCTTAACCTCTAAACAACTAAGCTTAATTGTAAAACTAAACTACAAAATTATTTATCTGAGTAAACAGGGAGTGCAGGTTAGTAGCTTCCAAAGTGAAAAAAATGATAGAGACATTTTGCTGTCTGAACAGTCACCCAAAACTCTCTATAGTTTTTGAGCCTCGTCTTCAGCCTTCTTGCCCAATATATCTAACAGACATATTTGTGAGGCAGGAACTATTGAGGATTTGTTTACCCTGTCTTGGCAGAATTTGGCAGTTGAATCTGCCTGCATCCAACCTTGCCCATTTTTAGGCAGAATTCTATCTTTGGCAGAAATGAGGACATTTTGCCCAGTGGGTGGTTTGCCACATTTGAAGCCATCTCCATAAGGAGGTTCCTTGATGTCCATCATCTTCTTTGAGATAGGCTAGGTGTTGTCAGAAGTTAACCTGTCTTATTGTCAATGAATCTTTAAAATAATAAAAACATCTTTAAGTGTCATATTCTGTAGGTCTCTGAGGTTTATCCAGACCTTATTCAACTATTTTACCTTATCTATCTATATAATTATATCTATCTGTTTATAGAACTATTTAAATTGTTTACCTGAGCTTGCTTTAGCTTTGATAAGTGGAATCTATCAAAAAATCATCCATTTCACTTAGATTTCCCAATCTTGTGGAGTACAGGCTTTTGAAGTAAGACCCAAAGATTCTTTGGATTTTCCCAGTGTCTGTTGTGTCCCCTTTTTTATTTCTGATTTTTGGTAATTTGAATATTGTATCTCTCCTTTTAAGTTAATGTGCCCAAAGGTTTGTCTACCTGTTGATTTTCTCAAATGACTAACTCTTGATTTCCTTGATACTTTGTATTCTTCTCTTTGTTTCTCATTTATTGATTTCATCCCTGAGCTTATTTCCTGCCATCCTCACATCTTGTGTGTGTTTTCTTCTTTTTATTCTAGAGCTTTCAGGTATGTTGAAAGTTCCTAGTAAGAGATCTCTTCGATATCTTTATGAAGGTACTTAGTGATATGAACTTTCCTCTTAACACTGCTTTCATTGTGTCCCACATGTTTGGGTATGTTTTGCATTTGTTTTCATTGAATTCTAGAAAGTCTTTAACTTGTTTCTTCCATGAACCAATGGCAATTGGGTGGAAAGTTGTTCAGTTTCCAAGAATTTTTAGGTCTTTTGTTGTTTTTGTTGTTGAAGTCCAGCTTCAAACCATGATTATATCATAAGATACAAGGATTAATTTCAATTTTCCTGTATCTGTTGAGGTTTGCATTGTGATTGCCTATATGGTTGATTTTGGAGAAGGTTCTGTGTGGTGCTGAGAAGGTATATTTCTGTGTGTTTGGGTCAGTGTTATATGGATATTGTTATGTCCGTTTGATTTATGACATCTATTAGTTTCATTATTTCTCTGTTTACTTTATGTTTCAATGACCTGTCCAGTAGAGTATCAAAGTTCCCATTATTGATGTGTGGGGATTGAGTGATTTAAGCTTTAGTAACGTTTCTTTTATGAATATGAGTACTCTTTCATTTAGGGCAGAGATGTTCAGAATTGAGACATCTTGATGGACCACAGCCTGTAAGCCACTCTAATAAGTTCCTTTTATATATCAATTCAATCTATCAGTTCTGTTCCTATAGAGAACCCTGACTAACACAACACAACTGTCTATCCTTTCAGATCTATGGTTTTCCTTTATCAGTATTCCCACCAAAGATACCTGAGAAACTGTGCTATGATTTCATTTTTGCTAATCTCAAAGATGCGAGGAGAAAGAGCACTTATCCAAATCATTGTAGAGAAATTAATTAAAGCAAGCAACTAATTAAATCAATATTAAAAAGAATGTCATATACACAGGCAGATAGGGGTTACAGAAACAGAATATAAGCATAGCAATTGGGGGCTATAACAACCTTCTAAAATAAAGACATGGCTGGAAGGTGATCATAACAAGTTGATCATAACAACAGATGGTCATAAAAACCTTTTAAAACAAGGCATGGTTGGTGTTTCTTGGAATAGGCAGTATAAAAACATGTGTAGTTAAAGTAGGGCTTAGCCCAGTCCTTGAGAAACAGAGACTTAATCATAAGCAGGAATGAACCTAATTTGTTTGTACTATACAAAGACTTTCAAGTCTAGGATGAAAGCAGACTACTTCATCATTATCAAAAAGGAGAAAATTAATATCTTAGCAATTCATTAAGGTAGAGCTTTAGAAGTCACCAAATCTATAATGTTCATGAGATTATTCCTGAGCCACCTATACCCCTGCTTGTGTATATGCTTTCCTTCCCATGGAGCAGCTCCCATTTCATTAACCTCATGTTTAAATTCATGTAAAATGTATTCTTAGTAAAAATATACTTTATACTAGCCCATCCTGAGATTGTTTTCTGTAGTACAGTCTTTGTCAGAGTGAAGATCTCTGAAAGAATTCCCCAGGCTGCTCCAGGCAGTAGTACAGTGCCATTTCTGGCCCATGCCCCATTGCCACTTCTGTAAATAATGAATAGTATCATATTACTTTCTTACAGGTGTTAATAAGTGCATGCTGAGACTGAAGAATGAAATAGTTGTTCAGTTTATGATGCTGTATTTCTCAGCTGCTCTTTAGTATATGCCAGAATCATATATTCATATAGTGCCAAAGAAGCAAGTGCTAATGCTAGTGATGAAATGGACTTGCCAGCAGAGTGAGAGCAAGCAGGCAAAGAAAGAGACCTTCCTTCTTCCAAGTTCTTTATATATGCTTCCACAGAGGGTGTGACACAGATTAAAAGAGAGTCTTCCTACCTTAAGAGATTTAGATTAAAGCTATAAATTCCAAACTCAAAAGATCCAGATGTGGATCTTCTCACTTCAGATGATTTAGGAAAAAAATCCCTCACAGGTGTTCCCAGCCTCTTGGCTTTTAATTAATTCTAGGTGTAGTCAAGTTGACAACTAAGAATAGTCTTCAGAGGGGTTAAAATACATCTTTTGATAGATATGGAATTTTAGGGGGAAATTTCCAGAAAATTCCAGGTTTATAAGTCAGAAAAAAAGCTTGCCATATTTAAAGGTCATATGCAGTTAAGCCTTCGACGTGATTTTTACTACAAATGTCTCTACATTAAGAATATCACAATATAGACAACCTTTATAGAATTCTTTAAACTGTTGGAGTTCTTGTGTTTCATCTGGAGAGAGGCTTCATCCAGACTCCAAGATATATGATTCTTTCTCTTTCTATGTCTTTTTATTGTTCCTGTCTTCTATTCTTCCTCATGTTCTTCTTTCCTATCTCCTTTATTTTCTCCTCTGTTTATTATCATTTTTCACTCCAATCAATCTTTACAGTATACACAGGACACTGCCTTATGTAACAAAGTCAGAAATGTAATGAAGAGAGGATTGCTTTGTTAACAATAGTAAAAATTAGTGGTTTAACTCATTTCCTTTCTGAGACAATGGGATTAAGAAACTTTTTGTCTCTACCCCATGCCAAGGTAGTTGTGTAAATTATGCCATAGCTAAGAAAACTATTGTCTTTCATTTGGAGAAAATTAACAATGGTGGAATAATTCTAAAATAGATACATAGTGAAACATGAGTATGCACTCATGAAATTACTAAACAGATGTTTACTGACCTCTTTTGTATGTGCTGGCATTTTAAATACAGAATTGCATAAAACTAATCCCTTTTTTATGTAATGGATTAAAATTTCAAAGAGGGTATTTTTTTGAAAATCATTATTTCATATTGCATAAAAATATGTCCTCTGCAATCAGAGAGTTCTGTACTTCAAAGATGACTTAGCTTCATAATAGTTATGGGACTTGGATAATTACTTAGTATCTTTAAGCCTTTAATTTATAATTGATAAAGGAACTAGTGCCTCAAGAATGGTTATTATTATGAAAGTTACATGCTGATCTTATTGTCTGGCACTGAAGGTTGCATGTGCTAGAAGAGGGCTCTGTCACTAAATCACATCAGCAACACATTGTAGATTTTTTTAACATAAAAATAAGTGCAAAACTGGATTGTGGAAGATGATTGTGCAATTCTATAATTTTATTGGGAAATCATGAACTTGTATATTTAGGTGCATTGATTTATAAGTGTATTACTTACACCTCAACAGAAAGTAGATGTAAATTATAACATTCTAGAAGTTCAGAAAGAAAAGGATGATATTCTTCACAAAAGGGAAAGGACAAGGCTTAGACAGGTAGGGAAGCCTGCCTAAGAGATTCTTAAAGAAAGATTTTATTCCTAAAAGCAAACATGAAATCACCAGGTAAAGAAAAGCATTTTTCCAAAACACAAGAATAAAAGATTTGGATGGTAAATCTTGAATATTGTATTAAAAGTTTTAGATGTGATCTCTGAGACTAGTGGAGAAATTTAAGAGTCATTAGCCAAAAATAAAAAAAGTAGTGCAGTTGTGTTATATTGATGTAAATGAGAAAAACAGACAGTTCACATTAGAAGTGATGAGGGGCTGGACAAGTGCAGAGATCAGGAAGGAAGAATCAAATGTGAAACTCAGTAAAAGCAAGAGATGATGCCTCAATGATCTAAATAGTCTCACTAACTAATGGGCACTGCAGAAAGAGTCAAAATGACTCCAGCTTGTGATACTAAGCAAAATAAACTTGCAAATAGCTATTCTGTAGGCACACATAGCAAGTTATTAAGTATGACACTGAAGTTCTGGAACCCTTCATGTACGATATAATGCTTGTTTGACACTGAGCTATTAAATAAGATATTTAGTCTACATTCCATACCTAACCCTTTAACCTCCTTGCCTGAAGTTCTTGGATCTCTGTATTGCTATAACTACTCATGTATGAAAGAGTCATTTGGGGGCAATTATCTGAAGCTTCCATCAAATTATCAAAAAGTCTTTGACCTCATAATAGGTTAAGGAGGACTTCTCTGAGCAATGTCAGTTGAATGAAAGAAACCAGGGTTTCTTTGAACGTCCCACCATCCTTCCATCCAAGAATAGCTCATATGAATTCAGAGACAGGTTTGAATCCATGCCTTTGAATTGTGTTTGAATTGATGCCTAAATCATTTTCCAGTTCCATCTTTCCACTTCAGAGTCAGTGTCCTGATCCAGGTTCCAGATAATTTGGCCATGGCTGCAATGATTCCCATGCAAAATAAAACACATTTTAAAGATGTTCTTCTAGTTCATATTTAATTACAAAAAAATATTATCCTCAAAAGCATTTCAATGAAACATGTCCGCTAATTTCATAAGCACAACTAATGCTAGTTTTCTGGGGAATAAATGTGCATTTAAAAATTCAGTATGCCTGGTTGTGATGCCCCTTTGCCAAATGGGGCAGACATAAGAGCTGGCCCTGGGGTCATGAGAGCAGGTGAACTGGCCCTACTCTTCACCTGGACAGCATTATTGAGCTGGACCTGATGGAGAAGGCATGGAGATGAGCCAGGCCTGAGGGTGTGTGAGTGGAAGAACTGGACTTGTTAGAGTGGGCAGCACATGGAAACTTGCTCCTGAGGCCTGGGTACAGGTGGTCCATCCCCAAGAGGCCATGACAGCAGGAGAGATGATCCTGCCTCCTGCCGATGGTGGCATTGGGTGACCTAAGTAGTGCAGTGTTGGAGAGCATACGCTGGTGTTGAGGGAAAGGCATAGTCAGCCGGCTGATCAGCTCAGCTGTCACCCAGACCCAAATTCAGGGCTTTGAGTTGGTCCACCACAATATCTACATCGCCTGTGAACTGCTAACGGTGTGTGAAAAGGTCAGTCCTGCCAATCCAAAGCTGCAGGATCTCCTTGACACTGGGTAACAACAGGATAACCAGGAGTCCCAGTGAGGAGCTTAGGTTGATAGTTCACAGAAGCCAGAGACCTCAAACCTGGCCATTGACTCTTTGCAATGAACATCTGCAAGTGAAGATGTGTGCATGGATAGGGGAGTATGTTGCAGGACACGCTGTAACACACTATAGCTTCCACAATGAGATGTCGCCTAGGCTTTGTTTTGTTTTATTTATTTTGTTTGTGTGTAAGTGTGTGTTTTCTATTTTGAGGGGGAGGGGAGGTTGCAAGGGCAGAAGGATGCTATGAGGGGATGGGGAGACGAGTGGCACTGGGGTGCGTTGGTGTTAAACTCATAAGGAATCAATAAAAAGTTTAAAAAACATTCTTAAATGAGGATAAAAATCATTTGTGTTATATGATAGTGGAAAGGTATAACATTTTTTAAAAACACGTTGTTACTCTATGACACTAGCATGGGCTTAAAAGGCAAATTAGTGCAGAAAATTTAAGAATACGCTGTTTCACTATGGAAGGAACATAAACGGAACAGCTGCAAACTAGCTAGACATGGTTTCTTTTCTCTTCAGCTCGATTTTACCTTGTGCTTGTTAAGATACAAAACCAAAATAGCAACATGTTAAGTATCATTTGATTGGGCTGCATAAAAGCATGACTCTGTTAGAGAAACAGCTGTTGGGGTGGAGCAGAACACGTGGTTCAATTTCATTTTTAGCAACTAATATGCTATCCACTTAAAAAAAAAAGCAAGCCTAGAATTGAGCCCAGCTGGAAGAACTCAGAATCTCAAGTGTTGGGTAAGAAGAGAGGGTGTCTCCTTCCTGGGGGTTTGCATGTCTCCACCTGGAGAACCAATAAAGTTCGCACTAAAAAGAGATGACTGAACCAAGGAATGTCTGGTACCCTTGTTTATGTGGGCTGGAGGAAGAAATATATGAGCTCATGAAAATAGCCTCACAGACTATCGTAGTTACTTTTCTATTGCTGTAAGACGCCATGATTAAGGCAACATGCAAAGGAAAGCGTTTATTTGGAGATTACAGTTTCAGAGGGTTGGAGTTCATGAGCATCATAGAAGGGAACATGGCAGCATGCAGGCAGACAGGCAGACAGGCATGGCTCTGGAACAGCAGTTGAGAGCTCACAGCTTCAGACACAACCACGAGGCAGAGAAAACTAACTAGTAGTGGAATGGGCTTTTGAAACTGTAAAGCCTACTTCCCATGACACACCTCTTCCAACAAGGTCAGACCTTCTAATGCTTCCCAAAAAGTTCCACTAACTGGGAACCAAGTATTCAAAAAATGGGCCTACAGAGGCATCCTCATTCAAACCAAACAAATGACTGCTTTTTTGTGGTACTTAAAAACAGCACAACACTGAGTGACACTCATAGGACCAAGGATCAAGATTTGGGGGAGGGGGCATGAAAGGAGATGTTATTAGGAGGATAAACCATAAAATTTAATGCTGAGGATAGAAAAGCCAGATGAGTAATATTACAGAGAGAGAAAGGGCATACATCCTAACAAAGATGGAAAATGGCAAGACTGTGTGTTGTGGCTTCCCTTGCAACTGTGTTTAAGACTTACAAGTGGCTGAGCTGTGTGGGCAAAGTGGGTAAAACTGAAATATAGATACTCTTGGACTTATGACAAGGAGACATGCCAATAAACTCATTTTAAGCTAAAAATAATTTAATTCTCAAATGCAGTTTAAGTGCTTAATTTAACAAATGATATGGCTCACCAACACAGTAAACCCTGGAGTGGGGATTGTGTGGGGGCCATCTCTAAGGGACAGTCTGTGGCTTCGCTATCCTTGTCTGTAGCATGCCAGAAGGCTATTTCTGTATTTCATGCTTGAACTGCTTTAGAAGGCTCACCGTGGGCCAAAGCAGTATATTTATCTTTGGACAACACTAGCTTGTAGAAAAATCATCCTTTTACTAAGCGGAAATCTGCCTCCTGGGGGAAGACTGCAATGCTGTCAGCCTTATGTCCACTAGCAAATCAGAAAAACTCTTTCTGTGACCTGAAGACCCTTGGGCACATAAAGAAATGAGTGAGAGTAGAAATCTCTCAGATTGCCATAAAACATGACATAGTTTTGAAGCTCCAATTATTAAAATACTTCAAAGATTTAATATACCAAGGATCTGCTGGAGTTTAGAGCCAAATCTCAAAGGCTTAGGTTTACATTTTAAGTACTAAATAGATTTTTAATGACTATATTTCGGTTTGTTTGCCATATGGATGTTATTTTTATGCCTGAAGATTTCCAAGTAGGAGATAGGAGATAGGAGATAGGTGTCAAATGTTCATTCCCATATATCTCATCAAAAACAAAACAAAACAAACAAACAAAAAAACAAAACAACAACAACAACTCTAGCCCTGATCATCATATTACAGTTTGGGAATTTATGGTTTTAGATATACAAATAATGACTGTAAGCTGTGCTGCGGAGTGGATGTATGAGTCTCCATTACATCGCCCCAATATTTCCTACTTGCTGACCTCCATTCTGCCCTAAGAAGATACACAGGGGTATTCCACTGCTACAACAGGCCCTTGGACATATGCAGACAGCTCTCATGTCAATGCTAAAGCCTTCCTTTCCGTGAATAAATGTCCTTAGGGCTTTAATAACAGCCTGCTATAACAAGCTTTCCAAACACTCATTGCTAAGAATTAAGTTTCTGTTATTCCAGAATCAGTATGTTGAATCACAATTCCCCATAATAATACTATTTTTGAGATGAGTCATTTAGGAGGTATTCACGTTCAGATTTATTCATGAGGGTGGAGCTTTTATTATGAGATTAGTGTCTTTCACAGTGAAGGGACCAAAGCTTGCTCTTCCTGTGCTTACACCTAGGAAAGGCTGAATGATACCAGAGAACCCAGTCTAAAACCCTGTTACGTTGGAATCCTGGTTTTATATTTCTTGCTCTGTACCTCTGAGAAATTAACTTTTGTCATGTAAGCCACACATCAACAAAAATTTGCTTTGTAGTAGCCTCAAACTGGCCAACACCTTTGCCAGTTATTTTCCTCTCTTTAGTGTATTTGAGTTGTGCCAATTTGCCTGAAATATACCACAGAGGTAGAATAGAAAAGCTAACTTCACCAATCAAGATGCCACCACAAACTAAGTTCTTGATATTAGGATTCTAATTACAATAGATTTAGGATTCTAAATACAATAGGTCTAAGCCTATCCTTCTTTCTATAATAATAAACCATCTCTGTTGCCTTGATACTTACCTTAAAAGCTGTCTTGCTAGGACTACAGCTAATAATCCAGTAGTTACTGAAGACTGACTAAATATATGGTAGGCTTCATAATAGATAAAAAGGTGATCTCCTGAGACTCTAGGAGCTAGTCTTCATCATCAAGAATTATATAAATTATACCACATCAGCTGTTTCCAAAGCCAAAAGAACTAAGGCAACCAACAGAGGGAAATTCTGTATGTGCTAAAATGATAAAGGTTACTACAAAGAGAAAATGGCACTTTTCACTTAAAAGGTCTCCTAAAAAGAAGAATTCATTTGCCATGCAAATACTTATTTTTATACTTATACCATGCCAGAAACAAATGGAATACCATAAATTTGATGAAGAGAATTATCTGATGTACCCTAGCTTCCAAAAGCATCAAGTATTTCCCAAGTGCTCGAACGCTTTGCTAAACAGGCCTTCAGAAAAGCAGAAAAGATGACAAAGTCAGTTAACACTTCCCTTTCAGAAGTCCACTGGCATGAAAAAGGACACACAATAGCCACATATCCACATCTGTCACCAACTATCATTGATTTTCACTTTGCTAAGATGCATTTAACATAGATACCCTCGTTGGCTTATACAACTGAGTCATCGGCATTAGGCTGGAAAGAAAATAAAAGACTACAGGCTGCTCACAGGCTGGTGATTATGCATTGGCTCATGACAAAAGATCTATGCATAGCCCTGCCTCATCACTACCCTCAGATACCAGAATCATAAATCTAAATAATCTGAAGTCTACTATGGCTCTGTTAACATATAACAAAATTTAGATCCCAGAAAATATCTAGTGCACCAAAGGAGAAGAGTTATGGTTACTTTATAATCTCATGTATATTTTTGACACTGAAAAGACTCCAGGAGAATAGTCAGAGCTTGTTGTAGCACTATGCTGAACCACCTCTAATCCTGCTGATGAATTTGGTGGGAAAATTCTCAACAACTTCTTGATAGTGCCTGTTTTCTGCATAGAGAGAATAGGTAGTAGTTAAAGGAATATCATGTGTTTGAAAACTAGGCTAACACTCTCCATGTACAAATGGAAAACCTGGAGCCAAAGATTCCAGGTTTCACTCAAGATCACACAGCTAGTTTAATATGAACTGATTTTTATAATCCATCGTGTCTTTTTAATTGTTGTTTATCTTTATATTTAATTTCAACCTTTGGTTTAGAAAAGTTAAGCATATTAAATATAGATAGACACCAATTCAGAAGCTCTTGGGTTTAAGTCTGGGTCTGGCTTTGTTAAGTAGAAAACTGTGTAAAGCAAAATACGAAGGAACATACATTTAGTTCCATCAAATACGTTCATTCCACAGTTGAGAAAACAAGTTTAGGGAGAAGTTTCAATGAATAAAAACAGGATCTCTAATTGAGTCATGTCTCCTATATTCCATTTTCTGGTATCCCCCACAGGGGCATTCTTAATTAATAAAATCCCCTTATTAGGGGGTAGAGTACACACTCCTCCTACAGAGGACCCAAGTGACTTCAGTTCCCAGTACCCACACTGAGCAGACCACAAGCATCTTCAAGTTTTTCCAGTTCCCTCTTCTAGCCTCTGAGGGTACCTGCACTAATAGGAATATACCAGCACTACACACACACACACACACACACACACACACACACACACACACACACACAAGTATGTATAATTTAAAATGACATAAATCTTTATAAAATTGATTTATATAATGAAATGGGAGGAATTATATTTGTTATAAAATTACTCATTAAATAAGCATTTGTTTAGTGCTTGTTATATGACAAGCATTGGGCTTTAGGCATTAACCATAAAGACAGCCAGTGAGAGGAACTGCCTTGCATGACTGAACACCCAAAAAGGGTTATATAAACTTCTAAGAAAGAGAGAGGAAAGGTCAGCAATCTTTCTAAGCCATAAAAAATCCATAAATGAGGCAAGGCATAGAATATGAGTCCAGCTTTGGGAATGTAATTAAGTGAATGGGAATAAAATAATCATAGATGTGGGATGCCAGACAAGAGACAGGTTGAAGGGCTTATAGGAGAAAAACATCTGTGTAAGTTGATAGCACTGTAGGAGATTATTAGAGACTAAACTGGGGACAACTACAAAGCAAGAATCATTGTATTTATCATACACATTGAAGAAATTTTTTTAAAAAGCATAATCCATTTTGTTTATTCTTCATGGTGGTGGAAATGAACTAAGACGTGTATAGTAGTCCTTTCAGCATCTTCTGCAGTGCTGCCTTAATGGCTGAGAATTGCCTTCATTTATTTGTCTTGGAAGGTCCTTCCTTATTTTTTATTCCTTAGTCAATTTTAAAAGATGGCTTTGTTGGACTTAGCCATCTTTACTGGGAGTCATTTAATTTCAGGTTTTGAAATATCTCTTCCGATGCTGCTCCATCTTTCAGAGTTGCTAATGACAGATCTCAATTCTGGTGTGTTTTGACTTTGAAGATGTTTTTCTACTACTTTCATTTTTTTTATTTTGTTTTGTTTTGTTTTATTTTGTTTTTTTTGCTTGGTATGTCTATTTTGACTATATGCCATCCAGTTACTCTTCTCTAGTCATGCCTATTTGTGATTCTAAATAAATTCTTAGTGAGTTTGGGTCTCTATTTGCACTGTAAATTTGGGGGAAATTTAGTTGTAACTTCACCAAGTAGCAATTAGAGATCATTTTTGTTTTTTAGTTAGATATCACTATGGTCTGATAAGATACAACTAATTGTTTCAATTTTTCATTTATTATGGTATATTTTGTGACACACAATGTGATAAATTTTAGAGAAGAATTCCCTACTGAGAGGAATATGTATTTCTTATCTGTTGGTCGAGTGTTCTATAGATAACTGTTAAATCCAACAGATCTGTAGTATAATTTAACTTTAGAGTTCTTATTGAAATTTTTATTTGGAAGACCTATGTAAATGTTACAGAAGATTGTTGAAGTCTCTTGTTATTGAATATGTACCAGTGTGGTCATTTATGTCATTTGGTGTTTGTTTCATGCAATTGCAATCTCCAAAATTTGATGCATAAATATTTACTATAGTTACATCACCTTCATGAATTTCTTTTATCAACATATAGTGATACTTTCTATCTCTTCCAATTACTTTTGGTTTGAAGTCTATTTTATTGACCATGAGAATTGCTGTGACAGCTAGTTTGAAATTTTCATTTGTTTGGTAGATTGCTTTCCAACCTTTGACTCTCAGTATACAGATATATTGCCTACCTATAAATATTTTGTAGAGACGGAAGACAGTTGCATTGTGTTTCTTAAACCACTCCATTGTCTGTGTCTTTTAATTGATGAGTTAAGGTAATTTGCATTCAAGGTTATAACTGAGAAGTATTTCCTTATACTGGTTATAGTTCTATTGTTTGTTGTTCTTGTTAATTGGTTGATTTAGTTATTTTCTTCTTTTCCTGGTATTCACGGATGCTGCTGTTTTGACATTTTGGACATAATTGATGTCTTTCCTGAATGTTTCTATTCATCTTTTGCTTTCCTATACTGTATTCTTTGCTATGTTCTCATGTGCATATTATTCTTTCTCTACATACAATATTGCTTTAAGAATTCCATACATGGTTGGCTAAGTTGTGAATTGCATTACCTTGCATTTATCTTTAAATATTCTTATTTCTCATTTATTTTTAACTTTGAAACTTTGCTGGGTATAGCAATTTTGATTGAGAAGTATTCAACTTAAATGCTTGGGATATATATATATATATATATATATATATATATATATATATATATATATATATCACTCCATTGGTATTAGGTTCTAGTTTCCCTGTATATATTTTAATGATGTTTCTCCATTTTGTAATTTTGACACCTTACCTATGCTATGTCATGAATCAATTTCTCCTGTGGCTCTGTCTAATTGGACCTCTAAATATTTTCTGTGTTTGGGTGTCAACTTTCTTCTGCAGAGTTCAGAAATTTTCAGCTATAATTTCAGTGATAATCTAAGCCATTAGTTTTATCCCAGCTACTTCTTATATGTAATAAATTATTAAGTTTGTTTTTAATTGTATCTCATATTTCTTGGAGGCTGTTGTCATTCTTATTGATAATGATGTGGGAGTGTGTGTGTGTTATTGCCTCAACCTTGTCCACTATCCATGTTATTCAATTTTATCTTTGCTCTTATCTATTGATGTTCTCGTATTATGTGTTTGATAGATCCATTCATTCATTTCCATAATTTCTGTTCAGTATACTTTTGTGTGTCTCTATTTTCTTTTTTAAAATATATTTTATTAATTTATTCATATTACATCTCAATTGTTATCCCATCCCTTGTGTCTTCCCATTCCTCCCTCCCTCCCATTTCTCTTTACTCCCCTCCCTTATGACTGTGCTGAGGGGGACCTCCTCCCCCTGTATATGCTCATAGGTTATCAAGTCTCTTCTTGGTAGCCTGCTGTCCTTCCTCTGAGTGGCACCAGGCCTCCCCATCCAGGGGACGTGGTCAAATATGGGGCACCAGAGTTCATGTAAAAGTCAGTCCCCACTCTCCACTCAACTGTGAAGAATGTCCTGTCCATTGGCTAGATCTGGGTAGGGGGTTGAAGTTTACTGCACATATTGTCCTTGGCTGGTGCCATAGTTTGAGCGGGACTCCTGGGCCCAGATATGCCTGTCGTAATGATCTACTTGTAGGTTTCTAGGACCCTCTGGATCCTTCTATTTCCCCATTCTCCTATGCTTCTCTCACCTAGAGTCCCAATAGGATGTCCTCCCTTCTGTCCCACTTTCCTGGTAAGTGAAGACTTTCATGGGACATGCCCCTTGGGCTAGTGTCCAGATATAAGTGAATATATCCCATTTGAGTCTTTCTGCTTCTGGGTTAACTCACTCCTTAGGATCATTTCTAGTTCAATTCATTTGTCCACAAATTTCGGGAATTCCTTGTTTTTAATAGCTGAGTATAAATGTGGGGGGAAAAAGAGAAACCACAGTTTCTTTATCCATTCTTCTACTGAGGGACACTTACGCTGTTTGTGTCTCTATTTTCTTTCTCTACTTTTTTTATATTAATTTTTTTCTTCATAGTTCTGATTATTTCTTTTTTTCTATTTTTATAATTTATTTTTATTTTGAGGGAGTTGTTTGTTTGTTTTGTGTTTATTGAGACAGGGTTTCTCTGTGTAACCTAGGCTGTCCTCGACTCGCTTTTAGGCCACGCTGGCCTCAAACTCACAGTTGATCTGCCTGCCTCTGCCTCCCAAGTGCAGGGATTAAAGGCATGTGCTACCATGCCTGGCTTTGATTTTTTTTTTTAATTTACTCACTTTACAACCTGATTATAGCTCCATCCCTAGTTGCCTTCTGGTCCCATACTCACTCCCTCTCCCGTCCCCTTCCCTGTAGTCCTCAGAAAGGAAGAGCTTTCCTCCCCTAACATTTAAAGTTCTGATTATTTCATGCATTTTAATAATGTTATTGTCTATGTCTTGAATAGACTTTATAAGCTGGTTTTTTTTTTCATGTCTTGGACTCAATATCTTGTCTATTTGAGTCCTCTCCTTTCTCTTTAAAGATTTAAATAATAGTATTCTGGGGCCTTCAAGGATGATTTGGTGGTTAAGAGCTTTGTTGTTCTTGCAGAGGACTGAGTTAAGTTTCCAACATCCACTTGGTGGCTCATAACCTATTTATAACTACAGCTCCAGGTGAATAGATATACATGTATGTAGGCATAACACTCAGACACATAAAAAAGAAATGACTAGTGTTCTGAACTCATCTTCTGCCGTGTCTGCTAACCGATCATCTTTATTTTTTGTTTACTCTTTATGGAGTTCTCATAGAGGAATGCTGCCTCCTTTTTGTTGTGTTTTACACATCTGCAAAAGTGTACATATCTTCGGTAGCTTTTTTCCCTTTGACACACTTTTCATTTTGTTTCATGTGAGATCTGCAAGTAGACTTTCTTCACTTGAATTTATGATTGGGGAAAATTTAACTTCCATAATAATTATGATGGCTTTGAGGAAAAATTGAGGATTTCTGCAGAGGACGATACTACGCTTTTAACTTGTATCACCTATGAGATGTGGAAAAAGTAGATTAGAGTACTATCTCTCCATACGCTATTTAAGGTCACTTGTTCTGAAGTTTCTAAGTATGCTGTTCAAGAGTATCCTAATGTACTGGAATCATTTTGAGAAGGTATCCAGCTTCTCTGACTTCTGTGGCTACCCTTGAAGGCTTGCTTCTAATTGCCTGCTCTCCTGCCTAGAGGGGTCCACTTTGGCCTTCCTTGCCGCATGCTATACTCCATCTCTCTGGGGCTGAGTGACCCACCTGGTTCACCCATGAGGTCATTCTGCTCTCCTCTGATGCTCTGATTCTCAGATGTCTGGGCAACCTAGAGAGTTGCATCCCCTCCCTAAGGGGTCTGAGCATCTCAAATAGCTCCAAGCCCCTTCTCGTCTCATTCCTGGCCAGTCACTGCTTGCGTTTTATTAAACAAACTTTCCAACCTCACTGAAAAGACATCTTCTCACAGTTTCTAGTAGTAAATGACATGAGAGCCCTTAACGGAAATTACCATAATTGAGTGTCAGACAATCTTTAAACGTGTGAATCTGTTTTGGCTGCTCTACTATTAAGCTGCCAAATTGCACATTTTTGGTAATTAGCAAAACATCTGTACTGGGATTAATGTGTCAGGAAAAGCAGCTGCTTCATTGATAAGAGAGTAAAGTGGGGGGTTTGGGCATGAACTACACTTTAGCACAGCTGTTTTCTATTTGAAGAAAGGATAAAGGGTAGACACTGAGTCAGTGGAAAAGCATCAAGACAGAAGTGAAAAGGACATGAATTGAAATCACATTGGCCCTAAATTGACTCAAGTGCATACCACTGGCATATGGTGAACAAAGTTCTCCTGCTCTCCACAGTCCTGGGAGCGGGCCTCATTTACCACAAATTATTCCAGTAAAAATATTTATGAAAGCAACACAAAGGCAGTGTTAAGAGCACTGATGACCCCCTTGGAGTTTATACTTCATCTCTCTACAACAGCAGGACTTGAAAACTCTCCTCCCAGGGAATGATGAAAGAGTCTCAGTTAAACTAGGTGTTTTGAGCACATCTTCCTGGCAGTGGCCACAGACTAGGAGGAGAATAAGGAAAACACAAGTGGATTACAGGAATCTTTCCTTGAAAAAGGCTGTTTGACTGGGAAAAGCTGGAAAAGTTATTACAAGAAATGAACTCTGGCTATGTACCAGGAAAATGTACCTGGCTGAATTAATTCACTTACTCAAGTAAATCAATCAGCATATACTTATTGAGCACATGCTACATTTGAGGCCATGTGCTAAATGCAAGGAAATAGATACATAAGTTTATATGTGCTCTTATTATTTTCAAAATCCATGGCAAATTAAAACTATTAAAAGGGACTGCTGAAATAATTATTTAAACTTCAAACTTATTACAAAAGTCAATCATGCAACAAATTCTGAGGGTGCACAGTTTTTACTCCCTTTGACTGGTCTGTACAGTAGTGTTGGTCAAGTCTAGTTAATACATCTGTATCTTTATTCAAGAGCTTTGGACTACCCATTTATTTATAACCCCGTCAACTTAGATCACATTAGCTAGAGTCCTACCATAATACTTTCTCCATACCCTTCTTGCAGGATCCGTTTAGCTTCTCACTCATTAGCTCCCACTCTGACTCTTGCTTGTAATTTCTTATACTTCTATTTCCCCATGCTCACTACTCAGTAGATACCCCTCCAAAAGAAGATTCAATAAAAATGGCATCACTTAGTGAATGGCAGAACAAGGCCTGAGCTAGGCTAACCTGGTGTTTTGTTTAGCTTTACTTTGCTGTGCTATGCTTTGTTTTGTTTGTGTTTGTGTCTGGTTTTTCTACAACAAAGAGCTTAATAAAACCTTTGACAAATAATTGTATAGCTTTTTTTGTGGATATATGAACAAATGCCTGCTCACCATACGTAGTAAGCCAGCAACAGGTCAAAGTAATAATTCTACCGAAGTCCAACTTGTTGAATTCATGAGTTTATTGGAGCAAATCACAAAATATAATTGATAACTGTCATACAGAAGATAGGTGGCTCAAAAGCAGCTGCCTCACTAAAAAACATGTAACAACCTGAGTAACCCAAGTCACTGGAGAAGACAGAGAATCTCCTCTCCATCCAGAAGTCTGCATTACATATATAATCTTAGAGGGAGACCTTGTAAAAAAGTTTAGGAAGACTTCCTGAGACTTGTGAGTTGTTTGCTTCCTGAGTCTTAAACACATTTCCTCTGAGATAAACTTTCTCCTGTGATGCTTCCTGTATGTAAATGAAACTCATTTCAGGATGGAAATATTTGGATTCCAAAACTACTGCTGCATGATGAGTGAGAAGATAATCCTTGTCTTTTATGTCCTGTGTAGTGCCAAATACATATCTGAGACATGATGATGAAAATCAAAATAAACAAAATTGGTATTGACTCTGATCACCATGGTTGCATTCAATTCTTTAAAAGTGATATTGTTGCTATTGATGATGCAATCATCAACCTCAACTTCAACAGCACAATCAAGACTGAGAATGGGAAAACTTTCATTAATGGGACAGTCATTGCAATACCTCCATGTCACTTACGTCAAACAGGGTGATGGTCAGGACAAGTATACTGTAGAATATACTAGAATCTAAACTACCATGGGGAAAGATGAAAGCATCGGAAATGGTGTGAAGCCAAAGAATCATCCTTTCTGTGGTTTTCGTGGATATAAATGAGAAAAATAGCAACTCACTCAATATTGTCATCATTGCCTCCTGTACTACCAGTTATTTAGCCTTTGGCCAAGGTCATCCATGACAACCTCAGAATTGTAAAGATGCACATGACCACAGTGTATGACATCACCTCCATCTAGAATAGCAAGGAAGACATCTCTGGGAAACTGTGAAACTGTGACTGCCCAGAACAGCACTCATGTATCCACTGACACTGCCAAAGTTGTGGGCAAAGTCATTCTGGAGCTTAATGGTCAACTTACTGGCATGGCCTTCTGAATTTTTACGCCCAATGTTTTCATCATGGACCTGAACAGCCACCTAAATAAAGAACCCAAATATGGTACCAAAAAGGTGGTGAAGCAGGCTTCAGAGGATCCCCTAAAGGAATCATGAGCTATATTTAAGACCAATTATTTTACTACACCTTTTATTCAGGAGATGGCATTGCCTTCACTGGCCACTTTTTCAAGTTCATTTGTTAGTATGACAAAAAAACTTGACTATAGAAAAAGGTGACAGACCTTATGCTCTACATGGACTATAAGAAATATGATCCTTGAACCACCCAATGCAACAAGAGCAGGAAATAAGGAGAGGTCCTGCTGCAACTTAGCAGTTCCTTTGGATGAGATAGACTTAGACAACTCTTTTTTTTTTTTTTACCTTTTTGTATAATCAATAAAGTTTACTGCACTCCCAATGCAAGATAGAATATCTTCATTTTTAGTATTACTAAGAACCATAAACCCTAGCCTAGAATCGGACTCATCAGGATAATTTCCTTAGTTGTTATTAGGAGAATTCTCCCTTCCATTCTATCTGTATGTGTTGATTAAGGTAAGAAAAACTTAAAGAAAATGAAATTTAAAAACATTGATGAATCCACATTTTCCAAAAGTATATTAATTATTTCATTGCAATCCCACTGAGAAAGATAAAGGGTATTCAATGTTCCTTGGGACACTGGATATGTATGAAAAACCATTAAATGCTGCAAAAATCTCTTTCAAAGATCACTGTCAATATTCATGCTAACTTTTTCACTGAGTTTGTACTGCAGCATTCCTTCTGATGTTCAATTTCCTTTGAATAAGCAAAGACCAGAGATGGGACAATTCTGATTCCCTAATTAGCAGCTGTTGAGTATTCTCTTACTGTCTTTCTTAGAAGGACCATCAACCTAAAATCCAGTATTACTATAATGCTAGTACCCACCATCTTGAATATTTTACTGTACCTTGAAACAACCATGTCAAAGATTGAAGCTGACTGCCCTGGCTCCCAAAGATGTGGCCCCAGCCAGGGCTGTTTGAAATAGTTTATTTTAGACCTATCACAATCATAGGCCTCAGGAAAACTTTAGATAACTTTGCAACCATTTCCACCCTGACCAGAAGCAAGTAATTCTCCTGGGAGAACTCCTGTGACTGGAGCTAAGAGGCAAGCATGTGATTACTCCAAAAAAATAGCAATGGCAGCACTAAACACATTCTAGAGCCACTGGGACATTCTCAAATGAGTGGGCTGGTAGACACTCTCTTATATTGCCTCCCCTCGTGGTATTGTATCATTGGGACCAAGGGCTTCTCTCTGGTGCCATTTCATACCTACTTTCAATAGGGCAGACTAAGCTACTAACATAAAAAAAGAAGTAAAAAGGACAGATCTATGGCTCAGTGACTTAGATGTGCCTAGCAGAAGACCAACCAGGGATCCTGTCCACTCATCTCTGGATATTCACACCTAAGTGCTCTCAACCTCTGCCAGTGTCCATTTCCCCCATGGCCCAAGAGGTGCATTGTCTCTTCAGTGAAAGTGGAAGCCTTAACTTGCACCCTAACGCTTGATTGCAGCGCAGAGAAAGGCAGGCATCTGCACTAAGCGAGCAGTTATAGTCATTGCCAAATGAAGCATCAGCCCGGGAACTGAAGAAGTAGCTAAAGGGTTAGAAAACAGCCAGTACAAGAAGGGAATTGAAGGTGGAAAAATAAACAAATGAAGAGAAGAATGGGACTGGCTGAAAAATGATAGTGGCCTAAAAACAGCTGGACAACAGTTCCAGGGAGCTGTCAAGTCTTCAGGACCATGAGTCTCTGTAGAAACTGAGATGCATGACTCTGGACACTGCCTAGGCTAAGGGTCCTGATACCTGAAGCCTGCACAAGGACTATAACACTGGAGAGAGTCACTTGTTGCTGTTGTTTTCTGTCTGCTCCTGACAAACACTTGGGAATTTAGGCTGTTAAAGACCAACCTTTGGGTAAAGCCTTCTTGCCCAACCATACTGCCTATTAAGGTAGATCAAAAGAAAATGACTCCAACAGTTGATGACAGCATTATTTTAGAGTAAATATCTCCATCTAAAACCCATGAGCCAAAATCTGACCTCGCACTTATATCTTTGTAAAGATTTTTTTATAACACACTGTTTGTCACTTGCATATTCTTTTGTGTCTTCTCTCACAGCACACTTACAGAATTTGATAGTTTCCTAGCTGTACCCAGGAAAAGTCCAAAATACTTAACCTATGGAAAAGAAAAATCACTAACCTTAAAGTTAGGTTCTTTCTTCAGGAAATCTTTAAGAATATTTGCACATACTAGCACCAAAATATAACATGTCAAACCACTTCCCTGAGTGAGGACTGGAGGACAAGCCCTCTGATAGTGGGAGAAGAGAATGTAAGACCGGGTACCAAAAAAGCTGAACCAGAGAGTTGAGGAATAAGCTTCAGCTTGTAAGTCTGGGAGTGGAACATTGGCAATTGGCCATAAAAATGATGTTGGTGAACCTGGAAAAATGGACTCTAAGCAAGAAGACTACCAATAACATTAGCTATGTGCTGAGAGTTTAATGCTATTGCAATAGTCCTCACTAAAGTACACACTAGTAGAGTTGGAAACAAACCATACACACTAGCTCCCCAAAATATTAAGATGCAATCCTAGAAATTAGGGGTGAAAGAAAAATAAAGGTTGTGTGTATGTCACAAATACTATTTTTTTTATTAATTTATTCTTGTTACATCTCAATGGTTATCCCCTCCCTTGTATCCTCCCATTCTTCCCTCCCTCCCATTTTCCCCTTACTCCCCTCCCCTATGACTGTTCCTGAGGGGGATTACCTCCCCCTCTATATGTTCATAGGGTATCAAGTCTCCTCTTGGTAACCTGCTGTCCTTCCTCTGGACTCATAAGCCAGCTATCTGAAGCTACTGCTCTTTAAAACTCTCCATTAGAGAGTAAAACAACTTAAGTCTTTTTGACTCCATTGTGGCTCAGAATTATGTGGTCTCAACAGAGAAAGCCTTGACCCGGGCACAGCTGGAGTATCTGCATCACAAGTCATGGCAAAGGGGAGAGTGGACAGGGCTATGGCTATGAGCTGTATGTGCCGCAGCCCTGCAGGCCTGGCTGGAGGAACCGAGGCCAAGTGCAGGCAGCTCTCAGTGTCTGCTGTGTCCATGAGCTAGACGGAAGCCCTGTGAGATATAAGAACAAGTGAAGCAAGGATCTGCTGGATGATGAATGCCTGTGGCAACAAACTGGGAAGCCCTGAAAATTGGTGTGGTCACAAAGATAATACCATAAAGAAAAAAGAGCCCCCACTATAAAGGGCTGCCATGCCAATCAAAGATCAATCTTGCCCTTTGCAGCCTGCAGGAAAACAGCTAACATAGGATCATAGTACAGAGTACCAGATGCAGGACTCCGCAAAATCTGCAGAGACACCTCACAAGCAAGTCCAGGACAGCCAAGGCTACACAGAGAAACCATGTCTCAAAAAGAAAAAGGAGGAAGAGGAGGAGGACGAGGACGAGGAGGACGAGGAGGAGGAGATCTGATACACTGTCACTTCGTGATACCTTCGTGTAACTTTTGCCAGCTCTACTTTTTTATCCTTAGGAAACCGCCATTTGGAAAGACTGCTAATTCCCATCTTACAGACAAGCAGAACCTCTCAGAATGAGTGGTCAAGTAACTTGCTCATAATATCTCCACAGATGTGGTGCATACGGAAAAGGAACTGGGTGCTCCTGGGTGGTCCAAAGGAACTAAACTGAGACCACTAGGTAGAAATTGCTAGAATAAAAAAGTGTTCAGAAGAGGGACTTTCTGTGAGTCAAAGTTAGTTTTCCAAGGATACTATGAACTATCACATAGAGAGTGAGGTGTCCACCAACAGCTGTAGTAGGCAGTTTGTGCATTTCTCTTCGAGCAGTCAATAATATTCTCCAAGAGAATGAGTTGGCTACTTAGATCTGACTAAAACTGACTAACAGATGGCTAATATCTGTCAGGATTCCCGTATGCTTTTTAAAAGTATTTTATTAATTTATTCATATTACATCACAATTGTTAACCTATCCCTTGTATGCTCCCATTCCTCCCTCCCTCCCGCTTTTCCGCTACTCCCCTCCCCTATGTCTGTGGCTGAGGGGGACCTCCTCCCCCTGTATATGCTCATAGGGTATCAAGTCTCTTCCTGTTAGCCTGCTATCATTCCTCAGTCCCTTATGCTTTTTTTAAAAAAGCATTTTTTAATTCTTTTAATTAATTCTTTTTTACATATACATTTATGTTATTACACACACATATATAAAATAAACTATATACAGCAAGTAGAACCATGAAACAATCAGGAATTATATTAATGTTACATTCATAGTGTTTTGGCTATTTACATTTGGCAGCCCTGAAGAAAATATCTTTCCTATATTGGTGAGTCCAAAATTCTGAATGTAAATCAATATCTAGCATACCTCATCTCTATCAACTTAAAACATCTTTCTAGACCTAAAAATTTCTTGACCCCTAAACAACTAAGCTTAATTGTAAAACGAAACTATCTGGTATTCAACCCCATCACAGACTTGAGAAGGCATAAAATTATTTACCTGAGTAAACAGGAAGCGAAGGTTAGTAGCTTCCAAAGTGAAAAAAAAATGGCAGGGACAGTTAGCTGCCTGAACAGATACTGAAAACTCTCTATAACATTGGAGCATCATCTTCAGCCTTCTGGACCAGTATATCTGACAGACATATTTGTGAGGCAAGAACTGTTGAGGATTTGTTTACCGTGTCTTGGCAGAGTTTGGTTGTCGACTCGGCCTGCATCCAAGCTTACTCATTTTAGGCAGAATTCTGTCTGTAGTAGAAATAAGAACATTTCCCCAGTAGTTTGTTTGTCACATTTGAAGCCATCTCCATAAGGAGGTTCCTTGATGCCCATCATCTTTTTTGAGGTAGGCTAGGTGTTGTCAGGAGTTAATCTGTCTTATTGTCAATGAATCTTTAAAATAATAAAAACATCTTTAAGTGTCATATTCTGTAGGTCTCTCATGTTTTTGAAGACCTTATCTAACTATTTTAACTTATCTATCTATAGAATAATATCTACTGTTAAACCTAGGATGTATATTCCTGTAATATATTTAGACTAATAACTGACATGACGATGATTTTATCAACTAACAATTATAATGTATAACTTACTTATCCTAAACAGCCTGCAATAGCACTTTCAAAGTACTGGGAGTAAACCTTGTATTACAATTGAGTTGTATGGGTACAATACCTCATATTAGAGTACAAATATATGTAATGTTTGTGAAGAATTATCTTAAATCAGAATTCTATACCAATGTATCAAAATTAAACGTATTTTGCATCAATATGCAAAATTCTATGCCAGTGTATTGAAATAACCTTGTGAATAACAATTAAGGCATTAAGTTGAGGAGTAGATTCAAAAAACTACTTTTTGTCTTATCATCCCTATATATTTCTATATCCCCCTTATTTCTTTTCAACCCCTATCTCCAAACCTAAGAAAGAATGATAAAGAAAAAGAGACATCCCTGAATTCAACCTTGTTTTCTCTCTAAGACCAATAGTAACTTGTAACCAACTCCCAATGAAAACAAACATCTAAAGCCCAAGAAAGAAACCAAACACTTACCCAACCGTTAATGGAAATGGGGTGTTGTTCTCTAAATGTTTCTTCTGGCTGATTTGGGATGGACAATATATTTTAGGGGTCCAATAAAATTGGGAAGAATGGTTAAATAAGCTAAGAAAAGCATTAGTGGCCCAGTTTCTAAATGTTGAGAAATTCCAAGCAGCTGCCTTCCCATTTCCTTTCCCTGAGTTCCTTCCATTTTCCAAATAGGGTACATTTTAGTAGAGAAAAACAGCATCTAACATATGTATGCCTTATTTTTTATTTAATGGCTATGTAGAAGACGAAAATGCGTATAAAGTAACTCATCAGTATTTAACTTGTAAAGCATTTCAGCTACTTTATAAACAGCTTTATGCAAATCTTTAACTTTTCCAAGCACCGTGGTTATGATCACTATTCCCAATACATAGAAAGGAAAACTGAGGCTGTCAGAGATGTTTCTGGCTAGCTGCTAAATTCAATGTCCATGACTGTTTTATTCTTTACTTCAATTATTTTCATTTGTCTACTGCCAAAGCTTGGGGAGCCTGAGCTCCTAAGGAAATAGTGTCGTACATTAAGGCACAAGCAGGGACACTCAACAATCAAAGATATATTTTAAATTACTTTAACAAGTTTCTGTCCAAGTTATCTTAATATCCTTTTTTCACAGATCCTCTATTTGTCTGCTGTATTTACTCACCTCCTTGACAGTTTGATAGCATTTAGAATGTTTTGAATAGCATTCCTGCAAGTTCCTTCCAATTAACAATCAACAAAATCATCAAAAGACAGGTCTGTTACTTCTTTCTTGAGATGAAAATGACACTAGGGAATGAAGCAATTGGACTATAAAAACAAAAAAAAATATCTTAGGAGCAAGATTTTAGTGCCAGTAAATGCTCACAACTGGCAATGATTTTAGGTGATTCAGGCACACTCAAGTTTACATGAAATAAAATTTTAACTCACGAATTCAACATTCAATGGCCTCTGGCACCAAGGAGCTAAAAGACAAGATAGCCTAAAACTGCATCAATGGAAAAAATCACAGCTGCAGAAAACCACAAAGGAAAGCTAAAAGCTTCTACCTCATTGCTTCCACATCGTGTCTGAGACACCGCACATTTATCAGTGGTCAGCAAGTCCTCCCAGCAAATGGGAAAAAAATCTTTAAATACTTAAGCTATATTTTAAGTTTGAAAGGACACATCTTGCTACAATTTTCTCCTCTAAGTTTTTCACTATACTAAAAAAAAATATTTGTTTTGAATTAGAACTTAACACTTTCTTCATTATGTGGTTAGGATTGTAGACTCAGAATTCAGCATGCTTTTTCTTCGTCTTAAACGTGTGGCTCCACATCTGCCTTTGAGATGGGAAGCACAGAGAAAACACCTAACTAAGCCTCTAAGAATCGGCTTTCCAATCTGTAAGTGAGGATCACGATAGCCTCTATCTTACATTGTTTTTTAACAGGTTAAATGAAATGTGATCTAAGGACTCGAAAGAGTTTCCAGCACTTAACAAATATCCTAAGATTAATATTTGCTATTACTTTTTCTCCTGAAGGAAAGAATTTCCTTGTTAAAAAAAAATAATGTCTTATGAAATTCCTGAGGGTCACATTTTTAAACAAAGTTATGCTAGTAATCTTCAGTAAAATTTGACTAACCTTTCTACCCACATACCATTCTCTCTTCCAACTGTTTCTCCTAAGATGTTCAATATCCCGTGATGCCTCAAATTCTAGAACCACACCCCCTATGGGCAGGGCATGCCTCAGATGCTTTCTAGATCTTCCATTCAATTTTAACTCCTTTTTTTTCCCCACAAAGGAATACTTTTCCCTCCATCTACAAGACTTTTCCTATTTCTTCAGAAGGTTCTTAATCTCAAATAACATCTAACTGCCAGAATTGTCGGAGTATTAAATAAGATATTGCATGCAAGGTTGTTAGACTCGAGGTTGGCTGGTGGTATAGATGTTTGTCCTATATGAACGCTTAAATAATAATAACATTACCACCTTCCTCTTGACATTAAAATTATTATAAATCTCTGTATTTCGGTAAGCCTCCCACTCTCTATGTCATGCTCATATAGACTATATCATTTCAATTATCACTAATGTTTGAGCCACAAAAGAAAGAATGTTATTGGTGAGCACCTGAAAACTATCAAGCACCATGTGTACTTGCAGGTAACTCAATGAACCATCCGTGTGTTTATCACCATAGAGTTTCATAATGAATCATTTCTGTAAAGTATGCATCCATATTTGGACTTCGTGCTCCTTCTGCATAAAAACTAATCCTAACTTCTTGGTTCCCCAAAATGTCTTACAATGGGCAGAATGGAGTGTAACTATTTACATATTGTGCAAATAGTTAAATAGCCCTTTTCAATAGAGACTCCTCTTGAGAATTAGTTCAAATGACAATACAAAGACACTGATTTCCTGAGTTTATATAGAAATGAACCCCACCCCAGTGTGTGATGGATTTGGAGACATTGTGCATATTTCTATAATTTAAGAATCTGCCTAGACTTTCCTTCAAATCTCTGAACTAAGAAATGCCTGACTAATAAAATACTTGGTAACTCAGTAACTAGTATATTTCTACTTCTATAAACCGGGATCATTTAACAGAGCATCCTAAAGGACTACAGTTTCTCCTATTTTTATACCACACTTGTTTAAGTATCATAGACCTGTCTATCCAGACTCACTGCATCTCTCAGGGATACTTGCTTCAAATACTTAAAAAAGGGCTGGTGTTTATATATAGTATTGTCTTTACTTTTATTCTGGCATTATATCCTTTGCTTTTTTCCTTTTAGTAGAAACCAGACATAACATCATTTGTATCATCAGAAGCAGTGCCAGACTTCCTGCTACCCCTGGGAAGGATTCAGTGGCTAGTGAAAACACATGAAGGAGGTCATCCCAGAGACTGAGCTCAAGCCAGGAAAGTGCTACATCCATTGGCCCAAGATATAAAATTAGCTTTGCACTGAAGGGATGGGGGTAGATTTTGAAGTCAGCTTTTAGTAAGCTTTAGATTACCCTCAACTCATTTTTAGATTAATGAGGCTTTTCCAACTATATGTTGAAATGGCTATTGTGGATTGTCAATTGACAGAATCCAGAATCAGCTGAAAGATGGCCCCTTGGGCATGACTGCATTGCAATAATTGAGGTGGGGCCTGTCCACTCTCAGCAAGACCATTCCCTAGCTGGGCTCCTAGACTATAATTTGAGAAAAAGGAATGAGCAGCACTATGAATTTATTGCTCTCTGCCTCCCAAGTGTGGATGCAATATGACCACACTGCCTCTTGCTCATGATATCATGGCTTCTTCACTGCTATCCTGTCTTTTCCTGTCATGATAAACAATCTATGCCTCTAGAACTATAAGGTTCAATAAGCCTGTTCTTCCTGGAGTTGCTTTCTTCAAAGTATTTTATCACAGAAACATACAAACAACAAAAAACTAATACATAATCCAATATTTGTGTCACGCACAAGACTCACAAATGAAAAAATCATATATATATATATGTCTACATGTATGTAGACCTAAATGCCTATGTCTATATGTATATAGTCAGGGGGAAAATAAGAACTAGACAATATTTGAAACTATTGCAATTGTACTTGGTTTCCCTTAAGAACTTGAAAAGTAAGATGTTATGCTTGAAGATACTTCAGACACAGGACTTGGAAAAATTGAGTTGGAACTGACCTAGTAGCCTTCTAATTGAGGGCTATCTTTTACCATAGTATCCAAAGATTCTATGAAAGCTGCTTTGGGAGAAAATCAATCCATAGTCCTTCCCTACTGTAAAGCTATGGATCAGACCAATAACGAATAAAGGATACATTAGTAACATTTCTATCTTAAAAGTATTCAACAGCTATCTAATTGTACTTCAGGCCCACTCAGTAAGAAGTTATTCATGCCTGGTACTACAAATCAAGCCAACTATTTATGGTTGATCAGATCATGGACTCTACAGGAAAGACTATTACTACCACCTTCCCTACACTAGCATTCTGTCTAATTCCATACTAAAACTATATGCTTATTCCCACAGATAAATGAAACGTACGCCCCTCATCAAAGAAGGGTCTTCCTACATTGTATGGAGATAATTACAGTAATCAACAATTAGTCAAAATGCAGACAACAACAAACCAAGGGGTGCCCAACCCCAATTGATGCATCTCCAATAAAATCCCTATGCCTAAGGCTCAGCAAACGTTCTAGAAGAGGGATCAAAAAAAGTTATAAGAGTCAGAGGGCCAGAACATTTACCAGAAGATAGTGTCTTCTATATATAATATGGAAACTGCAGCCATGAAATCCCAAAAGCATCATCACTTAAATAAGACCTTCATAATGACAATGCCGGTTGACCTTGCAGTGCACATATGGGAAATATCACAAGGCAACTAATAGCAGCTACAGGCAATTAATAGCAGCTGAGACAGGCAGAATTATACTACTCCAAGGGTAAGCACACTGATAGGTTACTCAATCCCACATGGTCAGCCTTAAACACATGTAACCTAAGCAAAACTAAATGAACTCAGGGAGGTTTTATACTCATGGAGCACAAAGTACAAGATCATCTGTGAAAACAACTTACATTGGGGCTTGTATTCTAGTCTGATATAAAAAAAAAACAATTAGCAATAAATAATTACAAGGCAAAAAAGGTATCTGCACCTTTCTTGCTCTCCTTCATTTAATGTTGAGCTTTTTCAAGGCACAACTATATTTTTTAAATGCTTCTACATTGTGCATCATCTACAGTAACATATTGATTGTATTGATCTTTTGTTCTTTTAATTTTCTAGGCCTTGGTCAAGAACAAAGTTATTTAAACTTAAAGTATAGGTGGGAAAGACATGAAACTGAAATTTATACTTTATCATATTGATTTATAAAATTCAAAATTTTCACATGTTAGGATTTTGGGCTTTGTGGGCGCCATAGTAAAATGCTATAAATTAAGTAGCTTATAAGCAATGTAAATTTTTATAGGCCTTGGGACTATAAACTGAGAATCCCAAGAGAAAGATAACAAGATTTGATGGGAGCTGCTTTCTGATCATAGATGACACCATCTATATATGTTTTCAAATGGTGGAAGACACAAGGTCTTACTTGTGGTACCTCCTTAATGAGAGACAAAAAGCCGTTTGTGAGGGCATTGCTTCTGAAATCTAACTACTCAGCTCGCAAAGTTTCTATCTCCTAGAACAGTCACGTTGGGGGTTCATCTGGCGCTACGCATTCAATTGTTAAATACCAGCCCCCAAGATCCAGTTACAGCCCAAACAAGCACATTCTCACATACACCAAGTGATGTTGTACAAACTTTGCTCTCTAATATTCTCTAACTCGTTAAATAAAGTTATTGACAGTCTACAGCTGGGCAAAAGAGAAGTAAGTGGAGCTTCGGTTCTTGGGCTGGGGGGGTCTCAGAGGGACCATGAGGTGAGGAGAGGAAAGGAAGCTAGAGAGAAGGAAGTCACCATGAGATCCTATTGGGCATGAGCATGTGGCCATGAGGGCTGGTCTGAGGGAACAGAAGCAGCCCAAGCAGGAGGAACAAATACAGCAAGTAACGGGGTGTGTAACTGTGAAATAGCAAAATAGCTATTAGAGGGTTGGCATCTGCCAAATTATTGTTCCACAATGCTCATATAAATATAAAAGGTCTCTGTGTTTTTTATTCAGGAACTAAATAGTCTGAAGTGGTGTAGAAAACTCAAATAGGTACTTAGGATCAATGGAGGAGGGAGTATTTAGCAAACCCTCTGAAAAAAAAATATTTAAAACACCATCACACACAAGTGATTAGGTTTGAGCATATGAATTGGGGGACACACAAACATTCAGGCCACATCATAAGTGTCAACTCACTTCATTTAGAGAACCTCAAAAAAGCAGGTAAAATTATAGAAATAAACTTTCCACATTGAATACACAGGGTTAGAGTTTTGAGTGAAGCACAGATTACATATTGGGAAAGAACTTGAAAAAATTTTTTTCTAAACATCTTAAAGTGAAAAGTGAAATAGGGGTCCTGTTAGACTCATTTTCATGCTCCAAGGATGAGCTCTCTGGAAGATTTTCCAATACTAGGCGGTCAGCCTTAAACACATACTTATATATAAGTAACAATAAATATATTCAGTAGGTTGATATAACAACAAATAAAGAAGAGAGGGTGGGACATGAAGCAGTTAGAAGGGGAGAAGAAATGGGAGAAATCACATAAGCATAGTAGTGATGTATGAAATTCTCAAATTTTAATTTTTAATTTAAATTTTAAAAATAAACATAACTTCATATTTTTTAAGTATTTTAAGTATCATTCACTTTGTCACTAATTGACATTTTATTACCATTGATTAACCACTATAGCAATAAAATAAAAGTATATTTTGGATTTTTTAAGGTATACTAGAATATAAATTGGGTTGTTATCAAATCATTTAGTAAAGATTGTGTTCACTACACTATAGCTGTAGAATACAATTTGTAATGAGATCACCTGATTAAATATGTATGACAACTCACTGGAAAACAGCCATTCAAAAATTAAGCTTAAAACTGAATATCTTGTTATAGGAGTTTCTTCACAAAAATATTGAATAACAGAGATCAAGCTAACATTAAAATAAATTTCAAATTGGTTCTCTTTTTAGTTGGCTAAACAAACAAAAAGTGTTAATAACGAATTAATTATGTGCTGAATGTATAACTGCCCCCCCAAATTATTCAAATCAGTAAAGACATTGAGAACAAAATCAATGACCAGTTCACAGCCGATCACTTAAGTGTGTCCCTAAGTTCCTAGTGAGTCACAAATCAGAGATGTCACTAGTGCTGGTTATCTGTCCTTCTTGAAGGGTCTGAAGTGACTGAGGACTGGTCTTTGAGTGCCTGTGTGTCAGGCAACGACAGTTTCAGAGTTGAGGTTAGACAGTTCAAAATACATCACGTGAACCATAAAAAAGACTCAGTTGAACAAATGCACAGTGTTGTTTCCACAGTACGAGATTTCCTTTCTAGCTTATTCATCAATAGACATTTTGCAGACTATCTATGTATAGTGAAAATGTGCCATTATCCTAGCAGAGTCAATAGAGTTTGCTTCTTCCTGTGGACTTAAACATTGCTAATTTTATAATGTTAACAAACTGAATTTGTGAACTGCCCTTAATTATCCAAATTCGTGCTGCCACATGGCAATAAGCTACTTGAAAAAACATTTTTCTATTTCTCGGGAAAGAATTATCCCTAATCAATAACAACAAAAACAACAAAGAGCTTTGAAAGCTAACACTTACCACAAAGTTGTTTATGATTATTAATAAATTCAACTGAAATTATAAAGGCAGAACAATGTCCGTTTGAAATACTTATAGTGAAATTAAGTCAGCCCAATGATAACATGTCAACCACAATAGCATTAAACTGTTTTGTAGGAACCAGGCCCGACTGGGCTGCCTGCCTGTCTTGCTGTTTCATGTCCTGTTTCTAGCAGCTTCCATGTCTGTGTTTATCTTGGTTAGCTAGTCATGTTTACTGCTCTGAGAACGCGCCCCTCCCTTCCTTGAGACTTTTCCTCCTCTGTGCAATCACCTCTTGAGGGATTTCACCTGGGAGGAGGATTCCTGTTTTGCTGCCTATAAGAAGGCTCTTTGGAACTCTGAAGGAGGAAGAGAATAATAAACTAGTGCCGCCGCAGCTGTGGCTGCTGCTCTCTTAGCACAAAGGACCCGCTGTGTTAGTGTGTGTGTGTGTGTGTGTGTGTGTGTGTGTGTGTGTGTGTGTGTGTGTGCATGAGTTAAATCCGCAGTCCCATGTCCTCGACTCGGTACCGCGGTGGCACGGGCGCCACACTGTTTTATACATTTTTGTGCAATCAAAAATTAAAATATAGTATCAGATCTTCATTCACACACAAAACTAAATTCATTCAACTTCAGGGCATTTTATTCACCTGAAATAAAAATATATAAAAAAGTGCATCAATATAATGGTATATTAAATATCAGTGATTTGGGAATAATTCTGGCAGAGCCATCAAGATGGTTCAGTGGGTAAAACATTTACCTCCATGCCTGACAACCTGAGCTAATTCTTGGGCCCAATACAGCAATACAGAAGAAGGAAGGAACCAACTCTTGTAGGGTGTCCCCTAACACAAGTTCAAAGAGAGAGAAAAAAGAATTGTGGTTTTTTTATTTGTTAAAAGAGATAAATACAATTGAATTCTACAAATCTAAGCAGTTGACATGTCCCATAAAATCATGTGAACATGCATTAAAACTAACATTTAGCAAAACTCTATATGAGAAGAAATTGTCAATGATGAAGTGTTTTAATACATAACATCACATTTGAAGCAGGCAAACCCCTGACAATGGGCAAAGAGGCACCTTGTTGGTGGAGTTTTCCTTATATCAGTCAGGGGCAGAGCAGCTGTCAGGCCTATGTGTATCCTAGCTTGAGGCCAGGCTTGGTGACCAAAGCTATCTTATACCTATGTCTCATAAAAATCAAATTAAATCAAATCTAGGCAGTTCAGCATGGAAGAAAGAAGAGAGAGACCCAGACAGCCATGCTACCCACAGACCTGCCCTCCAGTGCATGACACAGGCAGGTCATAGAAACTCATTTGCTGCCACACAGCGTGGATAGAGAACATAGGTTAACCTCCAGCCTACACACACACACACACACAATAACACAGTGGGTCTTTCGTCCTAAGAGAGCAGCAGCCGCAGCAGCGGTTTATTATTCTCTTCCTCCTTCAGAGTTCCAAAGAGCCTTCTTATAGGCAGCAAAACAGGAATCCTCCTCCCAGGTGAAATCCCTCAAGAGGTGATTGCACACAGGAGGAAAAGTCTCAAGGAAGGGAGGGGTGCATTCTCAGAGCAGTAAACATGACTAGCTAACCAAGATAAACACAGACATGGAAGCTGCTAGAAACAGGACATGAAACAGCAAGACAGGCAGGCAGCCCAGTTGAGCCTGGTTCCTACAGTCCATGGTTCAAATTACCACTAGAAAATATAGGGATGTCCCTGATCTGGGCAGTTGCAGGGGACCACAAAGATGTCCAGGAGCTGGGCATAACTGGCTCTGCCCCTCAATGGATGTTACACTCTGGAGAGCTTGCCCCATCTCTCACCAAAGGCAGCACTGTGGGTCTGGCCCTCCTGGCAGTGGTGTGGGTAAGCAGGCCCTGGGGGTGTGAATGTGGGACAGCTGACCTGCTACTTATCAGCCTTTGGATGGGATGGGCACAGAGGTGATGACCCTTCCTCCCTAACCCTTGCTTCCTCCAGCAGTCAGAAAAACTGACCTCACTTGTGGCTTCTGACATACCATACCAGGTTTTACCTAACCTGTTTGGGTGAAGATAACCACAACCTAACTGAAAGTCCAAGCCAAAGGACTGCATAGGCAAGACATCACAGACATAAAAATCTTCCAGTTAAAAAAAAGTAGTGTACTTAATCCTTAAAGTCTTTCTGGGATAAAAAACTAAATCAAACTGGCAGCTCCTGAGGCACCATAAGGCCATAGCCAGACAAGGTAAGCTATATTCTGAGTTCTGTAAATAATGCCTCAAACTTAGGAACTCATAAAAGCAGCTGAATGAAAGCTGTGTCTGACAACTTCTGACTTGTAAGCATAATCAACAGAGAAGGTAAAAATAAACAAATATAAATTCATCTTAACTTAATACCAGAACTTTTACATCATAGATTTTTGTTAAAAGACATTTACAAAAGTAAAGTTGTTTAGGTTTTTATTTTTCTTCTTTGTTCATACTGATATATAAGAACCACTCAATTGAAACCATATGTTGGTGCCGTGATTCTCAGCTGCAAAATATGTAGCATTTTAAGACCCAGTAAAAAAGCAGGGAGGAACTAATATAGCATGGTAAATAGTCTTGGACATATGGAACTGGCATTTCCAGTCTGTTGGCAAGGAGGAAAAACTATTTCTCTGATTAATTACTTGTAGAGCAAAAAGGGCATGCAACTGAGGTAATGACACACTGGTGAACTGGGGAGGGAGTCCTACAACTCACACAAAAACAAGCCTCCATTCACGTTCAGCTATTCTACCTTTTGACTCCGTGCTCTTTTAACCATTTGTCATTTCCTGTAATATGAGGTTCTTTTCCTGTGTTATGCCCTTGCATAACTGTTATGTGTACTCAATAGTCTGTTCAAGTACACATGTACTTACTACATAATTGCAGCTCAACACTGAATAATATGGATTAAAAATTCTGGATTCTATTACTCTTTTTTATTTGGATATGTTTTATATTTTTTAAACACTAACTATTAAAACTTGAACCTCAAATGTTATAGCAATTTTATAATATTCTAAGAGCAGAACCATCATGTATGGGAATGGCAATTAATTTGATTTACTTTAGGGGCCATGCTTTCACCAACGTACTGTTACTAATGGGGAAAATTTGAAATTGAAGGACATGGAAGGCATTTTTTTTTTCTTCCTTTCCATTAAATCCTTAGAGACAACACTGGATTGTATGTGTTCTCAGTTCCATTTTTGAAACTCAAGTTCATTGCCTTTGTACTTTATTCAATGCTTAGATCAGTGCCTGGCACATGACAGAATTTTATATGTATTTGAGGAAACAAAGAATACACACGAAGGATGTGTGGTTACATGTACGGGTGGATGCATTCATTGGAAGCAAGTGCCTTAATCTCTTGTTGAAAAAGAAAGAAAGAAGATGTGTGACCTGTGCCATGGTTATGATACAGCACATGGCATACTCCTGCCATTCTTGTGCTAGACCATAAGTCTTAGTGATTAATTTACTCTTAAGTCCCCTGGTTTATTCCTGAGCACATAATATGGGAATTGGCATAAACAGATTGGTTTCTGGGAGTTTAATCTTAAAAACACAAGAGAACATTAGAGAGTGAAATATGCAAAAGATGGCTCATAAATAAATGAGATGTGGCAGATAAGATCCCAGAGCATTCACTTGAAAATGCCATTCAGTCTGGAATTAGAAAATTGCAAGCTGGTATACACACATACACACACACACACACGCACACGCACACGCACACGCACACGCACAAGCACAAAGAGTTAGAACAACAATGGTAGCCAAATTCAGTTTGGTGAACAGCAAGTTGGGGGTAAAGATGGTGGTTTTCCAGTCTTCTTGTGGTAGCTAAATCTATGTGTAGAAATGAACGCCTGAGCTCAGGTTAGCCCTGTAAAGTTAAATATGCAAAATATTTAAGCTAACTAAGTTTACATGAAAAATAGATTAACTAAAGTTTCCAAGAGCATGGCTTCCAAGAATATATGTAATTTATTATGCTCCTATTCTGCCTTGCATAAAAATGGACAGATTGGTATATCATCATATGTATGTAAGTAATGAGAGACTAGTGTATGAAATGATCATAATTTACAAGTTTCATGTTGTGTCCAAGGGGCTTGACAGTAGATTTATGCTCACTATAATAATGTGGAGACACATCTCTCTTGATGATGTATGCCTGTATCCCAGCACTTGGAAGATGGAAGCAGAAAAGTTAGGAATTGGTTACATAGCAAGTTAGAAGCCAGACCATCCTGGGATAGATGATAGCCTGTCTCAAAAATAAAATCAACAAACATCAGAAAAGGAAAATACAAAAACCTAGGAAGACAGAGGCTCCATCTTTACATATTTCTAGTAATCACTTCAGCAGATGAAGGAATGATCTTCATATTCAATTTCCAGAGTTCGTTGGGAATTCCCTCTGAGAAAATAGTACTGAAGAGCTGTAGGAATGGAGCTCTGTGGTGCAAATCTGTGAAGAACACCACTGACAATTCTGTTTCTGTATCTTCTGCAATAACAGATGGGATAAATAAAAAAAAACCAAAATCAAATAATAATAATAATAATAATAAGAAGAAGAAGAAGAAGAAGAAGAAGAAGAAGAAGAAGAAGAAATATATATATATCATTATTTAGTTAGTGTTCATCAAATTTCTTTTATCATATATACCATGGTTTGCTAATACTCTAATTAGCTTCTTCTCAATACCAGTAATCATAATTTGAAATTAATTGATACTTCACCCCTTTAATACCATCTCAAAGAAGTAAAAAATGAGGCTCTTGTACCACATGGGGCTTTGGTCGCTGGAAATGCATGTGTTGCTAAGGAGATTAATACCATTTTCCCTTCATTCAACCTACATTCTTTGCCTACATACTTTCAGGGCTTTTGCATATATTCTCATGAAAGTAAGATTACCTCAGTAGATATACTTTCCTAAAATACAATTTTAGCCATATTCAGAACAGACAAAAAACAGGATTTATCTACTCTTTGTCTACATTGAAAATGTGCTGTTAACTATATAATACAGTATCCTTTGAGAAAATACAAAATCCAGAATAAGGAAAAACAAGTGTCAGAGTGGCAGCACAAACTCTTAGAAGTTTTGGCTTCACTCATTCCACTGAACCTCAGAAGAAATTTAGCACAGTAATAAGCAACAGCAGCATTTCCGTCAAGCTGACGTATGTTAAATTTTCCATTCTTCAACTGGCAAGCTCTTTGTCCTTAGGCAAGTCTAGTCACCTCAACAGTCCTCAATTTTCACATCTGCAATGTAGTAAGGGAAAACAATACCTCGAATTTCTCAGTATTCTTGCAAGACTTAAACAAAGAAAATACGCAAAGCCCTTAGCTGCTAAATGCTGTCTCAGCCAATAGAAAATATTCAGTGTTGCATTTCTCTGCTGCCAAGGCAACCTTTAAAAAACAAATCTGAGGGATACAGTTTTAACAGAAGATAACTTGTAATCATCACGGTGGCCCAGGCAGCAACATGAGGCAGATGAGTTCTCTGTGCTTGTGA
Organism: Acomys minous; assembly: GCF_964271855.1. Lineage (NCBI taxonomy): Eukaryota > Metazoa > Chordata > Mammalia > Rodentia > Muridae > Acomys > Acomys minous. Next base: position 37,667,411 of record NC_140485.1, read on the forward strand.
TTGTTTATATTGTTGTCTTTTCAGTTGGTATCCATACATAGTGGTTTCTATGTGCACTTATTGTAACTGGCAGCATTTAAGTATATTTAACAAAGTTATCCTATGGTTCCAAATTGAAACAAAAGCTGTAGTACCTGCTAAAAGAACACCAAAAAGGGAGTATTGGTACATTTAATATTTGAGTTATTATTCTTTCAACAGTGCAAAAGGTCTAATGGAAGTCACAAAAAAGTTATGAAATTCCTGAGGCCTCCTCCCTGAGGTCGCATAAGTAGTGAATGAACACTGGTGACAGGAAACTGTTTGGTGCAGCTACCTTCCAGTTACACGGAGGGCACTTCAATGACACAGCTTTTAGATCTGTCGCCCATGCTGGCCTGCGCTTGTCAGTCACTTTGAGCTGCCTAAAAGATCTGTGCTCCTGTGAGTCACCCCAACAAACTCACTGGCTCGCCAAGCCAGACTTGTGTGGAATTGTTTCTCTAGTCTGTGTGTGTCACCTGTCTGGGGCAAATGGACATTGTTCCTGTCTCTCTGAGAAAAAAAATTAGATTGCACCATGTGCAATTGATCTCTAAAAGCAGAAACACAAGTATGGTGGGAGAAACACGCATGAAAAATAAACACTTGTCTGTGACTTTGGAGCTTCCATCAGCTCAGACTCAGGTATAAACACTAGCTTTGCAGAAATATTTAGGCAGCCAGAGTTTCCTAAAACAGAGAACATATGTGGACCTTCTACAGGCTGAAGAGGGAACAGGAGGGACATTTCAAAAAAAGTAAAACAACTAAATAGACCATCAGTAACAAGAAACTAACCGGTACAGATTGAATAGCTAATGAATTTTCTCCAATTCAAATCACATGACTTTTCTCATGTCATCTTCTAGAGAAATAAAAGTTTTTTGGGGTTAAGCCTTAAAACTATGATCCATTTCAAGCTAATGTTTATATGAGGTATAAAGTTTATTATGTAATTATATATACAAATTATTCCTTTCATTACAAATTATTTTTAAATTGTTTCCGCTCCACTTGGGAAAACAATTTCCCCACTGGATAATTACTGAATCTTTGCTTAAAATTAAGGAGCCAAGAATATGCTTCTATATTTCTTTACTGTATATTCTTCTGTAGTGGCCTCTCTCTCCATCATAATGCCAGTTCAGTTCATGTAGTCTACATAGCTGTGTTTTTTCTAGTATGTGTTAAAGTTATGTAACATGTTATCCAGACTTCAAAATGTCATGAAAATATGTATTTATTTTTATTTTATGTGTGTGTGTGAGTGCCTGTCTGGATGTCTATACCACATGCATACCTGGTACACACAGGGGCCAGAAGAGGCTGATGGATCCCCAAGAATTGCAATTAAAGTGGTTGCAATGCACCATGATGGTGCTGGGTACCAAACTGGGGTCCTCTACAAGAGTTACATATGATCCTAACTCTTGCATCATCTATCCAGCCCCACAGAGAACTTGCATTTCTATGAGTTTTACAAATAGCTTCTGAAAGGAAGGAAGAGAAAGAAGCAGGGAGAGAGAGAGAGAGAGAGAGAGAGAGAGAGAGAGAGAGAGAGAGAGAGAGAGAGAGAGAGGAAGAGGAGGGGAGAGAAGAGAAGAAAAGAGAAGACAAGACAAGCAAGTTGATGACCTGCTTCAATTTGGTCAAAGCAAGGTGGGTACAGGTCCTCTAGATTCCCTCTCTGTACAAAGGACATAGTATCATCCATGTCTCAGGAGTCACCAGCTCACATTTTTGGGTGCTCAATTGTTTTCGAAGTTTGAATATATTGTAGTTACTATTTTATAATCCCAAGTTGAAAGACATATACAAACCATTACTCTATTTTGAATACAAACACATGACTTTTTAGTGTGTTAAATTTAGCTTTGATAGCTGGGTCAATAATCTTGATGAATTCTGACTTTGAGTTTTATTTATTTGAGGTGTTTTTGTTTGTTTGCTTGCTTGCTTGATTGCTTACTTGCTTAGCCAAAATCTGTTCTTCCTTGAATTAAAATATCTGAGGACCTCTTCTTGTTTGGTATTTTATCCAGGATTCCAATATGTAGGAATGAAGAGGAAAAGTGTAGAGGAAAGCACAGATGGGCTTGCACATATACTGCAGAGTTTCTGAATCCAGATGTTTGCTTTCCTGTCGATGCAGGTTCTGTTCCTCTTGTCACCTGCTGAAGCTCAGCACACAGGGCTGCAACCCAGGGAATCCAACAGTCCAAAGCTAATCCCTTTTTGCTCCTCAGCCAGCTTTGGAATACAGCCACACCGAGACAGGAGGGCTGCTGGCTCCTTTTGTTTAAAATTAAGAAATAATTTCCTCTAGTTTAGGATTTTAAAAATGAAGCTATAAGTGGAAAGCACATTTCTAAATGACAAATCAGTTTTAGTTATTTTTTTAATGTGCTCATATGATTCCTGACAGATTTTTTTTCTTTTATTGAGAACAATTTAGTTCTTTCACATTTGGCTCCAGGTTTGTTTGTTTTCATTTTCATTTTGTAGTTGCTTGCTCTCTTTCTTGCTTGAGATAAAACTACTATCAATAAAACACTTCAGAGAAAAGGGGGATGGGCAGCTAGTCTTAGAAAGTGAGCCTCAGGATTGTCCTATGCATATATATAATAGACATGGACTCCAAACAGGAATCCAAATGAGGTGGCTTGTCTTTTTTTAGCTAGAACTTTAATATGAGAAATAGTTTCATTTTTTGTGTACTTTTTAAAAATAATTATCTTGGAGCCTATTATTTTTCTGTTCTACAACAACAGTGTAATTACAAGTCACAAATATTTCCACTAGTCATAAATTATAAATAGCTGCCAGTTTGTACCAGACATTGGTGTACTTTAGGGAAAAAGTATTCTCTATCTTTTATAATATTGAGTCTTTATAAACATCATCTGTTACTTGGTTACTTCAGAGACCACCTTGGTAGCATAGTCTCTATTTTTAAACTTCAAAAACATCTAAATGTTATTTTTTTCATAGCTTAAAAAACATGACTGAGAATATTTTGCTATTCTCATTTGGACCAAAAAGATCTTGTTTTTTAAATTTTATTAAAATTGTCACCATTTTTTTTCAGCCATGAAAATGGGCAGTTAAACATATCCATTTTGTTTCCCTTTATAGTAACATTGTTATGAGGGCAGTCACACATTCTCAGTCTTTGTCTAACTAGCTCCCAAGCTCTAAAAGGAAGGACAGCAAAAGTGTGGTAAACTGTTACGTGAATATTTAAATTCTTTTTCTCATGCCTAGTTAACAAACCAGATTATGAAACTATTGCAGAGACCTCTTTCATTTTATTGCTTGTTTGAGACAACATCTGCAAAGCAGTAATTATTCAGATAAATATGCAAATGACCTGAAACTGAGAAAGGAAAACCATTTAAATCTTATTCAGAACCATGTGGAACTGATTATTATTCCTGAATCTCAGTTTTCTACTTGCCTCCTATAACCTCATATACCACAAAATGGCTATAATATGTAAGTTGCATCTCTCCTCACTTTGTTCTCCAATCCAGTTCCTGATGCTAGCTAAAAATTCCAGCCCACAGAAGTCTAGAAACTTAAGAGCAAATCCATAATAATGAAATATGCTGATCGTATTTGACAATGGAGTGAACCTTCCAGAAGCTCCTGAATCCAAAGAGCATTTTCCTCTGCTACACAGGCTACACAACAGAGTGGTTTAGTAGACACTGCAAGTGAGAGTGTGCAGTGTGTGAGCCCAGATTCAGCAGGTCAGCAAGCACTGTCTGGGGAATGTGGAGACAGCTCTGCAGAAGGTCTGCGTTTAGACCATGAATCAGTTCCTCCTGTCTCTCTGTTTTAATTTCCTTTCCCTGCCTCTCTTCTTAAAATTTGCACTACATATTACTGTGGAAAATATGGATACTAAACACCATACTACACATAGATAGCGCTATGGCCTGTAACCCCTGCATAGAAAGAAACCTGTCATATTTTGTCAAGTATCGCCTTTGGCTTTGTATTCTTAGTCTTGTTTTCTCCATTAACAATTTTATTAAATTTTATTAGGATCATTGCCATTTGCTAACATATCTTTAAAATTAATTTACAAAAGATGCAAAATATTTCCAGTATATGGCACTTTCGTTTGCTTGTATTAGTAGCACCTACCTTGTTTCCAGATTGCTAGTCTGTGAAACAATGCAGCAATATTAAGCAATGCTTAACATTTTTCTGTATTTCTTATTTCTCCAGTATGTATCCTAGAAGCAAACCCTTACGTATGTATGTATGTATGTATGTATTTCCTCCTTTCTTTCATTCTTTCTTTTTTACTTCTTTCTCTCTTTGCTCCCTTTTCTTTCCTTCTCTACTTTTTCTCAACAAATTATTCACTAAAACAGCCTGACAGGACCAAGACAGGAAGAAATAAAACATTCACAACATAGGAAGAAAAAGGACCAATCCTTCTGCAAACTTGGCTGGATCACAACCCCAGAATGTGTGCTTCAGACAGCAGAAAATGAAGAAAAACCTTTATGAGGAAGAATAGGAAACCACTCTGCCAGATACTCTGTTTCTTCCTCAGTTTACAAACCACAGTCTCTCATGACCATATGCACAGACTGCCCCACAGTTTACTTAACACTGTACTGTCCTTCCGAGTGGCACTCACTCCCTGGGGCACGTTCTGGCCACTGGATTCCACAGAGCTCCTCCCTTCTTTCTTGCCAAGTTCATCCAGATTCCTCATAAGGGCATCACACATTGACTGATGACCAGGAAAAGATACGAGCTCTGATAGACTATCTAACCTTTATTAGATAATAAAGTTCCTCAAATTCTACCATTTAGCTATCACAACAAATAATAAGCATTTGGCCCTAACTATATACTAATGACAAGAACTACAAAAGTAAAATCTGAGGAGCTCACAACCTAATGGGGGAAATGTAAGAATTAATAAATGAATCCAGAGATATGCAATGTATATGACAAAAGAGAAAATTAGGGTGATATCTCAGTAGGTAAGGTGCTTGAGGATACAAACTGAATCTCTTAGAACCCATGTAAAAGGTTGGAGATTGACACAAACACCTGTCACCCTAATACTGTGAGGGTTGAGGACAAACAATTTGCTTGGACATACTAACTGCCAATATAGCTCCAGGTTCAATGAGAGACCCTTTTTCATGATAATAAAGTAGCCTGGAAATGTATGATCTTGCAGAACAGTTCTCCTTCTCTGGCATCTGCACACAGACAAACAGACACACACACACACACACACACACACACACACACACACACACACACCAAACAAACAAACAAACAAACAAACAAAAAAACCAAAGCCAAAACAACAACAGAAAAAAAAAACCACACAGTACTACTGAAACATTAAATAAAAGGTGATTGACTTTACCTAAGGTGATGACACGAATTCATCATTGAGCAACTCCAATGAGGCAGCAGCCATGCTAAGATAGAAGATACACAGAAAGGCAGGCGTGTGTAATTTCCATCTTACTGGTTTAAGTCAACTTGGAGGAAAAAAACCTAGAGCTGATTAATACACAAATCAAAGCACAAATATAAATAATGGAAAATTCCAGGAGGAAAAAGTAAAAGGGAGATATATAGGGAATGACAGAGAGAGCTGATTAGTATCTACAGGTCAGTCAAGGGTCTTTGGGAGAAATGCATTTCAGTTAAGTAGCAAGAGGATGAGACTAGGTATCAACAATGAAAGGACCTGGGAAACAAAATTCCAGGCAGAGAGAGCGCACTGAATGGAGGCTTTGAGATGATACATACTTTTTGCTTATAGGTAAAGAAAGAAGTGCTGGGCCAGCCAATTCAAAGTTTAGTAGGCAACTAAAGAAAAATTAATTTCATTTTAAGAATGTAGGAAGCCAAGCAGAGTCTAAAACAAAGGAGAAAATTCTCCCCGAATGATTAGTTCTTTCTGATATGTGTAGTTGAACACTGTCTAGAATTGTGTACACACTGAGTTAACACCTGCTGTCATTTTCAATGACTGCCTCTCATCATTGAGAATTAACTGTCCTCTTTCTTTTCTCTTTTCATCCCCCATTTATGCTATATATAGTACCTGTGCTCCCAGATACTCCATGAGCAAAACTGAATTTTAAAAAAATCTTCCTGCCTCCCCAGTCACAGGCTCCTTCCTTTCCTCTAGACTCTAATTCTACTGCTCAGAGTCTCATCCCCACAGTTCCTGTCCTCTAGGCTTTCATGTGTTCTGTGTTCATGAGTTAAAATGGTGGAAAGATTAGATCCGTTGAATATGATAGTAACACTGGAGAAATCTTTTGTGTACTCAGTTGTAGATCATGATAGCTAATCTTGATTGTCAACTTAACCACATCTGGAATTAGCTAAAACCCAAGCTCATTAGAGGTCAAAAGACCCACTCTAAATTTTTGACTTACCTTCTGGTGCCAACACACGTTAACAGACATGGGGTGGGGGGTGGAGTAAAGCTTATGTTTTTTGCCTGATTACTCTCATCCTGGATAGCAGGTTCATCAATTCTGCTACAGAGGAGTTTCTTCATTGATATTATAACCTATCTCTTTGGGACTCCAATGTAAACTGAAGATGAGCTGAGTCATCCAGCTTCATGGATTGAACAACTACTAGATTCTTGGCCTTCCTCCCAGGAGAGAGCCATTGTTGAATTAACCAGATCATTGTCTGTAAGCCACTCTAATGAACCCCATTTTAATATATCTAGATCCATTTTATCAATTTTGTTTCTCTAGAGCAGTGGTCCCCAACCTTTCTAATGCTATAACCCATTAATTCAGTTCCTTGTGTTGTAGTGACCTCCATCCATAAAATTAATTTTGTTGCTACTTCAGAACTGTAATTTTGCTACTGTTTTAAATTTACTACTGTAAATATCTGTGCTCTCCAACTGTCTTCAGAGAACCTGATGAAAGGGTCAATAGATCCTCAAAAAGGTCACAACCCACAGGTTGAGAACCAATGCTTTAGCGAACCCTCAACTAATGATAGATTTTTTTCTTTGTATATTCTATTAAGACTAAATATTTAAAATAGTCACATTACTTAAAATACACGTTTCCTGTTCAAGAATCTAATGATTTCCTTCCCATCCTCTAATATCAATGATGTTATAAGAAACAATATTCTGTAATTAATATAATAAATACATACTTAATGGGGACTATATATAAAATGTATTTAACTCTTTTCATTCTTTTTTTTTTCTTGGTACCTTCCATCCCCAGTTCTTCTCTTTCTCTCTCTCTCTCTCTCTCTCTCTCTCTCTCTCTCTCTCTCTCTCTCTCTCTCTCTCTCTCTTCTTAGCCCCAAGTTATTACCACCATAGCATCTTAACCATACTTTACTCTCGAACTGTGAACCAAAATAAATCTTTCATGGACTCAGTTGATTCTCATTGGATATTTTATCACAACAAAAGAATAAGTAACTAATATATACTTCATACATGTGTGCCATTTTCTATAAAAGTTGTACTGCTATTGTGATCAAGAATAAACAAAAGATGAAAAAGCCTTTGAAAAGGGAAAGTTACAGAGTTTTAAGCTCAGAATGTTAATGATCAAGAGAAAACAGATTTAAAAGTACACTAAAATGAAGACGGATGTGTAAGTTTCAAGTGAGCCTATTTGGCTGGCATTGTGTGCTGGGAATTAAACTCATATAAATAGTTGGAATTGGGAGCAGGATTCATTGGCCTACCTGGGTGACTCCAGAGACGACTCCTAAGGCCCTCCTTTATTCTTAAGTTACTTGATGTCTGCTTCCTCACCTTGTCTTACTCTTCTGTCTAGATTCAAATGTTTTCTTATCAACAGCTAACACACCTCAGTTTTACCCTAGAATATTCTGTCCTGTATACCGTGATTAGACTGTACCTCTGGCTTCAATTTCCCTAGGCGAACTCCCAGAAGCCACCATAACTCTGACCCTAGCAGACTAGCCCCAAGATGGAATTTGGCACATCTTAAGTATTAAGCAATAAAAACTGTTATGAGGTTTTAAAAAAATGAAGTGTTGTTTCAAAAGATCATGGTGTTCTGAAGACAGTTTGTTGGAGATGAATTGTGTCACTTCTTGAGAGTCGACTGCTAGGTTTTCAGGAATTTTACAAGCCAGCTGTCAAATACTACCATTTTTTTTTTATCTAAACCATTTAAGCTAATAATTTAAAAGCTATAACAAAGGGGACATATATGCAAAACTCATCACTTAGAGTTACAAGGCTTTTACTGCTTCTTATTCTCTTAAGCTCATCTGCATCTATTGTGTCTGTATAGGAGGAATGCTGTGTGGTGAATCATTAATGCATCCATTCCCTAGCTCTGATGCCTTCAGTAATGCTGGTCATATAAAGATATATACATATATATATATATATATATAATTTTTTTTTTTTTACTGTTTACACTATGAAAATCAGCAAATGCAGCTGATAGGAACCATGCCACATTAACCAGTTACTGAACACCTTTAAGCACACTATTACAAAAAGGAAGCAGTGTCTTCCAGGTGTACTTTGCAAACATTAGTTATGGTGTAGGGAGTCCATTCATATGCAGTTACCCAGAGCCTGTCTCCATGCTGCCCATTTTCTAAACAGGACCCTAAATTACCCAGCCATGAAGTTTGTACGTCATACCTTTAGCTGACACACAAAAAGCCCTTATTTTCCCTAAACAAATGGGCTTAGCCTGACTCATGATATTATGACCTTAACTTGTGAATGAATCCAATGAGTCCAATTATGGGCACTGATGCTGATATAAGAGAATTGGATAGAACAGTAGAAAAATCTACCTGCTATTACAGTTTAGATACAAACTAAATAGCATATAGCCCTATGTAGTGGTTTGAGTAAGAATGGCTCCCCCATAGACTCATGCGTTTGAATGCTTGGCCCATAGGGAGTAGCACCATTAAATGGTGTGCCTTGTTGGAGTAGGCGTGGCCTCGTTACAGTAGATGTGGCCTTGTTGGAATAGGGATGACCTTGTTGGAGGAAGTGTGTCACTGTGGGGACAGGCTTTGAAGTCTCACATGCTCAAGCCAGGGCTGGTGTGGCAGACTCCTTTAGCTGCCTGTGGATCAAGATGCATTATTTCTCCAGCACCATGGCTGCCTGTAAACTGCCATGTTTCCCCACCATGACAGTAATGGATTACATCTCTAAAACTTTAAGCCAGTCCCAATTAAATGTTTTCCTTTATAAGAGTTGCTGTGGTCATGGTGGTATCTTCATAACAATAGAAACTTTAAATAAGACATCATAGAAGAGTTTGCTAATCTTGGAAACACAAGCAAAGGTACCATCCAACAATGAATAAAAAAACTGATGTAGTGGAACCAAGAGACAATGAGAGAAAACTAGGTTTTAGACCAAGTCTGACTGAAAACCTAATTTTAAAATGTATGTGAATCAATGAATTTTCCTTTGAATTTAGTCAGACTTCAATTTACATGTACTCACTTGCAGAGGAATAGTTAGTTCCTTATTGATTCATGGCACAATATTTGTATCTTTAGATGAAAAGATTACACACAGAGAGAAAATGCCATTCCCTCTTCTATTCATGACTGTCTCTATCTGCCTGACTCTGACTAGAGAGCATGCTTGTTACAAGCTGAAGTATTTTAGTGGACATTTTTGTATGTATATTTAATTAAAACTACATCCTGTGAGTAGGGAACTGGTGTTGAGTCCTTAATATAACCTTGCATAATTGAATTGGTTAGTTAAGTCAGAGGGGAGTGGATTGTGCAAAAAGTAGAGTGAATCTGAGTAAATCCTTATTCTCTTCTTTTGGCCAAATACCCTATTTGAATTCATCAGCTGTCATTTGTGAACATCCCAGGAAAAAGGAATGAGGCAATGTCTTCTGAGCCCAATAGTTCAGTCTCTAAAATAGAGAAGGCTGGAGTTTTCTGCTGGGACAGAATTAAAATGAGCCTTGGTCTTCTAGTTGGCACTAAGGAACCCTTGCTTTGGCCTATATCTTCATGATGTCAAGTGTCTAGAGAAAAACTAAGATGTGAAGGCATTGTGAACATGCTTCACAAAGTCTCTGTGTGTGATTTCACATAAAAAAAACTCGTGACTCAACTGGGCTTTTCATTGTCTAGGAGTTTGGATTGCCTGTGACAGTGAGAGTGACGACAAGTCTAACAACAGCAAGGCTGTGTGTATCTGAATGACAGCTGTCCCTTGTGCAGAGGGAGGCTCTTGTACAACGGTAGACACTCAGCTTCAAGCCTCGGCTACCTTTCAAGGCAGAAGTAGCACATAACTATGGAGATAGAAGCTTCCTGCTTACATTTTCCACTTATTCCATTTCTTCTCTCCACAATCTTGAAATTACCCAATATAGAACATATATTTATTTTATTTTATTTTAATTCTCCATGCACTTAAAAGCTCTAAGAAAGCAATAGCTTGTTTCTAGCTTTGTTCCTTATTGTATATATAATATCTGTTAAACTTGATATATAATAAATTTTAAATAAATCTGTGAACAAATAGATGGCCTATCAAATGGCCATTTGACAAACAGTTCATGAGTCAAACCCTAAAATGGCCTCATGGAAAAAAAGTTTTGTATTTTGGTTTTTTTGTTTGTTTGTTTGTTTGTTTGTTTTGATTTTATTTGATTGGTTTGGTTTGGTTTGGTTTGGTTTGGTTTGGTTTGGTTTGGTTTGGTTGGTGGTGGTTGTTTGTATGGATTTTTTGTTTGTTTGGTTTTTGTTTTGTTTTGTGTTTTAGAAACCAGTGGTCTTATTACAATTTCACATTTCTAGACCCAGAGACAACACTTTGGATACCATGTGGAAGCTGAAATCACGAGTCCAGCATGGTCCTGATGTCCATCAGGATCCCTCAGAAGAGAGCTATGCCCAGGTCAGCATCTGAAGCTCAGCTGGCAAGAGCAGCACCATTATCTACAGTTCACTCAGCTGCTGTTGTTTCCAAGAACAGGGCTGATGACTCAGATCCTGCATCCATAGTGACTATAAGCTCCCCTATGGGACATACACTAGGTTACTTCATTGGATCTTTAGTGACCATAAAGCCAGCAGCCTAGAAAGGCACAACAGGCACAGCAGCACTCTGGCAGCCCTTGCTTTCGTGATACAAAACAGTCTGAGGAATGTGCCCAGAATCAGAGAGACAAACTCTATAAGGGTTTCCACGCAGTTCTAAAAAAGTACAGACTCACAAATGGATTAGTTCAGTCAAGCAGTACCAGTTGAAATTGACTGTGTTGGACAAGTTACATAACACTAAAAAGAGAAAAGCACTTGATAGAGAAAGTGTAAAGTATGAACCTACAACTTAAATACTATTAGGAGTTTTGTTGGCTTTCGAATGGTCGTGGAACCTAGTGTTCTGAGTATGTGTTTATTTACGGGGATGCTAGAGAGCTGACAGCTGCACAAATGCTTGCGTTGCTTTTCAAACCAGCTGTAGTAATGCTATTATTTGTGAATTAATTGTAATAAAAGAATTTTCTTTTTTTAAACTTAGTCTTAAAGTTTACTTTAATTCTCCCTGCACTTAAAAGCTCTAGGAAAGCAATACTTTGTTTCTAAAGTCTTGTTCATTATTGTATTCTCAATACCAAAAACAGAGCCTTAATTGCTCCGTGTACCTTAATTGCTGAATATAATCTAACTATGAGACAGTAACAATTTGTGTAACGTTCTGCCTGTGGATAACTTTGCCAGCCTTGTAAGTATCTGAAAGGAGGCCCCAGCAGTCAAGTGCTAGATAAAAAGACTCAGTAAGGCTCACTGGGACTTTGTCTAATAGACTGCATAGAGGTTTCAGTTGTCCTCTTGTTAATTAAACTGGAAACTTTTAAAATGTTTATTAGCAACTACTTACTATGAATATAGAAAAATCACTTTTCTGTATTCGTGTTGTTTGCAAAGTATTGATTTTTTCCAAGCAAAACTGCTGTTTTCAATACTTCGAATTTTGTGTTAATAAAAGTTTTGAAACTGAGTAAAAATATATCTCACCTGGTATTTAAATGTTTGAAGTGTTATTTGTTCTCCGAAGCAATTATCTCTTGCCTAAATATGTTAATAGCAATTGGATTTTACATTTATATTCATCCTCTAACACCCACATTCAAGCTAAGTCCTATTGTACATGGTCTATTCCAATCTTGGAAAAGATACCCTGTACCTTTAATAAAGGACCTGGTGAGAGCTTTCTTTCCAAACTTGTTCCCTGGCTCCCAAGTGACGAAATGAGCTGTAATTTGAGAGCCCTGCAGTCCTCCGGATATCTTTAGCCAAAGGGAGAGAAAGCTTTCTGTATTCCCACCCAGTCCAGGGGTTGAAATAGTGTCAGAACACAAGAACAGCTTCCCTTAGCTACTAGCTCCATCTCCCTGGAGCCAGAGGGGAACCGCGAAGGTGGCAGTATAGCCAGCGCTCGGAGCAAGTCTGTGGGACGGGCGGTCCTGCTGGAGAGAGGAGCTGGGCAGAGGAGCGTGGTGCACACCGCTGCTGCGCTGAGCCACATGAAGCCTGCAGGGGACCCAAGATCAGAGAGCAGCAAAGGCGCTGCGCCTGAGGAGGGCGCCTTCACCCGGAGCCGCTGACTCCCAAAGGGACACCAATCCTTGTTCCTGGACTAAAAAAAAAAGCGCTTCTTCCGAATATCCAGAATGGTGTTCCAGAAGTTGATCTGGATAGGCTTCCTCTGCCACCTGTGTCGAGGCTACTTTGATGGTCCCCTGTACCCAGAAATGTCTAACGGGACTCTGCATCATTACTTCGTGCCTGATGGAGACTATGAGGAGAATGATGACCCCGAGAAATGTCAGCTGCTCTTCAGGGTGAGTGATCGCCGGCGCTGCTCCCAGGGGGATGGGGGCCAAGCCAGTAGCTTGCTTAGCCTCACCCTTCGAGAGGAGTTCACGGTACTGGGCCGCCAGGTGGAGGATGCTGGGCGCGTCCTGGAGGGCATCAGCAAAAGCATCTCCTACGACCTGGATGGAGAAGAGAGCTATGGCAAGTACCTGAGGCGGGAATCCCACCAGATCGGGGATGCCTACTCCAACTCTGACAAGTCCCTCACTGAGCTGGAAAGCAAGTTCAAGCAAGGCCAGGAACAGGATAGCCGGCAGGAAAGCAGGCTCAATGAGGACTTCCTGGGAATGCTGGTCCACACCAGATCCTTGCTGAAGGAAACGCTGGACATCTCTGTGGGGCTCAGAGACAAATATGAACTGCTGGCACTCACCATCAGAAGCCATGGGACCAGGCTAGGTCGACTGAAAAGCGACTATCTGGAGGGTGGGGGACAGAGGACGGGCTAAAATTTCCATTGTAACTGCTTTATTTCATACAGATTTGCACTTTCAGAACACATCTGAAGTCATCTTTTACAAGGAAAGAAAACTTTTAAAGGTTGAGCTATTCTGATTTTGGTTTAGTTTTTGTGCATTATTTATGTTATTATTAAGGCTTTTCACCTGTAAAAAAAGTAATTTTGAAGTAATCTTAAAGGTATTTTCTAAGGGGCTTTATAGCTAGCTCTACAGAATCACTTCTTTCAGCCCCATCTAAATCCTGTATTTTGTGTGGAAAGACTGATTAAACTTCCTCACCCTGAATATTGTGTGGACATTGGGCGGCGGGGGGTGGGGGTGGGGTGGTCAATGGTGGGGCATGGGCCTCTCATCAGCCTTCTCTTTGGTCTCTGAAGGCTCAGGCGTCTGCTTTTCAGATGAGGTCCCAGGCTTGTTGCATGCCCGCCAGCTAAGGAAGTTGCTTGATTGTTATTTTTGCTCTTATTTATTTACCACATTCGAAGTTGTTTCCGTCTTGTTGTAAGATTGTTGTTAAGAACTGGCACGCAAATCACCAGCGGTACGATGTTCAAGGTTGCCCCGTGGGTCTGTGTAAGTGGAGGATGCAACACATAAGAGGGCAAAACTTTGGTGCAGTTGCCCACTCGTGATGTGGTTTGGTTGTGTCTTCACTGCACCATCAAAGGAACAGATTCCTTCAACACACCCCTCAAATATCTACGATTTAGGTTGCCAGTGTATTCTTTCTTTTTAGGGCCAGGGAGTAGTGCTTTTATTTGCTTACTGGAGACTTGTATTGCAAGAGGAGGGGTCTAATTCTAGTAACGCCTTACCTAAGTTTTATTATTCAGCCAATAAATATGTTTACATATAATACTGGCTTATTTTCTAATTCTCATCCATAACTTTCATATTCCAAAGAAGGACCAGTGCAAAGGAGAGAGAGTTGAAGTCAGTTTACCAGAGTACATGATAAAATAAGAAAGGGATGGTGGTGTATTTTGAGTAATCTTCCCCTCCCTGCTCAAGCACAGCATCCCAGTAAGGGGAGTGGGAGCTAGCCTGTACCAGAATTGTACATTTGATTTATCCTCTTCTGCTGGAAAATCTTAAATTTCTTCAATTATTCATAGACTCTATTGGAAGTGTATAAGAAAGGTCCACAGCTCCCATGCTCTCATCCTAGAGAGGCAGCATTGCATACATTCTGTGTTAGTGATGCTTAACAATTTGAAAGCTACTTCTGTGCTCTTAAAATAAATGAATTAAAATGTGAAAATGTATTTTATTTCAATTCTTCCCTAGGCCAATACCCACCACCACTTAAATATACTTTTTTTTTCCACATACATCTGCACACTGTACATGAGAGTTCAGATTCTTCTTCTGTTCTTGGAGAACCTTTTTGCCCTCTATGCAAGGAAAATGTCAGTATATATCTGCTGAATAGATTTGTATCAGGGAAAAGTTAAATGGTTACTTTAAAGGGCTTCCTTTTTTTATTCTACAAAGAATGAGTAAAAATTGATCAGAACAAGTATGATATTTTGGTACATAAATGTATGCAAAGTCACATGAATTCCTGCCTCAAAATGATATCACTCCAAAGCACTCAGCTACAGCATACAGACAGACAAAGTGGCATTTCCTTGATTTTACCAGTTGTAATAGGATATTGGAATGTGTTCAGGTTGGAAAATTGTTTTCCGTAGGCAGGCCATTTCAATCATTTGGTAATGCCTAAGTACCAGATTATGTTAAAAGGGACTGAGTAGAATTGAGCATGGTGGTGCACACCTTTAGTGTGCACTTTGGAGGCACAGGCAAGTGGATCTCTATGAGTTCGCAGCAACTCTGGTCTACAAGTGAGTTCCTAGTCATAGAGAACCCTGTCTCTCAAAGAAACAAAAGAAACAAGCAAACAAACAAAACAAAACAAAAAAGGACTCTCTAGGCACAGAGGAGTGCTGCATGGCTTTAGAGGAGTTCACATGGGGCAGGAAGAGGCATGGTGACACATCAGCGACAGATCTGAAAAACTGAAATAGTCTATGGACAGGCTTCTTTTTGTGATAATATTCTTTATTCCAATAAACCCAAAATGTTCTATTTATGGCCAGATAAACAGGATAAACAGCCTTTGGTCCCCAGAGTCTTGTGGAGTTGATTCCAGACCGCAAATGGGAATGTCCAGGTAAGAAAAGATGGTTAGAACAGACCTGGACCAATAGTCCAGAAGATGACATCACTTGGCACTGTCTAACCTTCTTATGGCAGGGAGCCAGGCTCATGGAGACCTTTCCTCCCCAATTTGTCATTAGACATTACACTCGGTTACTCACATAATGATGAAATATTCACCGAAAGCAACAAATTTTTATTTCTTAAACAATGAAATGTTTTGAGGATCTGAAATAAATCATATACTCTCGTCCCTGAAAATCTACTTACAAGCACATCCATACAACTTAGGAGTTTTTATTTGTTTGTAATCAGCATTTGTTGACCACTTGTTCTGTGCCAGGTACTGAGCTAGGCTGTAGGTAATTCTTGGAAATTAGAAAACCTTGGGACTTCATCTATGAATCAAACATCTTTTGGAGTGTTATTTAAAACCTCAGCACTCGGGAGGCAGAGGTAGGTGGATCACTGTGAGTTCCAGGCCAGCCTGATCTATAGAGTGAGTTCCAGGACAGCCAATGATACACAGAGAAACCCTGTCTCAAAAAACAAAAACAAAAACAAACAAACAAAAAAAAACCAAATAAAATAAAATGGAAAGCAATCACATTGTTATTGTAGCTAATATTAGACACAGAAAAAAAGTAGCTAACATATTTGAAAAGTCAATATTATTGAGGGCCAACACTAAGAAGTAAGTTATTTCTTTTCATTGTAACAACAAACTAAGTGAGGAATTTTATACAATTAAACAATTAAGTTACAATTAAACATTCATGTTGCAATGTTGTAGCACCTGAGAAAATCCATTTAAAGTGGATGGATTCATTTTGGAAACGGTTTTTAGAAGTGTCATCCTATGAACCTCACGCTCTGTTGATTCTGGGTAGTTAGTGAGGCACAGTGCAATGGCTGGAAGGGCATGGTTAAGCAAGGCTTCTCTCCTCATGGTGGCCACAAACCTGAAAGAAAGAGCACAAGAAAGGGGGATGGGAGCTGTGTATAAAATAAAACCCCATGATCACATACCCAAAGGCCACCTTCCTTTAATTAGACCACATCAAAGTTTTCATCATGATACAAGTTTCCTTCGTGCTCTGAGTCCTCACAATATATAAAGCTATCAAACACTTACTCTATTAGTGAAGGCAGATTCCTTAGGGTCCAGGCACTTCCACAGTCTACCCTGATGACTCTTACGTTACAGATGAATCTTTTAACAAGAGAAGCTTTGGTGGCTAATTCAAATCTAAACCATAACAGGAAAGTCTATACTTTATGAAAAGATGTAATATATTTCAAACACTCAATCAGTACCTGAGGTTGTTAATGTCATTTTAGCTACTATCAACATTTTATGACTGAGGCTTAGAAATCCTAGGTACTTCCCCCAAATTAAAACTGTGTAATTTTATATAATTGGGTATGTTGTTGCCTTTCATTGATGATTATGCAATTGGATATGTGATCAAGTACATGATCTTCTAAACATCTGCTCCAAATGCTGTCCTTAACAGTGCAAATAGCTGAGGCTATTGGGATGTCACAAGATGCTTGGCTGCTCTGTGTACAGAATCACTCATTGATAGTTTTACTGTGAGATATTCTGTCCAATACCAAGTCTCGCTCTCCCAGTCTGACCACTTCAACAGTCCCATATACTATTTTGAAGCATTTTGTAGCTATTTATGTATCTGTGCTCTCATAATGAAAGAAAATAGCTCTTTAGCTTCTGCCATGACAAAACCATGCAGACAGAAGTAATCCTGACCATGAGAAGCCATAGGGCACTCTGTGTGGCAGTACCAAGAAACTGTCCAACAACCTACAGGCTGCACACTGTCTTTTAAACTCTTTTTTACAACCCACTAAGGAAACAGGCACAACACTTTATGATAGATGCTTCAAAACTCAGATTTTAAACTATTTCAATGCTATGAAGACATCCATAAAATCCATTAGCAATATGAAATCACTCTACATGAATAAATGGACAAATTTCCTTGGGAAATTTTCAGAAACTAAGTATTAAAACCATCATTATATGAAATGCTACTTTGGTAAAATATAGAAACTATAAATATGCTTTACAGATGTTTTAATATAATATAGAAAACAAATAGAGGAGTTAAAGTCTTCATTCTAAATAGCATACAGAAATGTATGAGACTAATTCACAAAAAACAGAGAACTGGATTCTGTAAATTATTTTAGTAGTTTTGACATTGGCCTAATCTTTGGGAAATACTATGTCTAAAATCAGACTGTTGGCCTGGAGAGATGGCTCAGAGGTTGAGCTCACTGTCTCCTCCTCCAAAGGTCCTGAGTTCAATTCCCAGCAACCACATGGTGGCTCACAACCATCTGTAATGAGATCTTGTGCCCTCTTCTGGCCGTAGTTGTACATTAAGGCAGAGCACTGTATACATAATAAATAAATAAATCTTTTTTTAAAAGACAAGAAACATATTTTAAAAAATAAAATCAGATTTTTAAAAATATTATCAAGTATTCTTTGTGTACCACAGTGGAAAGTAACCAAGTTACAAATAGCATAGACACATGAGGAAAATGATCTTTAAAGATTTACCATGTAACAACATAGGGATTGATAAGGGCACCAGAGCATAAATCAGAATTATTTGTAAATATAAAGCACAGTGAATAAAACAAGGATTTGTTATAACTACATATTCAAGTGGTGTGTGGCTTTTATTATTGTGGTGAATGTTTCTTTCATCTTTTATTATTTTTCTGATTACAAAAAATCACATATTTTCAAGTTAAAAAACAAACAAACATTAAGATGACAAAACCATTCATGCATACATTATTTGCACTTTGCTTCATGTCTTTTCAGTGCTTTTGGTACACAGGTACGAAGCTTCAACTCTACTGACTAATGTTGCTGTAAGGTACTCTGCACAATAGTAAAGAAGAAAAGTAATCATCAATATACCTTAGCTACATATGACACACAGCAGTGACCTGTCTGAAGATACACTGGTACACAGTGGCACAAATGTCGTGAGAGGAGCCAACAACTTTTTATTGGTGAGTGACTATAGGGGGAGTGAAGCAAGCCAGCAACTGAGTCCATGTTACAGACAGCACCCGCTCTACCCAGCAGTGGTTAGAAACAGATGCTGAGAGTCACAGCCAAACATTGGGCGATGTGTGGGGAGTCCTATGGAAAAATGGAGGGAAGGAGAAAAGACCCTGGAGGTGACAAGAGCTCCACAAGAAGACCAACAAAACCAACTAGCCAGGGCCCAGAGGGGCTTGCTGAAACTGAAGCACCAACCAAGGACCATGCATGGACTGAACCTAAGTCCTCTACACAGACGTAGCCAATGGGCACCTCAGGCTTCATGTGGGTCCTCTAGTAAGGGGATCAGGGGCTGTCTCTGACATGGACTCTGATGCCAGCTTTTTGATTACTCCCTCTGGTGTGACTGCCTTGCCAGGCCACAGGGGAAGAGGACAGGCACAGTCCTGTTGTGACCTGATGAGCTGAGGTAGATGGTAATGGGGGGTGTCCCCTTTTCTGAGAAATAAGGGGAGAGGAGAGGGGGGATAGAGTGAGAAAAGGTGGTACTGGGAGGAGAGGAGGGATGGAGCTATGACCAGGATGTGAAGTGAATAAAAAAACAGAAAAATTTTAAAAAAGAAAGCAAAAGGAAGTCAAGAGTGGAGGCAACCTGTCTGTCACCACAAAACTAGAGTAGGAGGAGAGTAGTTATGCGATCCCTCTGGCCTCATTGACTAGCCCGTCAGCCAAAATGGGGATCTCCAGGTTAGATGAGAGACCTTAATTAAAAAATAAGGTGGAGAGCAACTGGGAAAGATAGCCAATCTCAACTTCTGACCTCCCTCGGCATACACACTCATGCATGCGTGTGCACATGCACAGGCACACATACAAACATGCATATACCATACACATACATAAAATAATTAGATACATAAATTAACATTTAAATAAATATATGAGAAAAACTCAAACCCAAATTTTATCAAATATGTTTTTATTGCTTTTTGTTGTTGTTATTGGTTTTCCTGTTTGTTGTTTGTTTGTTTGCTTGTTTGTTTTATAGTGAGTGAGATGTAAATTTCTTGCTTCTGGAAGAGTCACTGTGATTCTTTGCTTAGAAGCAGGTTAGACTGTATTAAATATTACATTCTTCAAGCACTTGCACATGTATTCCCACATTGTGATCATAGCATATTTTCATAATTGTGTGACTGGTGAGGACACTTTATGGGTTTCCCTTACTGGTAGCTGGGATCCCAACATGACTTTTAACGTTGCATTGCTTTGGACTCAGCACAGGCATGGAGTACTCTGTTTTGACTACATTTCACATTTGCTTTGATGGCTTACATCTCTTACCATCAGCTTTTTTGAAATATTTCTTTGAAAAATGAAAGCTATTTTGTATGTCAACAGTCTACTGTTTATGGAAAGGAAGCTGACGGCTATGAATAACAAGGTGAAGTCTCCTTGCTCCAGGGCTGGCAGTTGGCTTGCATTTCCCAGTTGTGAAAATCTCATCCCGAAAGCAGTTAAAGAAATGTTTGTCCATGTGTCTTTTCTCACTTTAACATTTTCCCAGTGTTCCCCCCAAGATCAAGCAACTTTCAAAAATGTAGGCTTTGCTCTCCACCAATGGCAGCCACTGAGATTTTCCTTAAGATTCTATGACAGTTTCCATCAGGACGAGCATAAACTACAAGTTGTCCTCCCCCAAAATTGTATTTTTCCTAACCAACAAATGTCACTTTGGCCCTGCCTCAGTTCATTCTCCCCTTATCCCTCCCAGGTTTTTTTGTATTTGTTTCCTCCAACCTTGTGTTAGTGATTCAATCACCCTTAGAATCACAGGAAGTAAGGGCAGAGTTCACATTGCACCTTTATGACATGTTAGCTGGGAAATCTAAGCAAACTAAGAAACTGCTGGGAGCCTCTTCTTCTTCCACTACTGACTGCACACTTTTTTTAGGTTCATGTGAGGATTTGATAAGGCTGTTTATGGGAAGCATTTACAATAATACCAAGCAAAGTTGACACTATTTTCATGCAGTGTTACAATGTGTATAGATCACCAAGAGAAACCTGTTTAAAGCACAGTCACACTGTGTGTTCTTTGATTAAAATGAAAACATTTTCTAATCATTTCAGACATTCTATGTGTTTCCTGTGAATCTGTCTTTAACTTCTCATTTTAAGAAAGCTTCTCAGAAGCCAACGCTATTTTTATGCCCAAACACATGACAGAAGTTCTCATACATGTGTTTATACCACAAACATTCCCACTGCACTTGGCTCCAGAGAATTAATATACAATAGGACATAATAGTTGAAATGCTTGCTTGCCCTCCACTTCCAGATGCCTTTGCTTTATGCCTTGAGCAAGGTGACACACATAGAAGAAGTTCAGCACACCAGAAAATGAACAGTTAAAAGAAGGAAATCCACAAGCTTGGCAATAATGAAAACAAAGAGGCAAGAATAAGAATCAGAATTTCCTGGCTCATCCTAGAAAAGATCAGTTTTTAACCCCTCAAACCTGAAGGCCAGATTTCAACTGAGGTGACAGTCTCCAACTGCTGCCAGTATGGAAAGCATTATGGTGACAACATGGACCCCCTTATGCAACTTCAGACTATAATGGTTGAATTTGCTGTACCTCACAGTGTGACAGGCTCTGTGACCTGCAGGCCTGACTTGTCCAGGAGTTGAGTGAACCAGTGCTGCTTTATTTCGGCTCTAATGACAGTGGTCTTCGCTGAGAAGACCTGGACCAGTGAATCCCTGTTTCAGCTCTGATGTCAGTGGTTTCCAGTAAGAGCCTGGAGGCACTAGCAGGAAGTTTTGCAGACTTCTTGCGTTAGAAGGCAGCCCAGCAGTTCTGTAAACTGGTTGCTTCTATTTGCACACCTTTTATCTGGGCTACGAGGAAAGAGGCCATGGTCTAGCTAAACCAGGGCTAGGGACAAACATGGTCTCTCTAACATAAGCCCAGAACATGTTTGATCTAGTATTTTGCTTAATACAAGGGCATGCAATCTGGCCCAGTGAAAGATGATATGTGTGTATATTTAACTACAAATACAAGGAATGGAGAAGTATATTTCTTCTCTAAATTAAAGGCATCTTGGTCACTTGAAACACTTTCAAAGTAGCACAATTTTTAACTGTTTGGCTGAAACAAAAACTCATTCAGACTTAGAAATTGGCAAAGGCTATACTATTATAAATGCTTATTCCATAATCACATTTTCCACAAACCCTCTAATTTCCAAGAGTTTCACCACAGAAAAAGAATCACAGTACCAAATCTGAACAGACAGCCCACAGTAGTGACACAACATTAACAGGCTGCCAGCATTTAGAGGGTTTTCCCATTTCCTCTGCAAAAAAAAAAAAATCCTACCGTTACAAAAACACTCAATACCACTTTTGCCTTTAAATTGTTGAGAAGATATTATTTATGAAAGAAGCTACTAATCCATTTCCATAGTCTCTCAACAAACATTTAGTAGTCACCCAGTACTATTAAATCATTTTGCTACATTCATATGATGATCACAATTAATAAGGATAAAATAGCCATTTTATGCTGCTTACTATTTGCCAGGAGTGCGATTCTAAGCATGCCACCCACGTTACACACAAGCAATCCACAAAGCAGTTCTTTCCAAGAGTTGCTTATATACCGTTCTGCTAGCCATGTAGATGACCAAAGCCTGGCCAACCCTTTCATACTCTCTGATCTGCAGGCAAGCTGCCTCATCACTAGCCAGTAGCCTCTGCTGATCTGGCCTGCCCTGCCTCCTAACAGAAACAGCTTTGCAAAAATGACCAGTACATCTTCCAATTAGAATTCAGCAGTAGTACATGGTTTTCCTCAGTAGTCCCAGAGGCTAAATAAAACAAATGTTGGATTAAAATGACAATGAAATAAGAAAGAGTTTTCAGTACTGAGTCAGTCAACCTAGGGGTGGAACGGAACATGAGCATGTGTTTATCCGTCAGAGGCCAAAATAGTAATACAAGCATATGTCTGAAGATAGAAGAGAGGTTGAGGAGGGAGAAGAAAGAAAGAAAAAAATGTGTTATTTACATTCCTTACTAGGAAGTCAGAAATAATAACAAATAGAGAATCTGAGGCCTAAGGGGTGAAGAAACTCGCCCTATAAAAATTACTCCTAGTAGGAAGAAGAATGACACACAGTCACAGAGTCAGACAGCAAGCACACCCTGACTGGGTAGCACATCTTGCCAGCCAACTACACCACAGTAGTTCCTCAGCTTAGAAAACAATTTTCTCTGGGCTAGTAGACTCACTCACTCATTAGAAAGTTCAGCTCATAAGGGGATGTTTTACACTTTTACTATAAAAGTGTTTTCATTGACACATGCAAATACAAAAATTAAATCTATCTATGAGATATGGCATGATTTTTATACACATGTACATAATTTAACTTTTAAATCATATGAAACATATCTAAATCCTTGAATATATATTCTTTCGCATGGTAAAAAAAAAACCATTTAGAATACTACTTCTAGCTTTTTGAAGTGTGCACCATCTGATTCTTTTCTCTACACACCTGCCTGTGCCCGCAGAACTTCTCACCCCTGTGGAACTCTCACTCAGCAATCACTGGTCAGCCTTGGCCCATCCATCATTCCATCTCTACTCATAACCACCACTAATTCCTATGGAATCAGTTTTCTCTGAGTGTGAGTGAACCACGTGGAACTAGTCATTCTGTTTTCGGCTTCTTTTACTTTATGCATTGGTCTTCTCTTTCTTCTGTGCCGAGGCAAATAATAAGACAGGTCTAACTCTTGTATTACTGAGTAATATTCTATGATGTGTGTTGCCCACTTCATCTTTACCATTTCTTAATGATGAACACTTAAAAAAATGTCCCCATTTCTTATCTATTGTGAACAATGTTGCAAAAAGCATTTAAACTGAGATGACTTTCCAATATTTGGAATTCACTTTCTTTGGGTTCATGGCAGTAGTGAAGTTGCCAGATCACAGGGGACTTCTGTGTTTTTAAAGAGGTGCCATTCTTGGCTAAGATCAAAAATTCAAGTGACACCACATGCTGGCAAGGATGTGGAGAGAAAGGAACACTCCTTCATTGCTGGTGGGAATGCAAACTAGTACAGCCACTTTGGAAATCTATCTGGCACTATATCAGAAAATTGGGAATAGGGCTTCCTCAAGACTCAGCTATTCCACTCCATGGAATAGACCCAGAAGATGCTCCAGCACACAACAAGAAGTTTTGCTCAACCTTGATCATAGCAGCCTTATTCATAATAGCCAGACCCTGGAAACAGCCTAAGTGTCCCTCAGTAGAAGAATGGACTAAGAAACTGTGGTACATTTACACTATGGAATACTGCTCAGCTATTAAAAACAAGGAATTCCCAAAATTTGTGGACAAATAGATTGAGCTAGAAATGATCGGAATGAGTGAGTTAACCCAGAAGCAGAAAGACTCAAATGGTATATACTCACTTATATCTGGATACTAGCCCAAGGGGCACGTCCCTAGAAAGTCTTCGCTTACCAGGAAAGTGGGACAGAGGGGAAGACTTCCTTTTGGTACTCTAGGTGAGAGAAGCAAGGGAGAATGGGGAAATAGAAGGATCCAGAGGGTCCTAGAAACCTACAAGTAGATCATTATGATGGGCAGATCTGGGGCCAGGAGTCCTGCTCAAACTATGGCACTAGTCAAGGACAATATGTGCAGTAAACTTCAAACCCCTACCCAGATCTACCCAATGGACAGGACATTCTTCACGGGTGAGTCGAGAATGGGATCTGACTTTCACACAAACTCTGGTGCCCCATATTTGACCATGTCCCCTGGATGGGGAGGCCCAATGACACTCAGAGGAAGGATAGCAGGCTACCAAGAAGAGACTTGATACCCTATGAGCAGGGGGAAGAGGTCCCCCTCAGTCACAGTCATAGGGGAAGGGAGTAAGGGGGAAATGGGAGGGAGGGAAGAATGGGAAGCTGCAAGGGATGGGATAACAATTAAGATGTAATATGAATAAATTAATAAACTATATTAAAAAAAGAAAAAATCTAAAAAAAAGAGGTGTCATTCTTTTTTCCATGTGACCATATACATTTAAATTATGACAATCAGTGTGCCAGAATTTCCCTTTCCCACATCTTGTTGCTAACCTTTTGATACTAGGCATTCCTCCTGGGATGAGGTAATATCCAATAGCAACTATGATTAGCACATCACATATCATTGGTGATCTTAGGTGTGTCTCTGGTTTTGTCATTTGAGTATCTTCTTATGAAAAATATCTTTTTAAGCCTACTGGTTACTCATCAGGCTATATGTGTTTCTTTCCATTTGAGTTTTCTGTTGTTGTCCCTTATGTATTTTGGCTATAAATCCATTTTCAGATACACAATACGTAACTGCTTTCTCCCACGATGTGGCTGTCATCTTCATTCTGTTGCATGGTGGATATAAACATGTTTTTGTTTTTATCCCAAGAGTAAGATGTGAAATTGCCTTGTGTGAAGGCCTGTGATGTTTATCTGCTGGAAACAGACTTGTGTGAGGGTGCATGATGTTTGTCCACTAGAGTGGGAACTGCTTCATGGTCTTTGCTAGTTGAAAAACATCCTGGTATGAACTCTGAGAGCAGATAAGTAGGAGCCCCCAAATCAGAGTCTTCACTTTGAATACTGTGCATCTCTTTGCATCCCTTTATGTTGCTGGGCTGATCATCACTCCCACTTGGAGACTCTCCTCTTAGAAAGAACTATGCTCCAAAGAATGCTTTGAGATTCTGGATGCTGCAGTTGCTGTTTCCTGAGTTGGTAGTTTGACAGGTCTGCTAGAATCCTGACAGTGAAGAGTGGAATCTCCCCCAAGGAACTGGGTCTAAAAAAGTATATTTCCACTGTCCCAGTTAACCATCTTTCTCTCCTATCTAGGGTGAGTGGGTTGCAAGGCAGGTAGAGTCACTAAAGAACCCCAAATAAATAGGTTTTGAATAGATCAAAGCATATACTGTTGTTTCTTTGTTCTTTATTTTTATGAAACCTCACTTATTTTCATTTTTTCCCCAAGATTTGGATGTCTTGCCAAAAAGAAAGTAAAAGCAAACATATAAAAATATATTTACACATTCCAATGTCTGTAAACATTTGTCTTTGTTTGTTTCTAGTAATTTCCTAGTTTTGTGTCTTATATAAGAAGCCTTTAATTCATTTTGAAAGCTTTTTAATTTTATTTTTATACAACTTTGGAAAAAAACAGGATCTGTCTGTATTATTTGGACATAAGTATTTAATGTTCACAGAAGCATTTACTGAAAAGACAGTCCTGTCCCCAGGGACTCTGTTTAAGCCATTGTGAAAAGCTACTTGGCTGTAGGTGCATGGGTTTCCATCTATACTCTGTATTCTATTATATTGGTGAGTATGCTGATTCTGTTTCTGTTTTAATTTCCTCAGTGTTCACTCACTTGAGATTTCTTTGCCTGTTTCATGGTTTTATATTAATTTTAGGATGGCTATTTTCCCAATACTGCGAACAATATCATTGGTTCTTAAAGGTCATAAAGTTACCTTTTTTGGAACCTGTGAATTGCTTTGAGCAACACAGCCATTTCAACAACATTAATTTCTCAAAGCTATAACTATAGGATGTCATTGTGTGTGTGTGTCCTTAACTTTTCCTTTGTTTAATTGTTAACTGTAATCCTTCTTTATATATCTCTCACCACTCAGGGACCCTCAGCTCTCATATATTCCTTTCCCATAGGAACTTGATCAAATACATGGTCTCTCCTTCCCTGGGTATGAAAAGCCTGCTTATTCCAGGTTTGTTGTTGTTGTTGTTGTTTAAACAATAAGTCAGCTCTCCAACCTTAGCTTATTGTCAGGAAGACAGGCCTTGCAGATAGGCTAATTCCTGAGAGCAGCATCTGTTCTGTGCTTACACCAATGTCCAGTATCCTTAGAGGGCCATATTTTGGGTTCCTTTACATAAGTCAGCAATGATGGCCCCCACTCTGCAGGGTCTATGGTAAAATAAATATAATAGTGTATGTAACATCCATACCATCCTGTTTTGAGCCATTTGAACGTATATATGGATGAACTAACTCATAGTTGGGCAATTTGTCTAAAGCCAATAATAAGTAAATTTTGTAGTATGGATAGAAAACCCAGAAAAGACCCTGTGTGTCAGATGGATAAAGAAACACTGAATGGGAAAGACCCAAATAAGAACCCAATGCTGTCACCACTGGTGAGCTTTGCTTTGTAAATAGTTTACCACCCACCTAATGATCTCTGAGATTTAAACCCAGTGTTCTACTTGGAAAGGAGTTCTGACCATGTGTAAATTTGAAAGCCCAAATACTGCTTTATTTTGGGAAAGGAAGAAGTGGTACTATGTATCGTTTTTTCCTTCTACAAAAACAGCTGAATAGACTTTCCTAATTTACTCCCTAAAGCTTCATGTTTGAGTTGAACTCAGTCCTGGAAGCTCTGCCTGGTGAGGAGGGTCTGAGAAACTCATTAAAGGCAAGTGAGAGCTCTGGAATGGAAATGCACAGAGACCATGGAAATTCCATTGGCTTTTTGTCCCAGGTGATCCATCTTTCAATAACACGAAGATGAGAGCAAGTGAACTGCCCCAAGGTTGACAGCTAAATTATTACAGCTTTAACTCGGGAGGCAGAGGCAGGCGGATCGCTGTGAGTTCGAGGCCAGCCTGGTCTACAAACTGAGTCCAGGACAGCCAAGGCTACACAGAGAGACCCTGTCTCAAAAAACCAAAAAAAACAAAACAAAACAAAACATAGTGGAGAGCAGGGATGGGGACTCAGACTGCTTGCCTTGAATCATGATTCCTCTCTTGACTTTCTGGTTTGTGTCCTGGGAGCAAAGCTGCCAAGGCCTCAGTTTCCTACTCTATATAATCATCAGTGCATATGATCTTGAGGACCAAATGATAAAATCTAGCTTTATATGTGACACAATGTGTAACAAACATATCTACCACATTAATACATCATTAATAAATGATAAACACCTAAAGTCCCCAGTTCCTTCCCTCTCCTTTCCTTGCTTAGTCTCTACTTCTCTTCCTCTCTTCCTCCTGGGCACTTAGAAGAAAAGGGGAAACCATATTATTTACCCACTTCCTAAAGGTGGAAATGATTATTCAAGAGGAAGAAGCACATGATGAAAAAAGGATAGAGCAAAACATGAAAGACAATGGTAAGCAACCTGAGAAATTGCCAAGCATCCTGAATTGCATTGGTAAATCACCAATAACAAGAATTTTCTATCCCAAATTGTGAGTAGTCCAAATCTGTGAAAAACCTGGTCTCAAATATATAAAAGACAAGAGTAGGTCTATTGAGAATCTTAAAATGAGGATAAAATTTCTTCCCAAAGATAATAAACATATATCAAGAATGAAGAAAATAAAATCTATGGAAGATTGATATTATGAGGTGTTGATTAACATGCTGAAACATACGAAGGGCCAGGCATCTTTGTAAAAATTCAAATATCTAATATAGTTAACAGATCTAGTGCACCACCATCTAGATTAAAACTGACAACTTCTATAAATGAGTTGATCTCATCTCTTTGGCATCAACAAATAAACAAAAAACCCTTGTCTTCCCATTGATTAGGACTTTCTGTACATTTTAGTAAGACAATTAAAGGGATGTACGTAGTCAATTTAGACTAAATGGTAGTTTCTCATGATGCAGACAAAACAAGTGGTCGACTGGTACTTTCATTTTTCACTTGGTGGTTTTGACATGAACAAACATAATCATTACTGTGTGCTGACTAGTCACCACTGTAAACCCAGCTGATGGCATAGGAAATTTAACTGGTATTAAAATAAAAATGTTGTAGACACATATGTTCATCACAAAAGACAATTGCTTCATAAAAAAGAGCTCTAAATTATAAATTATCAATTTTAGCATATATTTCCGTTATGTCTCATTATAATTCAGGTTCAGCTATCCTATCAAAGCTGCCTATCATCCTTAAAACCTCGTGTGCTCAATACATCATAGCATGGGGTCAAATTATGTCACCAGACTAGGACTACATCATTTTAAGGAAAGAGAAGTTCTGCATAGTCACAAATCCAGCCATGTTCAAGAGATTGCATTGCCCTAAAAGGAACTTTATGTTTTGCATTTTAAATTTACCTGGCCAAAGTGTATACCACTTTGTTAACATGTTTTAAAGGAGCAATACTGGACAATGAAAGTTTAAGTTTCTGACTTTGCAAACCCTACATGCTTCCAAGCGTATTCTATCTCACCTTCCCAAGGATACTGCCCACAATGATATAGTACATGACAACGTTAGCAAAAGATATTTGATTATACCAAACAGAATCTTAAGCTCTTAATCATAGCAGCATGAGAAAGAGCTCTAAAAAGTATTAACACTACTTTCCAGGAGTCTGGGTGAACAAAGTATTTGTTTTCTTCATGTATTCTTTTTTATCAAAACATGTCAGCTATGAATGCACTTTTTAAAAAGATTTATTTATTTATTATTATGTATACAGTGCTCTGCCTGCATGCACACCTGCAGACCAGAAAAGAACACCAGATCACAGTATAGATGGTTGTGAGGCACCATGTGGTTGCTGGGAATTGAACTCAGGACCTCTGGAAGAGAAGTCAGTACTCTTAACCTCTGAGCCATCTCTCCAGACCCACTTCATGCATTCTTGATCTTTACTGCTATTGTCAGTCTTTAAAAGAAGTCATTTTATATGTTTATTGTATGCAATGCTATGTCACATAACATTTTCATATAAATATATATGGTACACTGAGCATGTCCCTACAATACCCCTGCCATCGTTTCTCTTATCCCTTCTCTGTAATTTTGTTCCCCTAGATAGATTTTTTTACTATTATGTCATATATTTATACATTATTTGTACATAAAACATAGGGGAAACATATGGAAGAAAATGTACTACGTTTCTCTTCCTAAGACTGTATAAAATTTCCTAATATGACTGTCTACAGTTGCATCTATTTTCTGTAAACCACATAACTGCATCATTCTTCATAGCTGAAAACTCTTATGTGGATATATGCCACATTTACTTATCTCCCCCTTTGCTGGAGATCTAGGTTTCATACATTGAGTGAAATTTTCTCTGTGATGTGTCAACTTGAAATCCTTTTGCTAGCCAGGAGTGATACAGCTTAGTCACATGGTAGAGCTATCTTGAGGGTTTTTACTTTCTTAATCACTGTCAATCTTACTGGACAAGAGAAAAACCTCACTGTCATTTTATTTGACAGTTCTCTGATGGCTAGGAAGTTTGAATATTTGTTTTACTTGCTTATTGGTCATTTGTGTTTTATCTTTTGAGATTTGTCTGTTCATTTCATTAGCTCAATTATTGAATAGGTTATTTAATTTTTTGTATATGTGTATGGGTATTATTCATGTTTATTTATTAATTCTCTCTCAGATATATTGCTAAGAAAATTTTTCCCATTCTATAAGCTGTCACTACATTCATTCAGCTTTTCCTTCTGCTCTGCAGATGCTTTCTGCTTTCTTGTCACATTTGTCAACTGTTGTTATTATTTCCTGAGTAACTGAAGTCTTATTCAGAAAACCCCTTTC
The DNA here is from genome assembly GCF_964271855.1 of Acomys minous. Taxonomy (NCBI): domain Eukaryota; kingdom Metazoa; phylum Chordata; class Mammalia; order Rodentia; family Muridae; genus Acomys; species Acomys minous. The sequence continues at coordinate 37,697,685 of NC_140485.1, forward strand.
GATAACCTCATCTTGATATATTTTTCTTATTTTTGCTCTAATCTATGATGAACTAAATACAGGCACTAATTGCTTCATCCATAAAAAGATGTCATGCAATTTCTTTCCTAGAATCTATAGTATCTGTGACTTGTTCAACCAATGGGAAAGTGATACTGGGTCGATTCTGAGTGCTACTTTAAAAGGCCAAAAAATTTCTGCTTTTACTTCATGGATGCTTCCAGTAAGGTGTGAGGCATGTTGGTTTGGACTACTATATAGAAAAGCTCACACACAGATAGACTCTGGAAAGGTAGAAGCCATGGTGGACATGCCAGAGCTGACACATCTACCCAAACATTGGCATGTGAGTGACCTTAGTCCTCACAATGAAGAGTAGGCAGATCGGCCAGCCCAAAGAGCTGGAAGAACTTTAAGTCATAACTGTTTTAAGATGCAAAGTACAGTTGTTCCTATTATGTGGCCGACCTCCCATGATCTTTCTCTCATATAATCCTGCTCTATCTTCCTTATAGTTTTCATGGTCTGAAATTCCTTAGTTTTTTTCCTATGTTGCTCAATAGGATAAAAACTTTTGACAGCAGGGATCTTACTGATGCTATTTCCTGCTGGCATGCCTTGCCTGGAGTAATGTCTGACACAAATAATCAGAAGGGCTGAGTGGAACAGAGATAGCAAGTCAAAAGCAGATGTTGCTATACTGCTTGTCATGAATAAGTTCTCCAAGAGAGTTTAGGGATGATCCTGCTTCTGTGGGTAAATGCTGCCTGTGCCATGTCTAGGGAAGATGGGAAGAAAGTGTGCCTTCTAATTCCTAATCCACTGACTCTTCTTGTACAAATGACATCATCATTTTATATTTTATGTAGATAGAAAGTATAATTTGTTTCAAAACAAAATTACTTACTTACTTAAATAGTTACCTGAATGCAGCATCTCCCAAATTTCTCAAAAAAAAAAAAATTCTTAGGAAAGGAGAAATAGAAGCAAATCAATGCTCCTGCCAAAGCCCTATACCAGAGAGATAATTCTTCATCTCAATCCGAAGAAGTAACACTTGTAAAATAGAAAAGTTTTGATATAGTATTTTGTATTTCCTATGCACCGAAACCATTAAAGTTACTACAGGAATAAGCCACTTAGGGAGAAACAGGGTGGGGTAGGGAATTATTTTCCTGCCTCAGGCAAATGTTTTCTTACTGGAAAATAGTAAAGTAGATTATCACTAGGCACTAGGCACATTGTATAGGATCATGGGAGTCACTCGTTGAGCAATTGAGCCTCTCTTCAAGCCAAGGTGTGGTGATGAGAAAACGAAGACCAGGAAGAGGAAAGAGTGAAAATGGGAACAGCGGCTCATAGAGACAATGGCCCTTGTGTATGTGGTGTGCAATGTGGTGTGTGTGTGTGTGTGTGTGTGTGTGTGTGTGTGTGTGTGTCTGTGTGTGTGTATTTATGTGTGTGTGAATGCATATGTGACATATGTGTGACTGTCAAAGAATAAATTAATTTTAAGAAAGAAAATGTTCCTTCTACTAATTTAAGAAATATTCAAGAAGCATTCTTTTTGCTGTGCTGTGGCACCACAGCACAGGGGGTGATGCCTAGCCCTATTCCTCACAGAGCTTATGGTTCATCTAGAGAAGGAGATACCTATAAAGTACATTGTAAATGACCTGAAAGCCCTCTACAAACGCCCTGACTCACAAAGCTTCCTTTTAGCATGGTTAAAGTGAGCTCTTAAAACAATGCATATAAAATCTTAGTACCTATTCTTTGCACACTATATGTCTAATAGGTTAAAATTTCCCAATCCCTTGGCATTGTAGCTAAGAGAAAAAATAACACCCAATATGTCCTGGATTTCAAAGGATGGCAGGGCACGTACTATCTGCTTACCCTCTTACATTTCTTGTGCCCACATAAACAAACTCAATGCCCAAGTTGATGCCTCTTCAAGCTTGGTTACCAAATAAGAGCACAGCTTTCTAACACAGACTTCTCTTGAGTGGCCAGGACAATGACTCATCCTTTGCCACCCCATGGAGAGTAACACAATGCTTAATAAAATATCAAAAAGTGCCAAACAATCTTAAAACTCTAGACTGGCGTGAGGACACTGCCCACACACTTTTCACGTGTAAAACACAAGATCTCCATATTCAAGTGTCCCTGCCATTAAATGGATTCTGAAACACTTGCTTCCTTCAGAAAATGCTCACACAAGAGAGTAAAAATAAATGGAAATACTCAAAAGAGAACAAAATGTAAGACAGACATGCCCATGTTGTAAGGCCCCGAAATCCAGTTTTCTTTACAAGACTCTTCTCTGAGATTCCTCTCAGGAGTTACATCTTAAATAGATTTTGAACAACGCAGGCAATGAATGTCAAAGCAGACTTTGCTGCTAAAGAAAATCTGCCAGGTAAATATTAAGAAGGCTGCCAGTTTTCTGTTTTCTTTGGTGGCCCCAATAAAGTTCCAAGTTCTGACCCTCAGTGTAGCAGCCCCCGGAAACTAGACAATAGCAGTTTTAGAGATAGATTAAACTTGAGGTGAGGATATATGCTACGAAGAGTGTGTTATGTTTACCAAAAAAAGGATGAGGCTATTAATTGTTCATTTTCTCCTAATAAAAAGTGATGTTGAAAGAGGAAGGTACCTTGGTTGGCAGACCCATGACAGGTAAAGACCTGTATCTTTGCAACTTAACTCTTAGGGCTGGGATACTCAGTACTATTCACACCCTCCTCTGTGGGATAAGGACTATGCTTCTGCTGGGGTGGGGGTAGGGGTAGTATGTGCTGACCTGTACGTTAGTGCACTCCCTCTCCTAGTTTGTGTCTTACTTGTTATGATGACCAACATCCCTTTTACGTCGTTTATTTTTTCTTTAGTTAAGATAATACCTTCCCCCATCTTACTAACCAGGAAAACATTCTGTTTTTCTTGAAATTTTGTCTCTTTCTGATCTCTCTAATCTGAAGTGATCACTAATAGTTAAATTATTGACCTTTTCAAATTTTTATTTTTTTTATATAATTTAAAGTTTTATAAATAGTATAAGTGTAATAGATGTTAGATGTAAGATGTGTAGATAGCTTAGTTTCCTCTATTTCAAGCCTTGCCATCCTTGCCTTAGTTACCACCATATTTTCCCTGACAAAACCAAAAGCTAGTCAAAGGAAGAAAGACTTATTTGGCTAATGGTATAACAGAGTCAGACCATTGCTGTAAGGAGGTCATGGCAGACTGACTATCCAAGGAGACCTGGAAGCAGAGAGAAAACTATGCTGCAACCAATATTCTCCTTTCCTTGTTTACAACAGGATCCCAGCCCATTGAATATTGCCTCACAAATTCAAAGTGGGCCTTCAGCCCACAGTTAATTCTCTCTGGAAACTCCACTACAGACATCCCAGAGATGTGTCGTTTAGGTGGTTCCAAGTCCAGGCAAGTTGTCAGTGAAGGTTGTATTCATTATTTTCCCAGTCCTGTGATACAGCCGCATTACCAGAAGTGACTTATGGAAAAGGGAGATATCCATAATGATAACATAAGCATAGCTGCAGATGTCGGGGACAGGAAGCTAAGAGATCATATTTGCAAATAGAAGTGTAGCAGAATATGAACTAGTTCTCATGAGAAGTTATGATTTCTCAAAGCAAATCCTAACTGTATATAACCTGTATAGACTTTGGGCCTGGCTAATTATAGTGGGTGATGTTTTTATTTATTTGCCAAGGTTTTTTAATTTAAAAAATCTATTTTAATTAAAAAAAAGTTTTCAATGCACACCTACAGTGACATACTTGCTTCAACAAGGTTGTGCTTTCCTGTAACCTCCCCAGATAGTACCACCAGCAAGTGACCTTGTGTTCATGTATGGAAGGCTATGCGGGACAGTCTCATCCAGAGCATCCCAAATATTATACCGTGACACATCACTACTACCTTTTGATCCACTTTTAGCCCCTGAAGTCCCACCATTAAAGCAAATTATGCAGCACAGTCAAGAGAGTGCTTACTGTTTACTGAGATTTCCATATCTAAGTAGATTGTAAGCAGCTAGAATAGATTTCATCATCTCTCCCCAACTAGTATTTTATATATAAAGATGCTTGAAAACTGTGTAACTGAACTACGAGGCACTAAACATTTAGCATCTATACTTGGGTTGAATTTAATTCACCTACATTTTTAAAAAAGATTTATTTATTTATTTATTTATTTATTTATTTACCATATATACAGTGTTCTGCTGCATGCTGGAAGAGGACACCAGATCACATTATAGATGGTTGTGAACCACCATGTGGTTGCTGGGACTTGAACTCAGGACCTTTGGAAGAGCAGCCACTGCTCTTAACCATTGAGCCACCTCTCCAGCCCCTCTAATTCACCTAAATTAACCAGAACTTTCTTCTATTCACATAAATCTACAAAATTTTACCACCATTCAGAGAATTGCACTCTCAAAATAAAATTCTGGATTATTGACAAGTAAGATTTCAACAACTCGTTATTTAAATACATCCTAGCAAAACCATGTGTCACATCGTATTACTAGACTTCTTGGCAGGTTTCTTCTGCAAGTGAAATACTCAAAACCAAGTGCTTGGGTTTGTAGGTGGTAAGTCATCAGGAAGGGGCTGGAACAGGACTGTGGTTTTGTTTCCAGCCACTGTGCTAACCACAGCCAGCCAATCAGGAGCCCCATTAGTTTCCAGAGTAAAATGGAGGAATACTTGCTACATAACAACTGCAGACAACGCTGTGAGGTAGCATCGCTTCTTCTGGGGATCAAGGGGGAAAATTGTTTTGTTTTTCTTGCTTTGTCTCTGGGTTCTACTGTACCCCTTTAATCCTACAATAGGTGAATTCTGTTTGCCAGGTGTTGCAGACTGTTAAACAGAACTAGACACTACAACCTGTGCTTCTGGGCAATTCTTCCTCTTGCTGAAGCTACCAAGTAAGGTGATCCTTAAATATGTAAGGTGGACTCTGATTTTAAACAGTAGCCGATATTTATGTGGCTTAAAAGGTTAACAAAATAAGACTACAGGCTTTGTCAAGCAGTAAACCTATTGGGGAGACACAGCACTGAAACCAGGAGTTAGTGCTAAAGCATAGTAAGTCTGAATTTAATCGCCATGGCCCCAAACATCTACGGACCTAACCTCCATCACAAAGACAAGGCCATCTCAGAAGCTTTGTTTGGTTTTTCTTTGTTTTTATATATAGACAAAGTTTGTCCCACTCTGCCTCTGGGGAACACTCAAACCTGGATCAGGTAGTGCTTCCGATGGTGTTGCCATTCGGAGAAATGGGCTGTCCATCATTGTACAAATATCAGAGTGTACTCTAGCACAGACTAAAGCACTGCAGCAAAGGCCAGTGTCGGGCAGCACCCACTTCCTGAATTACAGACAGCACTTTTCTGCCTCCTCGCATGGTAAAGTGCAGAAGAGATGTTTTGTTTTCATTTTTTAAGGGCAATGCGTACCCCCAAACAGTCCCACTTCCTAAGACCATTACACTGATGGCCAAGTTTCATCACATGAATTGTGGGCAATACAAATACAAGAGTGTACTGGTAGCAATAGAACAAGAATCTCAGAAAAGAAATGACGTGGTGTGTGCTGAGCCATGCTAGAACCTTATCCAGGCCAAATACCACTTTACATGCCAGAAATCATGTGATATACTAAAAAAAAGGCACTAGAAATTAATGATCTACACAGAACAAGGTAAAATTAGACTTCCAGATGTTCTAAAAATAAATTAATTTGATACAAACTGGATGCCTGATGAAGATTCTAGTGGAGAAATCAGGTAACTTTATTCTGACCTTAGGGCAAAAATGGATTGTTTTTAACTTTATAGTGATTTAATATAGTTTGTCTCATTTCAGGAGAAAAAATGGCTTTGCTATATATACATATATATATGCATATACATAATATTGTCATAAATACGTTATAAGGCTATAATTTTTAGTATATTGTACATTTTGGCTATAAGAACATTAAAAATTGCCAAAAAGCTATTCAATGTGAAATTTACTCATGTCTTCATCATCCAGTAATACATGCTTATGAAATATATGGATTTTAAAAAAGCAGGGTTATATTTGTTGTTTATTTTTGGGATTGTATTTAACTACATTTCTCCCTTCCATTTTCTCCTTCCAAATCCTCCCATATACCCATTTCCACTCTCCTTCAAATCCATGGCCTCCTTTTTCATCAGCTGCAATGGACAAAAAGTGCTGCTGCACCCAGAGAAGCGCTGGAGAATTAAAACTCACAGGCATCCATCAAAGGAAAGACAGTGAACCTCTCCTCCTCCCCCTGGGATGCTGGGAATGGATGTAGCTTACCTCCTGGTGACTCTTTTGCTGTCTAATGATCCAGGTTCCACCCGCATATTGCAGAATTTATGTTTTACTGGCCCCAGACCCCTTTTCCCTAAAACCTTGAATATTGTTTCCAGGCCACAAAACCTCATCCTTTTAAGAGATGTCATTTGTGCTTTACACACATGACCTTTCGTGTTATCTTAGGCCCAGGATAACTCCCAACTCCCGCTGGAATTATGTTTACCTCAGTCATTCCTCCAAGACCCTTATCTTGAGCATGGCTCCAAAGTCAACATAAACCCATCTTAGGCATGAGGTCACATGCACTTAGTAAGAGCTTCAGTGCAAACATACCTTAATCTTTGTTGTACTCATGGGGGTGAGTTACTTGGTATCTGAAAAACTTTTTTTTAGAACTGTGCTATGTTTAAGTATGGCAAAAAATATATGAGCTGATGCCAAACTCCAAGAAGGCGTAGCCCAGCACAAGTTACCTAAATCAGGCTGAACTGTTTTTCATCCTTCCCTCACTGGGATAATTTTTCCCTGCTGGCTGTATAGCCTGCAGAGACCTCCCACAATCAACTGGTATCTCAAAAGTTTACCAAAATCTTCCAGAAGAATGCCACCAACTTGAGACTAAGAGTTCCAACACAGGACCCCATTGGGGTATTTCACCGTCAGATCATAATATCCCAAGCAAATCAGTGTGAAGTTCCTCCTGATTATGTTGACATCCATGGTTGCCCATCAAACACATGCATCATCCACACGAAGGTAACTATTCTTCGACTGGGAACCATAGAAAACGGACATGTGATTGTGCTCTATATGTATTCATTAGGATGAAGAAAAGGAAACAACAAATTGTAGGAGCATTACAAATCAGTGAGTTTTAGATGTTACCCAACATCGTTTCTGGGCTTTACTTCCCAAAATAGAGCACTTTTATTTAATTTCTATTTTGATTTGACAGTTATAAAAAGCAAAGGTTATTCAAACAAAGGAGTTTCTGAAACAGAGTGTCGTTAGGTTATTAGAGAACTGTGGCAAATACTCCATAGCCAAGCATGTTTATACTATAATGGCTCCATAGACTTATATAGATGTGGTCTTGTGGGGGAAGTGTGTTACTGGGGTGGCCTTTGAGGTTTCATTAGCCTGTGGCAGGCCCAGGCTCTCTCCCTCTCTCTCTCTCTCTCTGTCTCTGTCGCTGTCTCTGTCTCTGTCTCTGTCTCTCTCTCTCTTTCTGTCTCTCTCTCTCTCTCTCTCTCTCTCTCTCTCTCTCTCTCTCTCTCTCTCTCTCTCTCTCTCTCTCTCTCCTCTCTCCCTCCCTCTTCTTACCCCCTTTCCTTTTTCCTCACCCTCACTCCCCACCCCTACTTGCAGATTAGGGTGTATCACTCAGCTACTGCTTTAGCACCACAGCTGTCTACAGCATCATGCTCTCCACCATGATGATGATAGACTAGGCCTCTGAAACTGTAGGCAACTCTGTAAGCAAGACTCTAGTTAAATGCTTTCTTTTATGAGAATATTCTTGGTCATGGTGTCTTTTCACAGCAGTATAACAGTTAGAACAGTGACAAAGACAAATAGCTATTGAATATCTGCTTGAAGTGTTACAGAAAAACACTTATTTATTCACAATAAGAATAGATGATAGTTATTGAGATTTTCAATTCTAAGAAGAATATATGGAAACTGGAACATTTAAACTGCCTAGGAAAAAAACTAAAAAAATAAACTGCCTAGGAAGCAACAAAACATGAATTACTCTTTTATGAACAGTTTTCTTCTCTATTATGGTAACTTTATCTCAGAGTCAATACTACTATTTCCAATGCCAACCAAAATGGAGATGTCCTGGGTTAAGTGGAAAATTTGCACTGGGAAGTCTACAATCCTGATATCTAACCCAATTTTGGCTCACCACAGCACAAATGGCAGACAGATGAATTAATGATACAAAAGATTAAGACTGCCTTGGTTTAATCTTTGTAGATTTAAACTTATTCCTGGGTTCCCACCTGTTTAAAACAATTTAAGGGTACCCATTTTTTGACCAAAGGTAGGCCACTCACATTACTCCCTTCAGACACAAGTTTATTAGTACTATGACTGGTCTTTACTAGAAAATTCCAGCTGGCTACATACTACATAATACTGATCTAATCTGAAACTTTTCTTATCTACTTCAAGTTCACTCTTGTTATCTAGTGCTAATATGGTTTGTTGTTATTGTTGTTTTTAAGGCAGAACAACAGTGGGCCAGAACATGTCTGAAGCTCATTTAAAAGTAGATCTGGCATTTCTAATTACACATCAGTAAGCTTTTATACACCCCACAACTATAATTTTCAATATCTATAAACAGGAAGTTAGGGTACCAGAAGGGCCTGGGAGTAGTGTGTTCAGTCATCTGGAAGATGCTGTGACTTTTCCCCTGCTTCCAGTGAGATGGAGGAAGATACCTTTAACTCAAACACAGCAAAGACTCCCAGTGACCACTTGCAGGCCTCTGAGTAGTCTGTACTAGCATGACACCTCCATGTTATTCCATAGTCCTACCCATACTTAGGGAGTCTAGGTGCTCATCTCCCTTCTGTGACTACTAAAGCCAGAGAGAGCAAGCAGCAATGGTGAAGCTAGGCAAAGATGTTAGATTGTCCCACGTAAAGTGAAAATGAAAAGGATAGTTAAACAGGAAATACCTTGTTCTAGAAACATCCAGACATATGAACATCAAGACACTGTGAGACAGATAAGCAAGACTACAAGCTGAAAGGATACAAGAACATAAGCAAGGAAGAATTTCATATTAGAGAATCTGGAAATAACAAAATATGACAGAGTCCCATTGCATCCCCCAACAGGAATAGCCTGTGAATGTTAGTCATAGCGTGACATTGGCAAGTCAGTCTTAGTCTTTATGCAGAGGTTACCAAAAGCCATGTGTAGAATGGCTATGATCTGCTAAGTTAAAGATGATGTCCTAACATGTCTACTTTCATAATAGGAAAAAAAAAAACAAGGAAAGGATAAGAACGAGCCATGTCTCTCTATGTTCCAAAGCCCTGCGTCAAACCTAAAGATAGATGTAGGAGAATGGGATGTGAGCGGTAAACTCAGAACATGACTTTGAAACATGAAAGTACATGGCTTGAACTCTGTGCCCGACTTTATGGATATGTCTAATATTTCTAAGTTGGTGGCTAAATGCCAATATATTGTTGATAAATACGTTATCCCTTCCCTTCAACCTTGAGTTCCTCCATCAAGAAAAGAAAGCTTCTTGCCTATTCATCTTGGGCCTGGCCGTATGATTATTTTGACACGTTGGATGTCAGGCCTAATGTCGTCAAGGGCTTAAAAGTACTTGTCGGGTTGTCTAGCCCTCTGGCAGTCCTGCTTTTTACCGTGAGAGAGATATGATTCTTCCAACAGCACAAGGAAGTTGGAAGTTATGTGGAGTGAACGTAAACCCAATACACAAACTTCAGCCATGCCCAACTGGATTCTAACCAACTGCTTCACTTGTAACAAAGGCATAGGCAGATACAAACTCATACAGTCATTCTGTCCTACTTGTAAGCATTAGACTATTTACCTTTATTTATCTTTTCATTTTTGTAACTTAAAGAGTGCTACAATGAGCATATTTTCATATGCCATTAAGTACATAAGACATTATTTCTATAAGCTTAAAAGTAGAATTTCTGGACCAATGTCACTGCCCACTAAAACATTGCCATATACTACTTGGACAGTTAATGACTTTTGTCAGCTAGGGATTCTCAGAAAATAGATTAAACATTTTTGAGTGTATCTCTTCTGAAAGAGATTAATATTTGAACCAGTACAGCTAGGAAAGCTTCACCCTTGCCAGTGTATACTGGCATCCTCCAATGTGTTGGGAGCTCAATAGAGGAAAATGTAAGACAGGAGTGAGTCATATTTTACTTCTTGAGCTGGGCATCTGCTATCTCCCACAATCAGACATTAAAGCTTCTGTTGCTTGGAATTTGAGCCTCCAGACAGAGTAGCTACCTCACCTTAAAGCACCACCAATGTCCCAGAACTGTCATCTTTGACTATAGACTGAACTATACTACAAGTTTTCCCTGGCTATGCAGTTACAAACATTGATTGTAAGACTGCTCAGCCACTATGTTTTAGAACCAGTTCCCATGACAAATTCCTCAAGCATCATCTCTGCATCCTATTGGCTCTCTTGTGGAACAGTGACTAATACACAGCCTAGGTTCCCTGGGAATACCTTAGAGCTGCTTATATCATGGCTATTTGCATTCCTTAACTTCTCCACAAAGAGCTCATTTCTCTTTGTCCTTTGAGATATAACCCTAACAAACTTAAAGTTTGCCAAATGGGTATAAAAGAGAAGTTCATTGTTTTAATATCAACAGTTAAAAAATAGTAAAGTAACAAACTGTAGTCAGATAGGAGAAATATGCTCTAATGCTTGAAAACATAGTAAGATGACTGTAGTTTACATGATATATTTTATGTATGACCATGTATATGTGTTCCTTGTGCTTCTTTGGCTCTTCTTAATTTGTTTGCTCATACCTACTCGAATTTGTTTGTTTTTTATCTTGTTTTCCTTCAGTACTATTCTTTAGATTCCCATATGTCTTCTAAGGAGAGAGAAAAAGGGTATGGTTCCAAGTGGAAAGTAAGGTTAAGAAGTTATCAGAGGAGCAGGGAAGGTGAAATCAGAATATATTATATGAAAAGAATTCAATAGAAGAAAAATAGAAAGAAAAAAGAACTATAAAAGACAAATCAAATGCCACCTTTACAAAACAATTACAAAAGTTTGCTGAGAAACACTCACACACACACACAGAGACACACACACACACATATGTATATTGTGTCAAATTTTTAAATGGGAAGGAATGCCTCACTATTGAAATACACTGGAATTGTAAATGCAAGAATGCATATAGTGGTCTAATTTCTTACATACAAACCTGTAGAAGGATGTGTGTATCTGCATGGGAGAACATCTTTATATAGCTCCTTTCCACATTAAAAGTCTGGAAATACATCTCCTAAGCTATTACAATGATTTTTCTCTGAAAAATTAAAGCCATAATGAGGAGGAGAACTTTATTTACTTTTTACTTCTGTTATTTAAATTTTTATGATCGTGTAATAGATTCATATTAGAAGACGTGAAACAGATACAAAGCGTTTAGGTATAAAACAAAGATGTTCACTATCCCAAATTATGCAACCACATATCCCTCTTAATGTCTTTCACTTTGTTTCATCAAAAATAATAAATAGATGTGATGTTTTTATTTTTGTGCATGAACAGCACTTTCCACCACTGCTATCTAGTTTAGTAATATCAAATACTGTAAGTTAAAATTTTTTTTAAAATTCAATATCATTTTAATAAGGCAGATGGTGATGGTGCCTCTTACTTATTAAAGAGAAAATAAATGAAAGAAAATTTACCACCAAGTATATCTATCACTGGGTTCATAAAAGTAGCCATGCAATGTCAGTGTTCATTAAAACAAATGCTTTCCAGGTTTCCATTGGCATTTCATGAGGTTCGGTTCTTAGTCTCAATATCTATCGCTATCAATTTGTCAGAGACATTAATAGGCCAATGTAAGTCCACTTAAGTAAGTTATTTTAGAGAACAAACAATCTTCCCATTGGGATACTTTCTTATCTCCAGTTTCTCCCCAATGAAAGTCACTATTAAACTTAACTCTACTTTTGCAAGGCAAGTATAGATCTGGATGAAACATCTGTGAGTGGCTTTTCATTATCCATACAGAATGATTGCCCAAATTTGAAAAAAAAATGAAGACTATTTTTTTAGAAACTTAGATGTGGCTAGACAAATAATGAGCTCACAAATCAGCCTTTTTCAGACTCTTTATATAAAGTGTGCCAGTATTTGTTCCCATTGCTTATGTCATGAGGTAAGGAGTGAGTTACTCCATTTGTGCCAAAAGTTCTGGGCACTTACTAGAAAGACGATCATGAGAGAAAAAGGAGAAGGTTATGAAGCCCTTTAAAACTAAGAGCAAATAAAAAAGAATTGTAAATCTATCTGGAAATGGAAAGAATGTGAGATTTAGGATCTAGCTCCAAATTAGCAAAAGGCATTAGTATGCTTTCACGAAGACACTGTGTGTAATGGGCCTTGTTTGCAGGATTCCACTGGAGGACACATTTTGTTGTTGTCATAGTCTACAACTTATCATTAAATCCTAACTATAAGCTAAGTCCAATTTTTGTTGACCTATTGAACCTTTGAACCTTTGGTTAAAGGTACTCATGAAACCCGTGAATTGTGAGATGATCCTATAGAACCCAGGCCAATGTTCCAGAGCAGACTAAGAAACTCCTTAGAAGATCACAAGATGTGCCATGTCCTATAATTCACAAATTGCTTTTTTTTTCTGCCCTCATTTTAGCACTCTTAGTTCCCAGGGCCAGCAAATGTTTATTGCATGTCTTCCTGATAGTCCAAATTCTGCACACTGACTTCTAAAAATGCTGGGACTGCTGAGGTCAGCTGCTGGGGAGAAGGCATGTCTGCCACAACTGCAGTCAATTTTACAGAGAACAGCTAGTTTTGTGGTCAGCAGGTGCTAAAAAGAATGCGGTAGTTTTCATATCTAAAATTAAACCTGTATGTCACCAGATCTTGGAGAGAGTAAAGGGAAGAATAAAGAGGTGGTATGAGACAACTCATGGAAAGAAGAGTTAATAAGAAAAGCTTCTGTCATTCAAGAATGTTTCATCCCCCACCCCATATATTTCTTGAATTCGTGGGTAGACGTTGGTGTCTCCTTTTTGTGTTCTACTAGATCTTAAATGATGTGATTTTTGTCCACCTTAATCTCTCCCCTTTCGCCTGCTTGTCAGGCTGGCCTCTGCCCATTTTTTGTGTTGTTCTACTCTGGAACATTCTCACTCTCTCTCTAACCCTGATGTTCTTTCTGTCTGGAATGTTTCTCGGCTTCCAAAGACAAAGTCCTTCTCCTTACTTATTTAGGTTAGCGTTTTCTTCATATAGATTAATTTTAAAAACCAGCTTGTTCCATTCTAGTGCTTTATTATTTATATAGCTTCTTCTAATAGAAACTATTCACCTATATGTTTACTTTTTTCTCATTGTTAATGATTATCTTTATATATTTATTTGTTGATTGGTGCCTAGGCTAGTTCCACCGGTTTGTCTCTTTTGTATACCACTGCAATGTACATGAGTACACAGTGTCTCTGTAGTATGCTGGTGTGGATTCCTGATAGACTCCTTCAGGCAGGTGCCCAAAGGTGTCATAGTTGGATCAAACAGTAGTAGGTTTTTGTTTGTTTTGTGTTGTGTTGTGTTGTTGTTTTGAACATCAATATTTGTTTCCATAGTAGCCACACTATTCTACCTTCTCAATAGCAGTATATAAAGATTTTTCTTTCTCTACATACTCACCAGCATTTGCTTTCTTGATTATAGTCATTGGAACCAGGATAATATGGACTATCAATGCAGTTTTAATTTTCATTTTTCTGATGCGTATGGTTATCAAAGAGTTTTCTTGTCTTTATTGTATACTTGCATTTCTTCTTTTGAAAACTGATCTTACTCACATATTAATTTGATTATCCAAGTTTTCAACGTATATTTTTCGAACTCTCTATATATTCAATGACTCATTAAGAGTGAATTTAACTAGCAGTTATCATTCTGATTTTTGAAGGTAACTTCGCCAATAGAGAGGGTAAGTAACAAAAGATCTTTGGCAGGGTGAGAGAGGTCAAAGGTTACCAAGAGAAAGTCCCTAAGCTCATGAATGAAACAACTTGTTCAGTAATGTTTCCTTGGTAAGTTTACCAAAATCAAGTTCTGTCTATGTGAAAAAACAGAAAAATGTCAGTCTCCTAGAGTTGATGACATTTACTCAGACAGTCTTACAATATATAATTCGAAATACATAAAGTAGAGAGTAGTTTATTACATTGCAATAAGAATTCTAATACACAAATGACAATTACTCAGAGTAAAATGGTGAGTTCATTCTTTTCCCTAAAAAAAAGTTATGAAGTCAGATTTGGATTCAATAATAGTTCATCCAAAGCAACTGCCATGTGGGTATGTGCCGTAAGAATAATATGTCCACCTGTACTGCCAGGTTCCTGCACGAGTGCAGGAGAAACGCTGTCATATTCCTTCAACTCCTTTTTTGTTGCCAATGTTTTTTCATATCCGAACTGAGCCTTTCCTTAGATATATTAATATTCCATGACAAAGTGGTTCTTACTAATTCAGCCAGGTAACAGTGGCCTCTAGAGTAGGAGAAACTTTTTTGGCTACTCAGCCATTATTCCATTTTTTTCTATAATTAAATTATCTAATAAATTATCGGTACATTTTAAAATAATATGTGATTTTTATTAATTGTTTGATACTTTCATATGGGGTGTATTGATTATATTTAACCACCAAACTCCTCCCACGTCCACCTTCTCCTCCCTACCAACCCCTACTTTATGTTCTCTTGTTATTAGAAGAGACTGCCTCATAGCACACAACCTTTTACAACCTTTCTGACCCCTCTTCCATGATGCTGTTTGAGCCTTAGATGTAGGAGTTGTGCTAGAGATGTATTAATTGAGGTGGGCACTCCATGGTAAGTTGGTGACTTCACTTTGACCAGTCATACTTTCAAATTATCAAAGCATCTTATTTTTAGGGTAAATCTTACTATATATCACTGTATCCTATGTTTACTATTGCTATCTATGACTTAACACCTTTTAAATCTGTCCACAGATATGTGATTAGTAAGAGTTCTCAGACACTTGACCATTTAAAAATATTTCAGTTTTCCTCTTTCTAAAAACACAAGGAAGAGAGAGTCTTAATCTCCTTGGAGAAAAAAGAAAAGCATGCTTAACTAAGGATGGATCTGTGACAGGTCCCTTGAAAGTATGACTTTGTAAATTTTGAGCATAATTGTCCATGCTTGCTTCCTAGGCACTGCAACGAATGCTGAGGATTTTGTTGATCTTGGGTATCACACAGGTTCCCCAGGCTTCCGGTGATGGGAATGAGGCTTCTATGAGCAACGCCCTTACTGTGGTAATGCCCTGAGCTGTTTCAGTTTAATGCTATCACCACACCCCAACCTACTCTAACTAATATTAAAAATAGAAATGTCTGGATTGTCCCCTGATGACATCTGCTTTTATGCTAGCTTTCAAGGCTCTCATGCTCATCATTTATAAGATCAGATCACTGAATCAGAAAGTGTCTTAAGTTTCTCCAAGTCACAAATTATGCTTGGGAACTTGCTGACGATTTTCCCCTGACTCTGTCTTCAAAATGATGTTCATATTTACAGATCTGCTTTTCCATTCAAGCATCTACACAAATGAGTTTTCAATACATTTATTTTCTCATCATAGTCTGTGCTTTTTCAAAGCTCCCTGGGAGAAATGACCAGCTTTTGCTAACAAAGTGAGGCTCACAGAGCAGCTCCCCCTGGGTGTCAGGTAAAATATCAAGGATGAAGAAGCTGCTCATATAGGCTGTAAAAGCAGCAATGAAACACATAGTTCAGGAGGGCAAGCAGCCTTTGAGAGCTAGATACCTGACCCTGTAAACTACTGAGAAAACAGAAATGCTTAGATAACGTGGATAAATCACCAAATGGTGGGATATGTTCGAGAGATGCGGAAACTACACTTGGAAACTGTTCCTCACCAAGGAAGTCCAGTGGAACTGGACAAATTTCTGAGAGCACTAGTGAATCTTTTGCACCTCCAAGTTTTGTACATGCTCATATTCAAAACTCAAGACATTTCTCACTGAGGACAACATATGGAATAACTAAATCTCAAGTTTTAATTCAGAGCCATTTTTCTGTTACTATCCTGGGATACAAAATACAGCTGAGAACAAAGACAGAGCATAAAAACAAACTTTCCTTCTCTGGGCTCAGATAACAGTCACATAGCCAGATGGAATTTTACCAGGCCTTCTAAAATGAGTAACATGGTGTGAGTGCTATTCCCTTGGGGACTTCATGAAAATGACATGTCTACCCCTAGAGTTCGCTAAGAAAAAGCCCTGGTTTAAAGACTAATGCAGAAAATTGCAGACATCTAAGAACAGTGTAAACTGAAAAACGTGAATCTTCCCCAAAGATGATAATAAAAAATGAAATTAAAATTTACTGAATGCCTATGATTCATCCTTTCAGCAACATTTATTGGTTGTAAACAAAATGCCAAGAATTGTGTTAGATGCTTTCCGACGAACTGTCTCCTCTATTCAAGCATGATGTGAAGTACAGATCCATTTGTAGGTTGAAAATGAGCCTAGAGTCAGACAATTAACAGAGCCTTTACTACAAGAGGTACTTAAGAGTGTGCTGTGTGCTAGTACTTTCTATACACTGGGGCAGGCCATTAGATGCCCAGGATTGGAGTACTGATTAGCGTCATTATACCACATGGACAAAAGCTTACAACTGTAAGCATTAATGTTCTGGAGTCAATTTTTACATGCTTGAGAAAGCTGATTCTATGCCAATCTTCCCAGAGTCCCATTTAGTAACACTGCATTAGGAGACTGAAATAGGTCAGCCTAGCTTCATTTTGACCTTTGACCACAATCAACACTGAACACTACAGTCAAAGGGATGTTTTCTTTTGTGTCTGTTTTCCAAGAGACTCTAGTTAAGCATTTATTAGCATGGCATTGCTTATAAAACTTGACTACGTAATAAGTTCTGCCCTCTAAACTTGAAAAGTACCTTCATTATAACCTAGAAGGCAGAGCTTCAATTTATTTTCAGATTCCTTTTTCTTCCGGGCCAAAATGTTTCAGGGTAGTGAAGGAACAATTCTCTAGGTTCCAGTCCCCAAGGTGCAGCTCAAAGCCCTAGATTCTTCCACATTTTCACACATTCCAATTTTCTTTTTTTTCTTTTTTTTTATAATTGAGAATACTTTTTATTTTTTTTTTGAGTTATTGAATTTTATTTTATTTTATTAATTTATTCTTGTTACATCTCAATGGTTATCCCATCCCTTGTATCCTCCCATTCTTCCCTCCCTCCCATTTTCCCCTTATTCCCCTCCCCTATGACTGTTCCTGAGGGGGATTGCCTCCCTCTGTATATGCTCATAGGGTATCAAGTCTCATTATACACTAGGAAGTTCAGGGGAGCCCTTAAGATTACCTAGACTAGAGGAGTGGTGTATACTCTGGTTCAAGTCCTTTGGTCCCATAGATAAACCAGCCTTTGGGTCATGGTATGATGAAGACCTGCTGAAGCATAAGGCCCAGGGTGCTGGTCACTAGTGCCTGACATAAGAACGGTGCCAGACGTAGGACTTCCAAGGCCCCTGGTCCACTGGCAGCTGATACAGACAAACATTATTTTAAGCATCAAATTGTCTATGTTAACCATAGTGTTAATACATTTCATTTATTAGCAGCTTGCTGGGTTGTTTTAGCTTTGTTTTGGTTTATTTGTTTTTGTTTTTTACTAAATTCTTGAAGTTTAAAGGACTAAAATTTCAGAACTTGCTTATTAATTTTAATTCTCAAGATAACTGCTAGTAGTTATTTTGCACAATGTAATTATTATTAGAAAGGCTCCAGGGTGATGACAGTAAGGGTTACATCTCTGAGGGGAAAGGTTTCCCCAGTGCAAGGCCAAGAGCTCTGCTCTAGACCAGGAGGGGAAGGTTTCCCCCAAAGTATTACAGCCCTGGCTGGCAGTCAGGAGTCAAGGAATACCACAAAGTCACACTACACAAACTTCACACAAGAAATTTATGTGGAGGGAATAATCTAGGAAGGTGGCCTCCTCTCCCCTGGCTAGAGGAAGCAGAGAATATGAAGAAGGTAAGGTTTATATAGGGGTTTCCTTGGGGTGGGGGGGGCAGTTAGGGGAGGGAGGGAAGGAGTCAGTGACTTCCAGGGTGGAGATTCCCATGGTGGTGATTGGTGGGATTTCAAAGCTTGGGCTTGGGCTTTCTACTTTGTAGTGTGGGGTCTGGGTCTAGCCATTAGGGCAGTATTCTGTGAGTGGAACCTGGAGCCTGGAGGTTTTTAGGAGTATGAGAGGCTTACACTTGTCATTTGTTAGAAGTGCCCCTTCCATTGTCTCAGCAGAATCCTGTGGCAAATTCTGGATGGGCCTTGTTCTTTGCTCATGTCACCATGGCTACTGAGAGCATCCCCTGTATTTTCCTGGTAGACGCCTGTGGACAACGTGGCAACAGTATCACTCTGGCGCAATGGCTGCTTTTATATGTTTGTGTTCATCCTTTAGATCGTGACCATTGGGCTCAGTTTCTCTTTCTGAACTTCACAGCACGAATAAAAGGCATACATGAAATAGAGCTAGATACTTAAATGAGTTAATGCAGAAAGAACCAAGCCCTAGTAACATATATGCTTTTTATTCCCCCAAAGTACTAAATTATTTGTTTTAGTTAAGGTGTTGGTTAGAATACAAATAGTATGTGGGTGGGTGGGTGGTGGTGGTGGTGGTGGTGTTTTGTATGTATTGTTTTCATATATATATATATATATATATATATATATATATATATAGTGAAATTGTTAAGTTAAACTATCCACTACCTCCCATGTTTAATTTTTATTTACTTTTTATTTGAGAACACTTTTTTCGTAATTGATTTTTATTATAATTTATTCACATTACATCCCGATTGCTATCCCCTGTTCTCTTATCTTCCTGTTCCCACTGTCCTTCCCCCTTCTGCCCCATTCCCCTCCCCAGACCGCCAACAGGGGGCCTTCCTCCCTCACCTTCTGTCCACAGTCCATGAGGTCTCATCAACTGATGCACCAACCAAGGACAATGCAAGCAGAGAACCTAGACCCCCCCCCCCCCGTTGAGATGTAGATAATGGGCAGCTAAATCTCCTTGTGGAGAGGATTAGGGAGGGGAACTGCCTTGGACCCTCTGACATGCACTCCAGTGCCCACAATTTGATCACTATCCCTTGGCAGGGCAGCCTTGCAGACACAGAGGAAGAAGATGCAGGCTATCCCAATGAGAAAACTTTAAATAACAAAAACAAACAAACAAACAAACAGAATACTTTTTGTTTTTACTTATGAGACCACTTAAGATCTACTCAGATTTAACTAAAAATGATCATAATGAATGAGTTCACCCAGGAGCAGAAAGAGTCAAATGGCATATACTCACTTATAACTGGACAATAGCCCAAGGGGCATGTCCCATGAAAGTCTTCACTTACCAGGAAAGTGGGTCAGAGGGGATGACATCCTATTGGTACTCTAGGTAAGAGAAGCATGGGAGAATGGGGAAATAAAAGGATCCAGAGGGTCCTAGATACCTACAAGAGGAACATTATGATGGGCAGATCTGGGCCCAGGGGTCCTGCTCAAACTATGGCACCAACCAAAGACAATATGTGCAGTAAACTTTGACCCCCTACCCAGATCTACCCAATGGACAGGACAGTCTCCACAGTTGAGTGGAGAGTGGGGACTGACTTTCACACGAACTCTGGTGTCCCATATTTGACCATATCTCCTTGATGGGGAGGCTTGGTGGCACTCAGAGGAAGGATAGCAGGCTACCAAGAAGAGACTTGATACCCTATGAGCATATACAGGGGGAGAAGGTCTACCTCAGTCACAGACATAGGGGAAAGGCATAGGTGGAAAGCGGGAGGGAGGGAGGAATGGGAGGATACAAGGGATGGGATAACAATTGAGATGTAATATAAATACATTAATAAAATATTTTTTAAAATATCTACTCTCTTAGCTATCTTCAAGTAGATAGCACTTTATTAACTATTACCTACGAGATAGATCTCCTGCATTCACTTGTGTCTCCTACATATAACTGCCTCTGGTAGAGTCCGTACTACAAACTCCATCTACTGGCAACCATCATTCTTTGATCTTGGTTCTGATAGTGGCTATTTTAGGCCCCATATATAGTGAGATTATGCACATTTTCTGGGCCTGGCTGACAACATTTAACACAAAGTTCTACAAACTCATTCACACAGATCTCCTTTTATAGTATTCTATGGTGCGTGTGGCACATTTTCTTAATGCAGGCATCTGTTGGTGGACATTTAGATAGATTATTTTAGCCATTGTGAACAGTGCTGCCATGCTATTTGTCCTGATAAATTTTATATATAAACACAGAAAATAGGCAGCAAAAAGCAAGAATATACAATTGGGAGTGTATATCCAACTAAAAAATTTCTGCACAGTCAAAGAAACAATTTTTTTTAAATCAAGAGATGACAAATGGAATAGGATAAAATATTTGTAAGACAGTTCTGGATAGGTTTTATTGTCAACTTGACACAACCTAAAGTCACTTGAGAAGAGAGTCTCAGCTGAATAACTGCTTTATTGTGTTGGCCTCTTTCTTAATTGTCCCTGTAACTTTTCTGTCAACTTCACACAAGCTAGTCATCTGGAGAGAATAATCTCAATTGAGAAAGTGCTCTCATCAGATTAGTCTCTAGACAAGTCTGAGTTTTCTTAACTGATATTGATATGGGAGTATTCAGCCACTCTGTGAGGTGCGACCTCTGGCCAGGTCACCCTGGGTTGTATAAGACAGCAGGCTGCACAAGTCATAAAAGCAAGCTAATAAAACAGTGTTCTCTAGTGCTCTCTGTTCAGTGTCTGCCTGCAGGTGCCTGCCTACTTGACTTCTGGCTTTGGTTTCCTTCAGTAACTAACTGTTGTTACCTGTAAGTATAAGGTGAAATAAACCTTTTCCTCTCCAAGTTGCTTTCAATTTGTTTTACCACAATAATAGAAAGCAAACTAGGATACCATGCGTTTAAAAGATTGCCCTGATGGGTGAGTGACATGCAAAGGCCCAGCCCAACATGGCTTGGTGCCATCTCAAAGCATCTGGGCCTGGGCTATGTAAAAGTTAGTTAACCCTGAGCTAAAAAATGAGCCAGTAGGCAGCATTCCTCAGTGGTTTCTACCTGAGTTCTTGTTTTCACTTCCCTCAGTGATGAGCTTCTCCTGGAAGTATACACTGAAATAAACCAAGTTGCCTTTGGTCATGGTATTTATCACCACCACCACCACCACCACCACCACCACCACCACCACCACAACAACAACAACAAAAACACTAGGCCAATATACATCTAATTAAGTGTTAATTTTCAAATTGTATATGAACCTCAATTCAACAGCAAGTAAACAAATAGCCTGATTAAGTACAGAGAGGAAAGACTTGAACAAAAGTCTGTCAAAAGAGGACAGCAGGCAGGTGAACGCTGCTCCAAAAATGTCAGATATTTAAAGATGTAGCAACTAAGCCGCAATGATACGTCACTTTTTGCTATTAAAGGGGCTTGTCCAGAAGCTTTAAAGATAAGTGTTTGAGAGGGTGTAGGTAAAAGGGGTTTGCTGTACAATTTTAGGGAAGATGTGTATAAGTTCAACTATTATGGAAAACAGGATAGAGATGATTTTAAAATTACAGAGCTGCTACATGACTCAGCAACAACAGTACTAAATGTAGAGCCAGATAATATGAAATCAATAAGTCTAAATGTTTGTGTTCTGTGTTTTATTTGCCTGTTTGCTTTGCTTATCTGCATATCTGCTTGTGGGAATTAATTCTTTACCTAATTTTTTTTAACTTTCCCTGTTGACATATTTGTTGTTTCTTCTGTTTATCCATACCATTAAAAACAATGGTCATGTAACTTACTTGTGTTCAAAAACTTTTTCACATATAAGTATTTTTATTGCTATCACATTTTTAAAGTTATTTATGCTTTGAGATTAATATAATTATGTCACCCTCTTTTCCTTTTCTCTCTCAAAATCCTCTTATGTATCCCTTCCTGCTCTTATTTAAATTCATGGCCTCTTTTTGCATTAGCAACCTTTTTGTTCCAGCTGGAGCTGAATTTACCTAATGTATTCCAAAAATAATTACACAGCACAAAAGATGAAGGAAAAGTCACGTATGCTTGTTTCACTTGTGCCGCGAATTATTAAGGCCAAGTTAATTGATTATTCCTGCCATCTTTATAACTTCCGTTCCCATGGGTTTTCAATGCTGAGAGCACTAAGGGTTGCACCCCATGTCAACACGCTCCTTCTGTATGTGAAAACCAAACCTGTTGTTATTTTCCTGGACACTGGGTGTCAGTACTTTAACTTGTAGACTTGAGGAAGAAAGTCAAAAGGGGGTGGGGGGTGGGGGAGGGGGTAGGTTATACAAGGCCACAGCAGATGTTTCACTTTAAAATCAGCTGACTATGCATCACTGCGGGAAGGGGGGGCTGGTATTGCAGTTCTGGAGGTCACCTGGGAGCTGGGGGACATGACCTCTCTTTTTGATTAAGGCTTATGTTTATTTTTTTTTTTTTTTGTCTCCCAGCACTGAGTCCTTGAGGCAAGAAGCAACAAGTTGCAGGCTGGATTGTGAAGTATCTTCTTGGGAAGGGTGGTGTTGGTGGGAGGAGGCCAAACAGACTCCTGATCACTTTCTAGATTTCGGTTGCCACTCAAAGACTCTATTTTAACATAATGGCTACACTGTAAGGAACAGGGTCTTGGGAGCTACCCAACCGATCCTCTGTCTACTAGGCTCTCCCGCAAGTAAAAAGCTTGTCAGCCAAGTTCTGGATCCCTGGCAAATGGCCCATCCTGGCCTCTCCCTTTTGTTGCCTTAAGGGCTGTGTGTTGTGAGTCAAATCACGGGGCAACCGAATGTCTTCAAAAGAGCCCGAGGCTCTCCAGCAGCTACTGTTTACTCCAGACACAACTGGGAAAAAAGAGTATTCTAGCTAAGGGAGGGCAATCCCAGCCTTCTGAGCCGACTCCTACAACTAATCAAGATCTCTCTAAAGACGTTTCTGTTGGAATAGTCAATGACCAAGTAGACGCCACTGCGCCTGTGCTCAGGTGAGAGTCAACAGCTCCTCCCTGCAGAATGCTTAGGCTTCTTCTCCAAGTGTGTTTTGCAATAGAAGAGCTGTCACTGGGAACAGGTGGGAAAGAAAAGCTCTTGTCTACTTGTTCCTATTGCAGCCGCTGGCTCGGGCACAGGAAACAAGACAGGTGAGAAATGCTTTTCCTCCTCTTCTCTTCTGATTCGGAACTAGGGCAAAGCTTTGCTTGAGCTATTGGGGTTTATGGTTTCCGGAAAACTGTTAAGAGTACTTTCTCTTGCTAACTCCTTCCTCTGTGGACAATGCAAGCTCTTTGCTTTATTTTAGTGTTGCTGTTATTATTGTTGTTAAATGTCCAAAAAAATGGCTACACATTCATTTCAAGCTACTCTTCCTTGATTTCCAACCTCAACTGTGTGTAGGGGCAGGGCCAAACAAGAGCTGCAAGGAGCATAGTGGCTTCTAAGGAAAGGCACCAGCAGACTGAGAACCGGAGGCAGATCAGTCCTGGGATCTGTCTGGAGCAAGAAGATTTCTGCTACAAAGGATATCCAGGACCAAAGAAAGCTGTGGCTTCCTCTAGTTGATATGCTTTGTGTAGTTTGGTCCCCAGAGAGGAATGACTGAACTCAACTCTCTTACCTGAATGGGCCCTGGATTAAGCTCTGTGTACAGGAGAAAGAAAGAGCATCCACATCCAACTCCAGGCACATGTCATTCACAATCCTGGGCTGCAATAGAATGAACCATCAAGCATCTGGAATAGACTTGATTTCTGGAATGTAGTGGATCTGATTGCTTCTTGGCAGCTGGTCTTTTCCAATTATGTTTGGCTTAGTCTGATTGTCAAATTACTTTGCAATCCCCACACTGATCCAGGATGTCTGTAGAGGGGACAGAGACAGCTCTGTCTACAAAGCTGATTGCCTATGATGGAAGGAAAATTCTAATGAGATTTTTTTTAAATGTTCTCTGAATAATCTACAAACCAGCCAAAAAGAAGGCAGTGCATATTATTCCTTGGCCCTTTGTTGACCCAAAAGAGCCAAAAGTAGCACACTTCTCTGAAATACTGGTCAATTAAGGCCAGCCTGAACAGTTTTATTTTGTTCCCTTGAAGCAGCTCAAGAAAAAATATTGCAGTAGTTTATTGTATATATGTTTAATAATATAAATGTATATGTAAAAATATTATTTAGTAGAAATTTTGATATAAAAAAGATACTGCATGTAGTTTGAATAGATTTTATTAAAAACATAAAATTTTTCATTAATGTATGGTGTGGTTCAAAGAATTTAGAATCATTTTTGTACTCTCAGTAAGCAAGCGGCTTCGTAATTTCAGTTCTTACCGAAATGTACTGAAGTTCAAATTTCCTTTTTACAAAGTGTGAAGGAAGTTTTGAATGAGATCTGGTAATTTTAACAAGATAGCAGGCAGAACAGTGGGTTGTTTGTTTGTTTGTTTTGTTTGTTTGTTTGTTTCCAATGATTCCACAGATTTATTATTTATGTAAAAAATAAATGTAACAATTTTGAAGCCCTTAAGTTAAAAGTCTATAGGTAGCAGGTATCATGAGCTATAGAGCATGCATTTCAGTACTGTTAAGCTTTACTACTATTTAGGCACCATGAGCACAAGACAGTCAATGGCAGCCTGTATGGCTTAAAGTTTGAACTATAAGTGGATAATATTCTTTAAGACTCAATAATATAAAGTTTACAAAACCTTCTTCTTTCTACCCTTTTCTCCAAAGATAAAATGTCAGACAGTGGGGTTAATTAACCAAAAACCTCACGAGTGAGCTGCTGTCTTAAGAGTATCATGTTAATAGATTGAATTTGTTGCCTGGAAGATGATATGAACATAAATTTTCCATGATGCAATTGTTATGTCAAAACTACCCTGAGGATAAGCAGATGGAACTTCACAGACCTTCACATCTGTGTCCATGATGTTCTTCTCTGATTCTACTGTAAGATCCTGTGGGTATAATGATCAGTGCTACTACCCTGCAGTTCTAATTCTGTATATAGTTACTATAAAGTTCCTACACCATCTTATCAATCCTATTTAAAAACTGGCAATCAAATTAGTTATTATACTCTTAAATTCTCTTTTATTAGAATAAACATTTTCACCTAATATGTGGACACCAGGCTAATGACCAGATGTTTGAGGGCATCTGGACTATTAACAGAGTGGGTGTCGGTCACATAGATGATCTCTTCGTTTCCATTTTCCTGTCTGGCTGTATATCCAACGATGGCATGGAACTCAGAAACATCAGATTGTTTCTTCTTGGTTCTAAGAGTCCTAGTTCTAGCCTTTATTTTATTTTTAAGGCCAGTACTCAAACTAAGTGCCACAACTGTTTTCTTTTCTTTTTTCCAAAGAGAGTGGGAGAAATTAATGATAAATCCCAACCAAAAAATTAAGAAACAGAAAAATTATGAAACCTACACCCATTTCTTAAGTAGAATCATATCAAGAACAATTTAATTGTGCCAAACAGAATTCCCAGGTAACATCTCTAACTCTGAGGAGGGAAACTTAGGCAGATAATTAAGAAGGGAACATACACTGGGGAGTAGAAAGAAAGCCCCATCAGATAAGAGGCTGCCAAAACCCAAGAGCTGTTTTACAGGCCAGGCAAAACGCCTCTTTCCCACCACACCCAAAGTAATGTTTCCTGAGATAATAATTATTTTTTTAAAAAACCAAAATAATAATAAGCATAAAATAAATATTTTAATTTAACAAGTGGAGTGTCTACTACTTATTTTTTTCTTCAGGAAAACATAATGTGTGTCACTGACCAAATTCCAAAGATGCTTTACTCAGTTCTGTTGGAAGTTGGGTGAGTTAGAAACAGAGGTCAGCAAAGCCAAAGTGAGTAACAAGCCTGTGACTCTTCAGGAAGTTTTCTTTTAAATATTTATGATCCTTCATGGCCTTTTCCTTGAACAACATCTTATGTACCCTAGTAAAAACTTGAAGTTAGCAAAAAAAAAATAACCAAAATGGGGAATGACTTGCCCGTTGCACCATGCTTTGGTTTGAATTATCATTTACATTCATCCAGAAGCTAAGAAAGAGACTATGAAGAGGAGAAATGCCTCACCAAATTCCTACATAGACATCCACATTACTTTGATGCAGTAAAACCTCAGTCTTAGTACTTCTCCCATGCACTCCCCAGTGCCCCCTTCGCCCCCCCCCCATTCTGCACAGTAGGGATGACTGCAGCTCTTCTCTTCCTAGGTTATGTACATTTAAGCATATGAGTTCTGAGCAACTCATGTTTCTTTAACGACTAGAAACACACTTTTACCTCTTCAGTCCAAATGCTCTAATTAGAGGAGAAGGAAAAAGAAATTTGAAAGAGATAAGTGGAAATCCCAGAATAAGCTAGAATGAGATGACTGTGTGTTAGGCCAGAGGTCTGCAGTTCGGAGCATTTCACCGGTGGGTTTTCTCGGGTTTTGTAGAAGTTGACAGCAGGGCACAATGTTATCTTAAGTACAGAAACCATGCCCATCATGCTGGAAGACTCTGTCCTATATGAGAATTCACTAAGTAACAACGTTTGAAGTGCCAAGTGGAATAACTGTCCTTCCAATCAGAACATTTTAAACAAGAGCTCCAGACATGGCTTGGCTTACTGCTCTGTCTGAGGGCAGAAGTTGCATCCCAGGACATCAGACAACTCAGAAATACCTGTAGCTCCAGCTCCGAGGTATTTTACACCCTGTTCTGGCCTCCATGGCATCCGTACATACACATTACTAAAAATAAGCCTTTTAAAATAAATATGGTGATGAACATATAATGGAGATGACCTGAGTTTTGGACACATGTCAACACATAAAACCTGGATGATGAAACACATGGAAAACTTTTTGTTTTATTCTTAAATAGACTCTACTACCATGCAAGAGTATCCAACCTTTTGACATTGTAACATGACATTACAATTTTTTGGTTAGTTGTTTGCCAACTGAGTACAAGCTAGAATCACCTGGGAAAATGAAAACTTCAATTGAGAAAATGCCTGTGGGCAAGTCAGCAGAGCATTTTCTTGATTACTGACTACTGTGGAGGGGCTCAGCCTAACTAGGCAGGAAGTCCTGAATTATATTTTTAAAAATCAAGCTGAGAAAGCCATGGAGAACAAGGCACTAAGCAGTGTTCCTCCATTGCCTCTGCCTTGGTTCCTGCCCTCAAGTTCCTGACTTGAGTTCCTGCCCTGATTTCCCTTTATGATGGCCAATAAGATGAAATGCGCATTCCTCTTCAAGTCAGTGTTGTTCATGGGTTTTTTCACAGCAATAGAGAGCAGACTATGTATAGACACTGTCTGTAAATGTGCTGCGGTCACAGTTATCCTGGAATGAATGTATATTGGACATGCCTATACTTTCTACCGTTGGATGTAGGAATGCAGCAGGTGGATTAAATGAAGCAGTGAGATATTTTATATGAGGCTCAGAGCTCTTAGTGGCAAAAGGATTCACTAAACACAAACTATTTGTGACCTGTAGTAGCAATTCTGCTGCTTAAGCACTCCTTCCTACTACTATTGTAACTTTGCTGTCAACATAATTAAAACTTAATCTTTTTATTTGATTTGATTTTTCTGAAATATTTAGTTATAATTGACATAATTCTATTTTAAGGCAGTTAATGGTATCTTTTAATGTATATATAAATTTTCAAATAATTGCCACAATCTAATTAATAATTATCTAATATTTAGCATAGCACTCTCCACTGTGCTCTCTCTCTCTCTCTCTCTCTCTCTCTCTCTCTCTCTCTCTCTCTCTCTCTCTCTGTGTGTGTGTGTGTGTGTGTGTGTGTGTGTGTTTGTGTGTGTGTGTGTGTGTGTGTGTGTGTGTGTGTGTGTGTGTGTGTGTCCTGAGAACACTTCAAATCTATTCTCTTATGATGTTTCCATTTTCTGGTAGTTTTACACATACTCACCATGCTTAGATATCTAGAAGTTACTCATCCTACATAACTAAAATGTATGTATTTGACTAGTAGCTCCTGTTTCCCCACCTCCAAGACTCCATTCTCCTCTTAGTAAGTGTTCAATATATTTAGAGTGAGAGTCAACAGTACTTGTGTCCGTATGTACAGCTTACCTAATTTTAGCCCTTTATCCACGTTATCACAAATGACTGAGTGTCCTTTTACATTGTGCATGGGTAGATAATATACCTGTGTGTTTATCCATTTGTGGGCATTTCAGTTGAGTCAATACTATGACGATTGCAACTGATGCTCCACAGAAGGTGGAAGTGTGAAGATCTGTTCAGCACACTGATTTCATTTCATTTAGCCATGGAAGAACTGACTCATAAGCAGTTAAATTCTCATTTTTTTCATTATTTTTTTCATTTTTTTTGCTTTTATTTTATTTTATTAATTTATTCTTGTTACATCTCAATGGTTATCCCATCCCTTGTATCCTCCCATTCTTTCCTCCCTCCCATTTTTCCCCTTCCTCCCTCCCCTATGACTGTGCCTGAGGGGGACTTCCTCCCCCTTTAAATTCTCATTTTTTGAAAAGCAGATTTCTATACTATTTTGCTTAATAGCTGTACTGATTTATACCCCTAAATATTCTTCATTCTCCTTATCTTTGTTAACACTTGAAGACAATCTGTAATAGTTATTGTAACAGGACAAGGATGTTTCCCTTGGTGGTTTGGATTTGTATTCTTTGAAAATAATTGACCATTTTGTTTCTACAGACATGCTGGCCATTTTTACATCTTCTTTTGAGAAATGTCTGTGCAGGTCCTCTTTTATCTTTAAGAAAACTTGCTTCTTCTCGCTGCGTTGTGTGCGTTCTTCACACGTTTCTGTTGGGAGGTCCTCGTCTGAAGTATGGTTTGCAAATACTTTCTGCCTTTTAGTAGCTTTACAGTTCTGAATCTTATGTTTCAGTCTATTTTTTTTTTTACAGCAAGTAGAAAATTATTATTCCCTAGTTCTTCTGGCTTCAGTCTCTTATCCATTTTAAGATGAACTTTGTCTGTATTCTGGAACCCCTCTCCCCCAAACCCACAGCTTTGCCCACCTTCCATCTGAAACACTAAGCATGCTCTCTATTCTACAGAGGAGCTGGTTTCAGATTTGCTACAGCTCTCTTCAAACTCACAAGCCAAAACTCTCCAAGTTCAAGCTAAATTATAATTTTAATGAATAGTCTGCATAGTAATTCTCTCCTGTCATTAGCGTTTAAGAGAAGCATAGAAGTGAGTTCCCAAGCAAGCATGCCCACTTGAGGCCCAGTGTGTGTCACTGGTTCTCATTTTATCATCTAAAATTTCTCTTAGAAGAACAAGGAATTCTTTTCATTTGAATTCGATATGGCGTTTTTTATCTTACAGCTAGTCACTCTGTTTCTGTTTACAGCAGAAATACTCTAATCAGAGCAAAGGTCCCAGAATTGGTCGAACTTCAGGCTCACATTGCTGAGTGGAGAGCAGAGGCCAGAGTCCACTTTCATTGTGATAGAGGTCAGGTGCAGGTACGGTCTGCCTTCCTATTACTTTTAACACTGTCTTGTCATAGCAGGTAGCTGATAGAATTTATCACCAAAGACCAGAAACATGGACAGTGCCATCCTAAAGGCAGAAGCAATGGATGGGGCTCATCTGCTGCAAATCTTTTGGCAAGATGGGGCAGAGTCCCTCTACCCGGCAGTGTGGCTGAGAGACAACTGCCAGTGTTCAGACTGCTACCTGCACTCTGCCAAAGCTCGGAAACTTCTTCTGGAAGCTCTTGATGTGAACATCAGAATCAAAGACTTGACATTTGACCGGAAAAAGGTAATTACCTCTAAATGAGCTTTCTCTTCTCTTTTGAGTAAATCAAGGGATTGCCCTATAATGATGTAAATAACTGGTCTTTACCTTACCATATATAGAACAAACTATCACCATGAACATGTTTGTACAGGGTTTGGTACAGAGTAGACATACACTGTGGAAGAATCTGCTGTTTTTATCACTACTGTTGTTTTCTTTTTCTTTTCAATAGGTATACTTTTTATCTTTAACTTACATTTAATCCTATCTCGTGCCTCTTTCTCTTTCCTTCTTTCAACTCCCTCACTCCCTTGTCAGCTGGTAATCTTTTTCTTTAGTATTGCTGCATATACATATACATGTGTAAATATATAAATATAGCCTGCTGATATACTCAAGTTTCTTATCAGAGTTTATAATTTTGATGCCTTTTATCACTACCACTTTAATAAAATATGCAAATTTGCCTTTTTTTTCTTTTAGGGGAAAGTAGCCTTGAAACACAATCATACAATTTATATCATATAAAAAGATTATCAGGCACTCAGTTTACTCTTCTATCCAGCAAAAAAAAAAGTACAGAAGTTGTTCATAGAAATGTCAGGATTCAATGAGATAATCTGGATGGAAATGTTTATCATAGTGTCTTGCATAGAGCATTTACGCAAAAATCATACTTAGTAGTATTATTTATGCAAACTAGTGAGTAGGTGCATAAGAAGCCATATTGAAAAACCATCACTCTCAAAATCGACCACATGTGGTGTCAACCACTTTTCTCTCTTTCTTATTTCCAAATTCACTCCAGAAGAAGAAATGTGATCAGGAAGCCTGTCCTTTCCCAGTTTTTCTGTCCTTCTCTCAACCTGAGTCCTCTGTTCCCAATTCTCACTCTTAGTAGCTGTGCTTTCTCATAGGACATCTGAGGATTATATATTTAGAGTATGTAATGCAGAAATGTTGTGTTAGTAAAATTCTATTTCTTACACCTTGTCTCATCAGCCTTGGGCATCAGAAGTAGACCTTTGGCTTGCAAGGGAAAGGGAGAGTAATGTTTAATTGAATTCCTTTATCATTTTAAAAAGCATGCAAAAGAAAGGCAATTACAGAAGACAGAAGAATATAGCTGTGCAGTGTATAAATAAATGATAAATACTTTCTGTGTTATAAGGTTTATATCACATGGCCTAATGAACATTACAGTGAATTCGAAGCTAATTGGCTGAAGAAAAGATGCTTTTCCCAACAGTCCAGAGCAAGACTCCAAGGAGAATTGTTTTTACCAGGTAACATTGCCATGGTCTTCAGTCTATCCTAAAATCATTTAGTAATAATAATTGGAAGAGAAATATCATTATTTGAATTAACTTCATTTATAGGACATAGTTTAATGAGCATATACATGCATATATTAAAAATGATCAAGTCAATGTAATCAATATGTATATATCTTTCTTTCTAAGGATTTGCTCAGAAGCAAATTCAAGTACTTCTTTCTTGGTTGAAATAATATATAATTTATGAAGAATGCCTAAACTGTTATCCACACAGATCATTGGGGCAACACTAAAAAGGAGAACAGAACAGAGGCTGATATTTTAAAACATTATCAGGAAAAGGTACAGCAAGTTTGAGCCATGGTCATCTGAAAGGCTTAGCATTCAAGATGTTCCCTCTGTGCTCCCTGCATCTTCCCTAATGATGCCTACAGTCAGAACTGCACAAAACCAACAAAGCATAAATTCTATGCTGGCATCCATGATGAGATTATGTAAGCAATGAAGCTGTGAAATAATAAGCACAAAACTGAGTTTGCACTTGGGGGGTGGGGGAGTGCAAACCCATTTCTCTGAAGACCATTTATGTGGGCTTTTAGAGGTTCTGTGAGCAGAAAAGATTTAGAGATAACCGAAATGTGGATTCAGTGACAAAGGGAAATGTTGTCTCTCAGATTATTATAGCAAAATCAATGCTAAAAAAAAATGGGTCATTTAAGATAAGAGTTTTAATAAATACACAATAAAACAGGCCAAAGGGAAGCATTGGTTAGTGTGGGAAGGTCTCTGATTTACTTTATATTGTTCTACAGATCATTATATATAGTTACGTATGTCCTACAGATCATTACATATGGTTATATGTGTTCTACAGATCATTACATATGATCGTGTAAGTCAAAGGCAAGCTCTAACACACGTGACTTTTGCCTGCTGGTCAGAACCCTGACTTCCACAAGCACACTACCCAGGCACATTTCCCTGAACCTTCCTGTTTACTGTCAGCCACTACCCCTTTCAGGAAGTGGACACTTGGCTAAATCCCCCGCCACCTCTCTTGAGAACTCTGAGTCTTACAGTAAACGCCGTTCTAGTTTATTCTTTCCACACCTGAAGCTCCCTCATGTGTAATAACTGTCTGGGATTTTAAAACTAATCTTACAGCAGTTCGCTGGAAGTGGAGACGTTGCTTACTAGTCAACTTGCCAGGCGGCTTTCCTTTTTCCAGTGGGTATCGATCACAAGATACCAGAGTGTCCCCTTCTCTTTAAGCACAGGCCAGTCTTGCAAAGAATTCAATTCCTTTAAGTGTTTGGTTTCACCACTGTGACAGCAGATAAGGATTTGTTGTGTCTGATCCAAGAATCCATTCCTCTTTATCAAGCCCTGCTCAGTGGCTGACAATACATGACACTGTAGGGGAAACTACTCTTCCCATAATCCTTCAAAGAGTGTGTCTCTGGAACCGTTGGTGAGGGGATCTACAATAACATAATTTCAGAGCCACTGTCTGAGTCAAATAATAATATTGTGAATTTTTTTATTGTAGATTTCTTCTGGTACTCATTTTTTTTTTCTTTAACTCTGCCTCAGTTTTGCAGTCCATTTGGATTTTGCTTCCGTTGCCTTGAAGTTCTTCCCTGTGTCATTTCAGGAAGCAAAAGCCAACAGTTTTTATTATCACAGCTTAAACTTTTAAATGCTGAGAGGGGAATAGCCACATCTCCTCCATTAATATTTCCTGACAAGTAAAGATTATTTTTGTAGCTTACATTCGTTAAGTACCATCAGGCAATAACAAAATGGAAATGATAGTACACTTCATCAAGTAGTGGAAAAAGCTGGTCACAATGTCAGACAGAGAGCATGAATAACCTGCGAACTGGCTGCTAGGTAGACACTGGAAAATATTTTAGTGCTTTAAAACGAGGTTCATTTTTTTAAAATATATTCCCAAGATGGCTAAAATAAGAAATTGATGGGCATTTTTAGAATATTGGTTGGATGGATTTTTGCCTGAAGATTTTGATATCCTACTCCCGTGAGTTTTCAAACATTAGTACTCCAAAGCATGTAAACAAAGTGAGTTCCCTTGGTGAAAACTCTTTGCTTTTATAGCCCCAGTAGCAATGTTCCTCCTCTGCTGCTTCCTTGGAAAGAGAGCTACAGGGCTTAGAAAATCTGGAGTCCAGATGCACAGCACTTTCCTTCCCTTGGCACAGGCTGCCAAACATAAAATGAAAAGACAAATGACAATCAGTTGTGGACAGGACCAGACTGTCCCTCAGAGCTGAAATGAAAATATGGAAAATAACCTTTGGGTGAATAACCCTGTCCTTCATGGGTGTCCATTCAGCTCCATAGACATTTCACATCCCCTCTGTGCACGGAACTCTGTAAGAAAATAACAAGATGAAAAAGAAGGCCTGGACGTGTAATACATTAAGTACATTAAGACCATGTGCTGGAGGTTAACAATGGCAGAAAGCAAAGAATATGAAGAAATGAGAGGTTGATACTCACACTGAGTTTTGAAGAATAGTTTGTCAGGAAGAGAGAGAAAGAAGAAAATCACCACAGAGAAAAGGACATTCAGACAACCGCAGAAGTGAAAAATTAGGAAAGTACAGTGAGCTAGAGACTGGTGAAGTTAAAGTTGCTAGGCAACTGAAGAGACTCAACAGCCAAAGTAAAAAACAGTTTGCATACACTGCTTGTCCCATGGACTGCAGGCAAGGATGAGCCTTGGTTTTTTTTGTTTGTTTGTTTGTTTGTTTGTTTGTTTGTTTTCCCAACATAGAGTTTAGGTACACCATTTCACTCATGCCTCAGCCAATGCTCTATTGACAAACCAAAGAAATGAGTTCACGACTTTACAAGTTTAAGATGATAGCTATAAGAATTTCCTTTGCGTTGCATATTTCTTATACTGAGGAAAAGGCAATTGATTTAGTGCAGAGAATATATTTACAAAACCTGTTGAAAAGCAAGAATCGTTATGAGTGTGATTTTCTTTTTAATTAGCAAGAAATGCTCATGGTACAGTTGCCTAACTCATGTGATATAAGCAAAAAACATTCTTGATCAGACATGGCATCTATGGTGAAATAGAGATATTTGTACCATTGAATTTACTCAATCATCAAAATAATCCATCACCACATCTTGCCAGCTCTACAGGCAATCCTATGTAGAATCTACTGCCACCATATGCTGTTCTTCCTGAACCCCCGCTCCCACTCTCAGGCCACTCTTTTTTTATTAGTAGTATTAATTCATTCATATTACATCTAAATTGTTATCCCATCCCTTGTATCCTCCCATTCCTCCCTCCCTCCCATTTTCCCTTTATTCCCCCCCTACGACTGTGACTGAGGGGGACCTCCTCCCCCTGTATATGCTCATAGGGTATCAAGTCTCTTCTTGGTAGCCTGCTATCCTTCCTCTGAGTGCCACCAAGCCTCCCCATCCAGAGGACATGGTCAAATATGGTGCACCTGAGTTTGTGTGAAAGTCAGACCCCACTCTCCACTCTCCACTCTCCACTCAACTCTGAAGACTGTCCTCTCCATTGGTTAGACTTTGTTAGGGGTTCGAAGTTTACTGCACGTATTGTCCTTGGCTGGTGTCAGGCCACTCTTTTATCTTCACTTGTTTAGGCATTTACTTTATGAGTCACAGAGATTAATGTTTATTACATATTGACCTATTTTCTCATGCCAATAAATGAGGTCAATAGAAATGTTTGCCAAACATTGACAAAATAGTATCAGCATTAATAAACACTCCTTTCCTCATTCTGCACTCACTGTAATCTGTGTGTGCACCTGCCTGCCACTATATATGTTGTATTGAATGGTCATTATCTGCTTGATAATTAAATCTAGATAATAATCAGTCCAGCCAAAGATTTAGCTGATGAAGTATCAAGCATGCATTGTGCATATTAACATTCATCACCCTGATGGGTGACTTGAATAATAGACTCTATGTACTGGGGTTGAGGTCTCCCTCTGTCACAGAGAGAGGGGAGGGGAATAGAGTTAAAGCAAGAGGGAGGGAGAAATGGGGGATACAAGGGATGGGATAACAATTTAGATGTAATCTGAATAAATTTTTTTAAAGGAGAAAAAAAGAAAATGCAGCATGAAGCAAAACAGGAAAAACATTTAGCCCATAGGAATTAAATTTTTGTGGTGAAAGAATACAAGAAAATGTACAGACTTATCTGTAATTCCTCAAAGAGTGATAAGTACACAGACACACATGGTGTGGTGGTGAGAGTATATGAGATTTCTTTCTGGATTCTTGTGGGGTTTTTTTTAACACTGAAATAAGTAAATTCATCTTCTGACACCAAAATAGAGAAGCAAGTGTGAGAACCTGAGACTAGAGAATGTCTTAAATACCTACAAGAATCTGTGTATTTTTATCCATAAATACATGGCCATGAAGACCAGTCACTCTAGTCTGTTTTCATCGAGACACAGTCAGTACTCACAGCTCAAAGGCAGATGCACCAGGCCACTGTGTTCTTCTTCACTGGCATTATCTCATTCTATTTTCATATCTGTGTTATCTTCATGCCATGTTATCCAGCTGGAGACTGAACATAAGAGTTTCTTGCCTTCCAAAGCCAGATGCAGATGGAAAGCGTTGAACCAAAAATGATCCTTCAAATCTCAAGTCATTTGCTTTGATATGAGGTCCCTGTCACATGGGACCTGCATCCTCATCTCTAGGTGAAACTGTGCGTTTGCAATAAGCCAGTTTCAGAAATGAAGTATGTGAGTAACAGGAGGAAAATACTCAGATCACACTCGGTTCTTATCTTTCTGCTTCCCAGGAGAGCTAAGATGAGCAAATGAAGTTAAAGCTGCCAAAAGAGAAATGCATGTATTAGTGAAAATATAGCAGTGAGCTCACTATGAGGACATGGACCAGACAAGTTACAACGATATTGCATTGAGGAAATCAGGGGACTTTTGCACACTTAAACACAGCATCCAAAGGAAAACACAGAAGGTTGTTGATGGTATCTTATAAATCATGACATACCATGAGGAGAAAGGAGTTAGCCACCTTAGAGAAATAACACAGCAACTGCCATTAAGACATCTCTATGACTCTATACTAGGTGTTTTAAATATACAACTGGAGTTTAAAAAGAAAAAGAAGTGGCAGCACTGTAGAGATGATTTGGCAGATAAATGTACTTACAGCTCTTCCAGAGAACTGGAAGTTCATTTCCCAACTCCCAAGCTGGGTAGCTCACAACTGGAACTCCAGCTCAAAACTGTAACTCCATCCCCAGGAAATTTGACACCCAATTATTTCCACTATAGGAAGCCATACACATGTGGTTCCTGCATACATGCACACACCCACACACATGCACGTGCTCACATGAAAATAAAAATGTGTTTCTCTTCTTCTATGAATCCTAAACTTGCTTAGAAGCCTCCTTTACATAGTCACACACAATTCACTCTCTAGAGACTGGAGTTGGGCTGGAGAAATGGCTCAATGCTTAAGAACTCTGGCTGCTCTTCAAGAGAATCAGGGTTTGAGCAACATGGTGGCTCACAACCATCTCTAACTCCAGTTCTAGGGGATCTGGACCTCTGCAACACTGCACACACATGGCCCACTTACATACATGGAAATAAAAAATTTGTACACATAAAGTAAAAATAAATAAATCTTTAAAGTATAAAACTTAAATAGTCCCAGAGCCAAAGTAAAATAAGGAAAGATTTAAGATATTGAGGACTGTCTGTTCTGTAAAATCCACTTGATCCTCTCCCTGGCATGCCTATCAGAGGAAAGAAGGGGGAAGGCACTACTACTATGATGAAATAAAAACAATTCCCACGGTCTCCATTGTTTGTGAGGTTCTTGATATCTAGTGGGAGAGGCAGAGATAAAGTACTGTGTCTGAACTAGTTCCCTCCACTCCCAGCAACCCCATAAGCACTTGACAACAATAATTTTATTATTATATATTTGTGTTTGTTTCTTTACCTA
The DNA here is from genome assembly GCF_964271855.1 of Acomys minous. Taxonomy (NCBI): domain Eukaryota; kingdom Metazoa; phylum Chordata; class Mammalia; order Rodentia; family Muridae; genus Acomys; species Acomys minous. The sequence goes on from NC_140485.1 coordinate 37,735,146, forward strand.
CCTACCCAAATTTCCAAACAGGGAACTCAATCATAAAACCTATCTTTATTCATGAATGTAATCTTTTTCAACAAATAGATGTTGAATAACATGTCAACATGAAGAGATAAGCACAGTGATATGTACCAAGCCTGAGCCAAGAAGAAAGACACCTCATCCTTGATTAGCAACACACTGAACATGTTTCCAGAAGCAGACCATTTCAGAGGCCATTGATACTTTTCAAACCATAAATGCCAGTATCTTCTTACTGTGAAACTACCAGTCTCATGCCACATATGAAAGAATAGTCATATCTGGAAAGAGCCAGATGCAGATGCCAAGAAGAGCAGCCCTCACACATTGAAGAGTGGTGTGATATTTGCTCCATATCCAAGACACTAATAATGTACACAGTGGTGTCCCCATGAGGGCTCACACTGCTGCCAATAGCAATGAGCCATACACTAACAGTCCTTCCAGAGCCTTTCTTCCCTATTAGTCTTCCAAGGTTTCCACCACAAAAACTTCTTGTCTTCAAGTCCTCGTTGCATCTAAATGTTGAGATGACAAGTGACCAGAATCCTGAAAGACATGTACAGCTCACCAGACAAGAAAGAGAAGGGTACAAGATCCATCCACCAAAGGAAAGACACTCAGAGCTCTGTTGTTTTCCCCTGGCTCCTCTCTCCTATACAGAATAGAAATGGGTTTTAGTGTACCTCTTAGAAGTTATTCATAAGAAAAAAACTGAAAAACAATAAAATGATTATTACACATGATAATTATACAAATGAAATATAATGAACATAGTATGAAGATATTCCTGCCTCACAAATATGTCTACCAGATATACTGGGCCAGAAGGCTGAAGATGATGCTCAAATGTTATAGAGAGTTTTGGGTGACAGTTCAGGTAGCAAACTGTCTCTGTCATCTTCTCATTTGGAAAGCTACTAACCTGAACTCCCTGTATACTCAGGTAATCAATTTTATTCCTTCTCAAGTCTCTCGTGGGGCTGAAGACCAGATAGTTTAGTTTTACAATAAAACTCAGTTGTTTAGGAGTTAAAATGTTTTTTAGGTCTAGATAGATATTTTAAGTGGATAATGATGAGATATGATAGATAGTGATTTACATTCAGAATTTTAGACACACCAAGATAGGAAAGATGTTTTTTTCAAGACTGCCAAAGACAAATAGCCAAAACACTAAGAATGTAATATTTATATAATCCCTGATTGTGCCATGGCTCTTCTTGCTGTAGGTAGTTTATTGTATATATGTGCAATAATATAAATGTATATGTAAAAAAATAAAAAAATGTTTTTTAAAAAATACTAAAAATTTAACTGATGCTGTGTATATGAGATAATCCATTCCAGAGCCAACAGCCCAGCGTGGTGCAGGTGGAGAGGAGGCCCAACATTTTTGAAATAACACTTTGAAAACTAGCTCTCTGTGCTCATGAATCTTTAACTAAAGACCTTCTTTGTGTCTTTTCCTTTCTGAAATATAACTCAGGACCCAGGAATGTGATGTTTAGCCCGCCGTAGGAACGCTTACACAAACAGTTCCTTGAAACCCGGCAAGCAGCCCGATCATAAATTTTATGATGTGTGAAGCGCATGTTCAAGGAAGCATTCATTAGTAAGGCCATAAGTTAACTGGGGAGGGGTGGCCCATACCTTAAACATTCCATCATCTCCATTCTGTTTATGCATCCAGATCCAAGTGTGAAACTTCAATTTATTTTTAATGTATTCTCCTGATGAATGTTTTACTCTAGTCAAATGTATTTTCTTTTGCATCCCCTGATGGTTCCCTTCTGTAACTGGAGGAAAATGAGGACATGTTTTTAAATGGCTCTCTGGATGTTGATGTTTAATATTCTGTGCAGACATCACAGACTGCTGTGTGAGGCAGGCTTAGTGAAACACGGTATCACTTCTCAGTGATAATTAGAGTAATCTGTATTCAAGGTCATAGGTTCGATTTGGCAACCAACTACTCATAGCAGCATGTCTACAAATCACATCTTAAACAGTGAAGTCTGTTAGTGGTTTATATTCTATTACCAGGCCTTTGGACTTTGGTCTCTGATTTAGCAAGGCATTTGTAGGTGCTTCAAAATGAGATTATGATTTTAAAATTTTAAACTCTGCATAACTTAAAAGCTCAATGGAGCATTTGTCTGTCCTACAAGAGCTCTGGGCTAAATGAAGAAAGTGAAGAAAATATTGTCATACTATCATAGTAAAATCTTGACATTAGAAACTGTTTCTAGCTTGGACTGTGTTGAGTGTTGTGCTGATAATGGGTTTTTATTGCAGTTTTTGTATAAATGTAGTTAATTTTGCACATATCAAGAACACAGCTTCCTGTACTGTTAAAACAAAAAAGTGTGTGTAGTCCTCAATAGTTCCTGCCTTGCAAATATATCTGTCAGATATATTGGACCAGAAGGCTGAAGGTGATGATCCAATGTTATAGAGAGTTTTGGGTGACTATTCAGGTAGCAAACTGTCTCTGTCATCTTCTCATTTGGAAAGCTATTAACCTGCACTCCCAGCATACTCAGGTAATCAAATTTATTCCTTCTCAAGTCTCTGATGGGGCTGAAGACCAGATAGCTTAGTTCTACAATTAAGCTCAATTGTTTAGGGGTTAAGATTTTTTTTTAGGTCTAGATAGATATTTTAAGTGAATAATGATGAGATATGATAGATATTGATTTACATTCAGAATTTTAGAGGCACCAAGATAGGAAAGATGTTTTTTCAAGATGCCAATACAAATAGCCAAAACACTAAGAATGTAACATTTATATAATTCCTGATTGTGTCATGGCTCTTCTTGCTATAGGTAGTTTATTGTATATATGTGTAATAATATAAATATATATGTAAAAAATAAAAAATATTTAATAAGAAATGTATATACAATGAAAAAGTTTATGTATATACATTGTTTACAATGAAAAAATTGCTCATATAAAAATGAAATTTTATTAAAACATTCTTTAAGTATATACATACATATATATTGTATGTATATATTTAAATATGTATATTTTATATATACTATATGTGTGTATATGTATACATATATATAGTATGTGTCCTAAAAATCCTTCTTGGGTGCATTTTATAGCTTTGAAAATGCTTTTTAAGTATTCATTTATTTATTGAGATTATAATGTAATTATATTATTTTTCTTTTTCTCTTTCCTCTCTCCAAATTCTCTCACATAGCTTTCTTGCTCTCTTTCAAATTCATAACATCTTTTCATTATTAATATGTGTAGTATGTATATACATATGTATTCCTAAATATAACCTCCTCAGTATGTAAAATGTCACTTGTATGTATGTTTTCAGGGCCAACCACTTGGTATTGGATAACAAACTGATGTGCTTTTCCCTGGGGAAGATAATTCCTCCTGATCTCTGCTTCTCTTGGTTGTCTGAAGTTCTGAGGCATCATGGGATTTCTCCCCTTTTACTTTAGCATGTCTATTATTGTCCTTGCTTAGCTTTTGTTGGTGAGATGTTATGTAGCTTCTGACATTACTAGGAGACACAATCTTATAGCAAACTTCCTTATTATCTGGCTCTTATAGTCTTTCCACCTCCTTTTCTGCAATGATTCCTGAGTCTTAGATGTGGGAGATATTTTACAGATGAATATAACAATAAGCAGCACGACACAGTAACCCTAAGAGTGCAGTAGTGGCATGCACACCTTTCAGTAACCAACAGCTCTCTACTTGGGTTTAAGACCACCAATCAAAATGCAGAGTTGTGAAAATGGTTTTAATTTCCGTTTTATTTCCCTTTCACATAGTAACTGAAGTTTTCTGAGTATGAAATTAACTTTTACACTTTTCAAAGCCCTAAATTACTAAAATACATTGGATATATTGGCAGAAATTACAGAAGGAAAACTTTTTAAATATAAAAGCTTCTGTTGGTTTCATGCAAAGTGAAGAGCTTAACTGAGCCCTGCTCCTAATCTTTTCTCTGAATTTAAAATCCTGACTAGTTGCCAAGATTTATCTTTAAACTCCCATGCCTAAACAAGTTCAAACAAAGTTGTTTCTCAGTGTAAATTACCCTGCTTTCCTATCAGATATTTCTATAAAAAAAAAAAACGGGATAATCTCTGGACATTTCAATAGAAGTTATAAAAAATGCTGATGAGGTCTCAACCTTACACACACAAAAAAAATATATAGGCAAATGAGAAAAGCTCGGAGTAGGTGAGGGTATCTTCCTCTAGGAAAAGTATGCCAACTGGTTGTCCAGTGCCAATGTCAGCCCTGAAAATATACGTACATGTAATATTATATGAAACATATGTATGTATATACGTATAAACATGTATGCATGCAATAATAATTACTGAAAAAAAGCACATGAATTTGAAGAAGAGTGGGGAAAGGTGTATGGGAAAGTTTGGAGGGAGGCAAGTGAAGCAAGAAATGTAATTATAAATTCAAAAATGTTCATGATGGTATTATTTCAAAGCATCAAGTTATCTGTTCAAGTAACCATTGGGATCAGTCACTTGTTTTTGACCAATGAGCAATAAATATCGCTAGATGCATGCCTTGGGCTATGGTGCCCTTTAGAATTCATCAGTAGTAAAAGCATCTACCCCACATATTTGTTATGGAGGGTAAAAGAAGTAAAACTGTAAAGCATCAAGCCTTGTGTATGACTCCTAGAAATCACTAGCAAACACTAGTCATTTATAAATTACTGCATTGTCATCATAAATTACTACGTGCCATGTGCTACAATCAATTCTCTGTATAATCTCATGACAGAGTTACAAGTGAGCTGCAGAGAGAGCGGAATAGTCCTTGTGGGACAAAGTAAGCTGCAACTCAGACTCCTGGGAACAAGCTGGGAGCAGGCAGGACAATAAGTCAAAGCCAGGCCATCCTGCCTCCACTTCCATCTCACCATGCTCTGTTCAATACGATACCAGTTGCGTGCGGAGGTTCAAATTTTAGATAAAAGTTAAAAGCAAATAATTGAGAAATAGTTCCCTGTTCTACTGCCACTTGGGTAATAGGTGTCAGTAGGTTGCTAGCAGCTATGGCACTGCACATAGGTAATAAGTTTCAGTAGGTTGCTAGCAGCTACAGCATTGCACATAGGTAATAAGTTTCAGTAGGTTGCTAGCAGCTACAGCATTGCACATAGGTAATAAGTTTCAGTAGGTTGCTAGCAGCTACGGCACTGCACATAGGTAATAGGTGTCAGTAGGTTGCTAGCAGCTACAGCATTGCACATAGGTAATAGGTGTCAGTAGGTTGCTAGCAGCTACAGCATTGCACATAGGTAATAGATGTCAGTAGGTTGCTAGCAGCTACAGCATTGCACATAGTAATAGGTGTCAGTAGGTTGCTAGCAGCTACGGCACTGCACATAGGTAATAGATGTCAGTAGGTTGCTAGCAGCTACAGCATTGCACATAGGTAATAGATGTCAGTAGGTTGCTAGCAGCTACGGCACTGCACCACACAGGTACTTCCATTACTTCTGAAAGCTCTACTGAGCATCACCATGGTATAGCAGCTGCCTCTGCTGCTTCAGTCACAATACAAAGAAAACCCAAAATTATAATAAATGCCCATGTATAAGTTACTGAAGCTCTATGGGGATTTCCGTGGAGCTGGAAACTCAGGGAATCCCCCCTCCCCCTTGTGGTTGAGGCAGCAAGAAGTAGTAGGAAGAGGAATGCCAAAGCCAGTATGAAAATGTTTGTACTTCTCTACTCCCGCCCACGGCTGCTGTTTCTATAGTGCCCTGATTTTCCTCTGAGGCTTAACAACTGATAAAGGGTTTTTCATGTTTGTTCTCAGTTTCTGTATATGGTCCAGGTGGACTTTAGTATCTATGACCACAACACTAATTATTTTGCCTCTGAAAATTGGCTTCTAACTGACAACCAGATAGCCTTTCCATGCAATATTAATGATAGCCTTTCTGGAGACATCTCAGTCACCACAATCTGGAAATTGAAAATGCAATAAACAAATGATAATGGCAAAACAAAGAGCCACATAATTCCAGTATTCAAAACAAAACCAAGTAGATCGTTTATTTGTAAAGTGTCTCTTTCATATAGAGCCAACTTTGGTTTTAGATACCTGAGGCATAAGGAATAGACCTAGGAAACATCACAAATAGGAAAAGAATGGTTAGATATCAAAGAAATCATCAGATGGGAATGAAATCAGTTCCTCTGTATTATCTTGAACATGTTTCAATTATAGTTTCAACCACACTGTGCTACAGTCACCAATGTCCTAAAATATTGGGCTGGAGTGGAAATAAAACAGGTAAGCTAACAAATAACTGTTAGCTATCTAATACACTCAAAAAAATACAGTCAGGATCCTAACCAGGGCAAGACTGCTTAAGCTTGTAATTCCAGATGCTCCAGAGCCTAAGGCTGAAGAACAACAGGTTCAATCTAATAATACCCTGTCTCAAAAAAAAATTTTTTTAAAAATTTAAAGAGCTGTGGGAGGAAAACTAGAGAAATATTTCAGTGGTAGAGTTTAAGACCCTAGATTCAATCCTCTGACAAAACGATCCTTATCTCCACAACACAACTCTAATTGCTCCCCTGAAACGTTCTTGCCCCATTGTCTTTCACTACTTCAAGCAATTTGTCCTGGCTCAGGTTCTGACGTGCTTATCTTTGCCAAGGTGGGGTTGCTTGTTATTTTCATTAGTCCCACAGAGAAAAACAGTATCAAGAGAAGAAATTAGGAGTATCTATCTAGGTATCGATTGGGTTCTAGAGATCTTATAATAAAATATCAGAGGCTGTAGAGTTTTACTTAGTGCCAAATAATATTTCTGGGTTTGCTTCGTTTGTTTTGGGACATGGTCTCTCTATGTAGCCACTATGTGGTTCACTATGGAGACCAGGCTAGCCTTGCATTCACATAATCTAACTGTGCCTGCCCCCTTCCTGTGAGCTGGGATGAAAGGCATATGCCATCGCATTCTGATAATACTAAATAATACTAACATAGCCGAATAGAATTAATACAGTCACTAGGAACACCCAACTCATAGTTTTAATTTAGTTCTTAGAAATTCCAGGTTAATATGTAAGTTGTTACACTTTATATCCCAGAAATTTGGGGACTCTATGCATGAGCAGCCTCATTAGGTCTTCCCGCGTACATATGGAACTCATTCCAGCAACTACTCTGCTGTAACTGCTGGAAGAGCTGCAAGTGGCTCTCTGCATCTGCATATATCTTCTCATTGCTAAAGCTGCTATTTCCTAAAAAGGTTTCTATTACTATAGAAATAGCCATGTTGGCCTAAATGAGGAAGTGGCTCCCACTGACCCATTCGCTATTCTTAAACTAAAGGCTTTGGGACGCCTAACGTATATAACATGTTCCCTAGTTGGAGAAACACATTGCTCGGGATGATGGTGAGACTCTGAGTTCACTCTCATCCTTTGACTTCTTCCGAGAGATTGCCTCACTAAGACTGCTTCCTTCTCAGTAAAGAGAGGGCGTGAGTAGCTCAGTGAGCATTCCCTCTGACTTCCACTTCCTTTAGGAGATTGTGGATTCCAACTCCATAATTTTTCATGTCTGTTTTCTCAAGCAAGCATATTTATGAGCATTTCATCATCATGAATGAGGTAACAAAGGAAAGAAAGGCATCCGGCCTTACTTCCTTTGACACTGGCAACCAAGGATCTGTGCATCCCAAGGACATTCTTTCATCATGCTGACCCCAAAGAACAGCTCGGTTACAGAGATGCCTTCCAAACAGAATAAATGAGAGGAAAAAGAAGCCGTACCCGCAGGGCATGGTGGCACATGCCTTTAATTCCCCAGTCGGGAGGCAGAGGCAGGTGGATTGCTCTGAGTTCGAGGCCAGCCTGGTCTACAAAGGGAGACCAGGACAGCCAAGGCTGCACAGAGAAACCCTGTCTTGAAAAACAAAAAACAAAAAAAAACAAACAAAAAAAAGAAGCCATACCTACCCTCTCACCAGAATGGTCATATTGTTGTTCTGTTTCAGAAACCTGCTTTTATCACTGTTCGGAGTCAAACCATATAACATGTCTTTTCTGCACACGGTAGCTCCCAGTTACTTCTAGGTACTGCCAAGGATGAGAAGTCTTAAGGATACAGGACAGATATCAAGGTCCATCTTGTGTTCAGCTAATCAGCATTCTTTAAATAGGTGGGGCGTATTGAATATTGACTGTAAGCCAGACATATTGTAGGCCAGAGACATAACAGGCACAGCCCCAAAGGAGAAGGACATGGTGACCAACATTCCTGATATGACCAACGTTTAGTAAACTTCATGGTAAATCAAAAATCAACGCCAATGAACTGTGTTGTCCATTAAGGTTAGTGTCATATCTGAAAACAACATAATCTATATTTGTTTTTCATTTTCTTAATCCACAGAATGTCAGTACTGGGGCTCAGAGCTCCAGCTGCCAACTCTGAATTTTGAAGATGTGTTAAAAAATGATGAGTATGCTTACAAATGGCTCTCCAGCCTCAAGAAAGTAGGCATTGTAAGACTCACCGGAGCAGCTGACAGATGTGGGGAGATCACAAAACTGGGGAAAAGAATCGGCTTCCTGTACCTCACATTTTATGGGTGAGTTGTCAGATGGTTGGGCTTTTACCATCACAAGTACAGTTGGATCGGTTTCCAAGGGGGAGCAGGCTTTGAGTGCAAGATAAATGCAATTATTCCTGTGCTTATGTTGTAGAGAGCATTATAAGTGAAAGAGACCGTCGCAAGCCAAAGTTTACACACTAGTAGCACACAGGCACATTTAGATATGTTTGGTTTGGCCCATAAGATGTTGAAAGAAAATGGAATTAGTTGTCAACACTTTAAAACTCAGAGGCTGAAATTTTATGTGGACCTATCTTAAAAAAAAAAAATACTAGATCTAGAAACACTAAGTCTAAATCTAGCACAGCGACAATTTACTGAGCATAAGGAGGCTGCACCTTGCTAAAATCTTCTCCTCAGACCTGCAAGGCTGTGATATCATAAGAGCATGCTGTCCCTAGTGTACAGTAAAATGTACAAAAGATCAGGAACATGAGCTCATCTACTCTCAATGATTTGTGTGATTTTATTCATAGCAAAGATTATGTCATATTTGGTCATATGCAACCAATTCTTGACCATTGGCATATGGATTTACTTACACTATTAGTATGTATGCTTTATATGAAAATTTATATCATCCTTCCATCTGCAAGAATTGATGTTTCTGTAGAGATTACAATAATAGCATACCAATGAATGGGAAGAAAATATTTAAAATTATTAAGAACCTCAAATATATATATACACTTCCTTTAAAGTCTCTAAAACACAGATTATCCTCCAGTTTGTGAGTAGGCAATATGAAACTCTAAGAATCAATTTGTAATCCACTTCAACACGAGTAATGACAAAGAAGACAAACTATAAACCTAGATTGCCTCGCCATGATCCAACTCTACTTCATGGTTCATAACATGAAGAAAACACATACGAAGGTGCCCTTGAGACTGAACTAAACAGAAAACCTCTGGCTGCTCTTTTTGGAGTTTCCAAGCTCCACCCATCTACCTGGCATCAGAATCTTAATCTTGATTTACAGCTTGACATCTGTTTTGTTTTTAATCTACAGGTCCTATAATAAGGCTTAATAATTTGGCCACTGATCTAATATTGTGATTTTTTTGCAAGTCACATTGTCAAAACAAATCATACCTGCCACTCGTCCTGATTCTATGTATCAGCCGGAATGGCTAATCTTATCCCAGCACACGTTCCCTAGATGATCAAGCCTTCCTAGGATCTCTCACACGACACACATGTCAATCTACCCATTTCTTGCCACCTCACCACAACTGTCCCCACATATTACCAGAGTCTTCTCCACATCTTCTGCAATTTTTAATTCTCTAAGCTCTATCATTAGCAGAGGGTTTTGGTGTCATGCTGGTTTGGTTTTGCTTGCCTGTTTTGGACTTGGATATGACTGTTGGTGTTAAGATAATAAAACAAGTTGAATATTATCTTTGAAGTTATTCTATTCTCTTCCTCCTCTCAGTAATGTGGGAAAGAGATACTGAAGTTTGGGTGACATGAGATTTTATAAAAATTTGTGGATTTTCATTAGCATTTGAAGGGGCACCTAAAATAGTATATCTCAGGCAACAACATGCTGGATTAGGCCATTTTAAAACTACAGACATGTCATGCCTATCTTCAGAGATTGTCTTCATCATGAGTGACATTTGACCTCTGCATTGGGATTTTAGAAATTCAGCAGAGGATTCTCCTGTGCAATCAAAAAGGAGAACTTCTGGTTGAGAGGAATGGAACATTCTAGACACACAGCAAAAGGACAATGGGTACTGCTCAACCTCTGAACTCTCACAGCTGTCTGTCATATTCTTAGATAACAAATATCAACCTGTTCTTTTCCATTTAAATATCATTACTAGCTTGGAGAATCTTAATGTTTGAGAAACAAGAATAGCATTTTCAGTTCTTGGCTAGTATCTCAATGGTTGGTTGATTTATAAAATAAAAACAATAGAGTCAGGATTTTCATGCATTCTTCCTACACAGTAGGCAGAGATAAATGCTCAATGTGAAATGTTTTAAAACTTTTTAAAAAGTATATTTACTTATGTAATTTTTTTCTTTAATGTATGAGAGCTCTGTCTGCCACGTATACTTGAATGCCAGAAGAAGGCATCAGATTCCCTTTATGGATGGTCCTGAGCCACTACGTGGTTGGTGGGAATTGAACTCAGGACTTCTGGAAGAGCAGCCAGTGTTCTTAACTGCTGAGCCATCTCACCATCCTACCAAGATGTTTTTTAAAGGTTATCAAATAGCGAAAGAATTCAGTAATTATTGTAGCACTTCATAGTTATTAACTTATATTCAACTAAATCAAAATGGTAGTTAATTTGAACATAAAAGACACTTCAGTCTCCATATCTGCATTTTCTCAGATGTTTGTCAGCATTCTGCCAGCCCATCTATCTGCTAAGCCATCTTCTGGCCATCACTCTTTCACGGAACCATATTCAACACTCAACAGCACTAATTCCCCAGTGATGAAAGCTTCCTGGAATATTGACTAAGAGCCAGTAAACAAACTCCCACTATCAATTTTGTCAGTTACATGTGGATATGGAGAGAAAAATGTAAAAAAAAAATAGTAATATTTCAGGATTTAAATTTTGATTTAGAGCAATATATTTTATAGAGAATGGAGACAAAGACTCTTACTCCAACCATAACAACAAAAATAAAATATTGAACTATAACTTAACCCAGTCATTTTAAGCTACCCTTTTCCTGAATGGTACCATCTTCCATGATTACAAATTAGAGTAAATCCTAAAGAAACAACTTCTAGCAAAGAAACAGTATGTCTTCCTTGGATATCAATGTGGGTAAGGAACTATGTTAGGCGTTTTGTTCTAAACTGGGCTTGAGTTTTTATCTTATAGAAAATGATGTTTGCTGGCTAGTATATACAGGTTAATATAAACATTTCAGTTGGCTTTCTCTAAATAATCTAAACAAATAAAGATTGCCCAAAAAATCAAAGAACAGACTTCAAAGAAGCCAGGGACATTTGACATCGCAAATAAGTTAACATTTCAATTGGCACGTGCCAATAGAAGTTCAAAGAGGATGAATGCTCCTTCGACATAGAGCAAAGTAAGATAAAATAGTCCAGTATCTAGCTAACAAGATGGCCTTTGAAGAAACTAAATTAAAGGACAAAAAGGTGTCTCAATGGCTAAAAGCCTATACTGTTCTTTAACAGAACCAGAAGTCGGTTCCCTCCACCTATGTTGTTGGGCAGTTCACAACTGTCTCTAACTCCAACTCCAGGATACGCAACAGCCACTCCTGCACTCTATGGGCGCCTCTATTCATGTGCGCAAACCCACACACAGGCACACAAATATGCATAATTTTACTTATGCTACCATATATAAGTATGTATGCCATCATAAATACCTATTTAATTGACCATGTTGTGTTGCATGGCATCTCTTACTCGCCCTTATGTTAATCTAGCTCAGGCACACACCATTCCCTCTCATGCATGTCATGGACTGGGGCAACTGAGACATCTGTATCTCATTTCCACTGCCATTCAGAGCTCCTGACTGGTGAAGATGTTGGGTATTCTAGGTTCTGGTTTTAGGAGTAGTGCCTGTAGATTGTAGATTAGTACCTATACTGCAGACCGCATGGAAGAGACTGTTAGACATAGTCCCTCCCTCAGTTCTTTCTTCAGAACTGCTTCACTCCCTTTTGTGTAAATCCTCCTTCACAGGACACACGGTGCTTGCTTTTCCATCCCCTGTCATTTGTTCTCTTGACAGACAACTCATATCAAGCCTGTTTAGGACTGGCTTTGTTTCTGTTTTGTTTTGTTGTGGTTTTTTTTTGTTTGTTTTAGTGAGGGTTTTGGATGGTTGGTTGTTTTTTCCTTTTTTGTATCTCTTAGTCAACTAAGCTTTTTCAACAGCTGCTGGTGCAGGATGCTCCATCTGGAAGCCTCTTTCAGCTGCTGGGGAAGAATCCACCTCAGCTAAGGCCTGCTCTGAGGGATTAGCGCTAGCACTTCCTTCCCAAATCCAGTCATCATGATAGAAAATAATATAGTTACTTCTCACCCAAATAAACAAATTTTATATTCTCAATGGCCATGAATTAATGACCCTCATTAATTTATAATATAATTTCTACTTTTTTGTTGAATAGTCTGATTTTAATTATAGCAAGTTCAGTTAAAAGCAAATAAACACAGTTGTAAATTAGCCCTACTGGTTATTTGCTAACTTGTGCAGTGTTTAAAAACTATAATTTTCTTAAGATAATATTGAAAAATCTGAATGATCTCATTTAGGGAGAAAAAATCAAACCCTCAAGTTCCTTTTCTTGCTAATTGTGTGACAACATAAATTAGTTGGCTATGCCAGGGTATCATTGTTTACATAAATGTACCTGTGTATCACAAATCAAGAGAGGAGGAGAATTGGGAAAAATGTGGTCCGGTTTGAGCATTAGCCAGTCAACCTGCAGTAACCATTGAAACAAATACGTTGTTATCACCGTCCTGTTCATATTGAGCACCTTGCTTGTCAAAGTGGTGACCTGGCCAGCATCACACCATCAGGAACAACTCAGTGTCTGACACGCAAGTCCCTGCTAAGTGAGTTTCAGTTCCAAAGACTTCCATCAAGTCAAAACCAGGGCATGCTGGGAGGGCAGTTTAGTCGTAATCTCCAGACGCCATTTCAAGTCAAGACTTTAAAAACTTCTTTCTTAGCATTATTGGCAACTGTCTGTCTTTATTGCAAAAACTACCCTTATAAGGAACTCACAGTAATTCTTCATCAGAAAGTAGAGCAGAAGAGGCAAAGGCTTGCAACCACAGCTACCTGAACTCCTTTTCCCTCTAGACTAAGGCCAGAACTAAAAGTTTGTAATTTGGGGATTTTTGCTTCTCTGAAAATGCTTTATTAACTGGGGTAAACATATTACACAGGTGCACATAGCAAGGGCCAGATTGTTTGAGCAGTGAACAGAAAATGAAAGCTTCAGGAACTTCAGGAATAAAATTAAGATGAGGCACAGAGAGAAAAGTGGTTTAAAAAACTAAAATAAACAGGATCTTGATATTTATGCAATGTTATCTTATTGCCAAATAACACTTAAAGTGGCCCAGTGATAATAAAAAATATATATAAATAAATACTTTGGAATACTTTTTCCAAAGACTTTAGAAACAAACTAAGGCCTGAAACACTCTAGGGCATCCATATTAAATTAGTTCCCAAAGAGTTGTCCCCAGAACAAACAGAGTTTAGTCATAAATTTGCTCTGGGCTACTTGTAAGTGAGAAGTCCAGCTAAGCCTGTCGAATAATTTCCCACATCTCTGTTTTGCCTCAGCTGAGGCACAGCCTCACCCTTCTGGAGTATTTTAATCCCCACCATGCCTTCTGTTGTCCTAAAATGAAAGTTTGCTGGAACGAGAATAAAACACTGCTAGCACTGCCGGGTTTCACAGCTGCACGAGCGCCTTGCGTGCAGACCTCATCAGATGAATTAAATCAAACAAACAAACAAAAAAAAAATGTTTCTAGTGTGCTGTCTGTCAAGGACACCAGCCAGAGCGGCTAAGAACTAGAGTACTGAAATGGCGTCTGGGGATTATGACTAAACAGCCCTCCCAGCATGCCTTGGACTTGAGCTAGTCCTTAAAGAAGCTGTCTATAAGCGAGCATAGCAACATGTCACGTACTAGGCTGAGGCTGTGTTAGAGATTGTGAATGCATGGGTGAAATAGTCAAAGCCCCTGGCCTCCATCTCTTCAGAAATCATCCCCAACATTAGCACAGCCTCCAGATCTGATTTCGAGCTACTTGTTTTATATTCATGCTACCAGAAAGCATTTCTGAAGTACGTGAAGTGGGAAAAGAAAAAAAAAAAAAAGCTAACCCATTTTGTTGAAATGTCTGGCCAAGAAATAGCTTGGGGCAGGGCGGGGTGGGACTACAAAGCCTGTCTTGAATAAAAATGGTTTGCGGCGGGGTATGGGAAACAACCTAGAAATGATTCAGACTTGAGAGGAAAACAAAGGAAACTTGTCTGAGTTCTGAATTTAGTCGTAACCTTATCCTACTTCTAAAAAAAAAAAAACTAAACCAGTGCCACTTCATAATGGGTTGTTTTAAATGCAGCGCTGACTATAGCGTTTGAGTAGGAGAGCCTTGAAAACGAGGATTCTAGTACGTCCTAGGGTTTCCTGGGCAGGGTAACATCAAGTGCTGTTCCTACAACCATCGTGACCTCCGGGACATGTTATCTGCCAAGAGGCAGTCCCTGGGGTTTCTTTTGTAGCATTAAGTTTCTCAGTAGTTAATGCTGCTGCCAGCCAAACCACTTGACTATGAGGTCATCTCATGAATGGAAGAAAAAAAAATTGCTGCGCCTCATGCTCCCTAAAAATCATTTGAGAAAATGAGTGAGATAGCCTGTTTAGGCAGCCACTTCACAAGTCTTCTGGTGTCCATGGCCTCCTCAGTTACTTTCTATGCAGCCAGGACAAGCTGCTGTTACAGAAACAAGAGATATGATTTTTTTATAAGTATCTTTTATGGCTTAAATATTAAACTTGGTTCTCTGCAATCAGTATTTTGACTCCTCAGAAATCTGATGATAATTAGTATCCCCATGTTACAGGTAAGACTCTGAGGCAAACACAGGCATCCTTACCTCAACAGCCTACCCTTTTTTCTTTACGACGTTCTACCATAGCAGTTTAGGTTATTTCCTTTATGGTTTATAATGCTGGAATTTTTGGCTAACAAATATGGTTTCTTAGGGAGACGGCTCAGTTGGTAAAGTTGTTGAGCAAACATGAAGACCTGAGTTCAGATCCCCCAGAACCCACTTAGAAACCAAGTATAAAAATGTGCACCTGCAATCCTAGTTTGGGGAAGCAGAGACATGAGGATGGCCCGAAGCTTGTTTGCTACTCAGTTCATCTGAGTCTTTGAGCTTGAGGTTTAATGGAAGACCTTTTTTCAATAAAATAGATGGAAAATAATTGAGGATCATGCCTAACACACACACACACATGCACACACACCATTTGCAATGAAGTTATCAGAACATACTTTGTTTTGCAGTGCACTGAAGTCTTAGTCTTTGATAATGAAGGCCTTTGGGAATTCCTTTGGAACAACTTTTTGTAACTCTTGTTTGCAAAGCTATAAACATTTGCAAGTAGTAAGGAACTATCTATTTCTACCTATTAAAAATTTATTAAATTTTATTTTTCAACTTTATTGCAGTATGATTTTAATGAATAGATTTAGCATATACAATGTGATATTATGAAAAATTGATACACTATGAAATGGTTACTACAAAAAACAACTTCACATATTCAACACCTTACAGATAGTTGTGGTGGTGGTGGTGGTGGTGGTGTGTGTGTGTGTGTGTGTGTGTGTGTGTGTGTGTGTGTGTGTGGTGTGTACAAACTGGACACACTTGATAATCTATGCCTCAGCAACTTGCATATACACAATACATGAATAACTATAGTGAAATGTTATGAATCTGTTATAACTGAAAAGTTGTTCTTTATTCTTATATTTATTTGCTTACTTTTATGTGTACACAGTTTTACCTATGTGTATATATGTACACTATATATATGCCTAGAAGACAGAAGAAGATATCAAATCCTCTGAAAGTGGAGTTACAGACAATTATTAGGCACTATGTGAGTGCTAGGAACCAAACCTGGGTCCTTTGCAAAAGCAACCAGTGCTCCTAACTGCTGAGCCATCTCTTAGCAGTTTTCTCCTTTTATCCAATGTTTCCTCCTTCCTTGCATCCTTAGCTTATAGTAACTACCATCTATTCTCCATTACTTAGCTCTCTTGGTGTAATATAACACAGGCATAGAAAATTCACGTAAAATAAATGCATAGCAAAATGAATTATTATCATGGAAATGGTCTTAAACAAGGTCTAGGTCAAAATATAAAACACTGCAGGCACCTCAAATCCCAACCACATGCCCTAAGCAAAACAAACCGTCTGGGAGCGGAATGTTTGCTTCCTTGCTGTCCTGGCTTGGTGTTGTCAACTCTCGTGTGCTTTCCTTGGCATTACTGCTAACTTTCTCTATTTCCTGGGTTTGTTTGTTTTTTATCTTTTTTTAATTTGCTGTCATTAGTTTGAGTAAATATAAATTTTCTGCTTAGCCCAAGTCCTGTATTTATTTTGCCTGTCTGAAACCCAGCCTCTTGTAAATTTCTCAGGAAAGACCCACGGGACCAATATTCTCTGAATTCTTGAATGTTGACAGCGGCTTAAGGCTTTTCTTTCTACTTGAAAATTGGCCTGGCTAAATAAAGAACTCTTGGTTCACATCATGTCTAACAACTGGGAGAGTTTTATTGGTAATCAGATTTTTTTCCCTTATGACTAATGTAATATCTCTACCTGAATGGTGAGATTTTTTTTCTATGAAGTCCAGTCATTTCACATGCCATGTTTTGGTGTGGGTCATTTTGGGGTCAGATCCTCAATGAGCGACTATACGTTTTCCTTTTAAAGCATCAAGGGTTTTTATTTTGTTTTGTTTGTTTCATTTTTCTTGAAGTTTTTCCATTTGTTCTGTTTGTATGTCTTGAGTTTGTCCTTATGGGGCTCTCATCACCTGTGCAAACAGTCTTTCTTACTACCATCCTGCTACTTTCTCTCACCTCACATCATTCTTTGTTTTATTTTTTTTTTAACTTATAGACTGTATGTATGTGTGTGTGTGTGTGTGTGTGTGTGTGCAAGTGTATGCACCTATTTATCTCTATCTACCAAACATGCCCTTGGGGACCTAATAAGCACATCAGATATGGAACTGGAATTGGTAACTTCCAGATACAAGTGTTGGAAGAACCTAGGTCCTCCGCAAGAGCAGCAAGTCCTCTTAATCACTGAGGAGTTATCAGTCTACTCCCTCTTTACTTGATTTTTAAATTCACCTTCTTTTTATTTTCCAGCCACCTAAGCACATTATCTGTTCTGTATCTTTGGTTTGTCATTGTTTCTAGGTTAGTCTTCACTAAAGGGTTTTTCCCCCTAAGTATACCGTTCCATATTTGAGTTTCTATTTCTAATGGGAGTTATTCTTCACATAATCAGCCATTTCACTAGTGACTGCTGGACTCATTAGAAATGGATATAAGTAGGAAAAAATACAAAATAGAAGAATGAGTCTGGAGAGATGGCTCAGTGACTAAGAGTTCTTGTTCCTCTTCCAAAAGACCAGTGTTCAATCCCCGGCAACTATCCCACATGGCTCACAGGTACCTGTAACTCCAGCTCCGGAGGATCTGATGCCCCCTTATGGTCTCTGCCAGCCACTGAACACACATGCACCCACACACGCCTGCACAGAGATAATAAAACTACGTTTTTTGAAAATGGTCTCACTACATAGACCAAGCTGACCTCGAGCTTGGTCCTAAAGCCCTGGGATTAAAGACATGTGCCACCGTGCCTGGCCAAAATCTTTTTTTAAAAATAGGAAAATACGATCCTTTCCATCTTTAGGAAACCACACCCACCCGGAGGGGAATGTCAGTACTCTTTTATCTTACAGTCTGTGCTGTTGTTTTCCTAACAAACCTCTTAATGTTCTGTTGCTAGTTTCATGTGAGGTTAAACTCTAAAAACAAACTATTAAAATGGAGAGGTGTTCCAGAAACCTCATTTCAAGCTCTGTTTCAACACTATAACTCAGCTTTCGAAAGCCATTTGTTCTTTTCCGGAAGTGCGTGTTATCATGTGCAACCATCTTCCCTTTGTTTTGGGTGATGCATTGCTCAATATGGAAACTGTCCTTCAAAAAGAACCTCTGTCGTGGAATGAAGTTTGCTGATTTCATTTTCTAAAATTCATGATTATTCAATCCCGTACCATGCTGTGAGCCTCTTTAAATCAAGTATTCTGGAATAGGGACCCCTTTTCCCATTTCACTGCTTTCCCTCACTTCCTCACTGCACTAGCAGGAGTTTTCATTAATGATATATGCAGACTATAATAAAATGCAAAAAAAAAAAGATAACCACTGAAGTTATGGTTGCAGTTGCATCTGTAATTTCATGAACGTGGTCAACAAAATCATGTTCACTTCAACTCAGTTTCATTTAAATTAAGGAAAAAGCTTTAAATAAGGTGGTTACATTCAAGCCTTAACCTCCTTAGTACCATGCTGCAGATTTCAGCACGTTAGCATATTGCAAGAACGCCCAACTCTCTATTGTCTGACCATGTATCTAGCCACACTGTTGTATGTATGCAGTATGAAGAATAGGATGCAGGCTCTCGGCCCATAGCCTAAGATGGTTAGGCTACCCCTCTGACCCTTCTTCCTCAAAAGATGAATGGCTAACGACTAAAACCAAGGAAGAGTAGGAGTTTTTAGAACTGGCAAATGGAGTCTAAATGATGAATCAAGACAAACAATTACTGAGAATGTGGCAGCTGTGTAACCTGACAAGTCTTTCACCTTGCAGAAACAAAGCATGTAAGGTTTGCTGTAAGATGTTCATGATAAATGGACTAGGTAGCACTATTATTTACAAATTTTATAACAAATACTTCCAGAAGAAAATGGGGGAAAAAATCACTAACTCCCAGAAGACATGAGTTTAATTGCCAGACATTTATAAACATGCACTCACACATAGCCACTCCCACACCACACTTCTGGGTTTTAGATATGTTATTTTCATGGCGTAACTGAGAACACACACATACACACACATACACACTCACAAAAAAAAACTTAAAACAAAAACAAAAACCAATTTACCCTATATATTTATATAAACAAAAAAAAAAAAAACCAACAACTCCTGCTTTGCTTTGACTGGAGGATTTCCAGGATGTCTGTCTGTCTGCTCCTAAACTTTGCCTTAAGCATGCGTGTCCTTTGCTTGCATTTTGTTTTTAAAAAATAAGGAATGGAACCCCTTATTGTTGAGAGAAAAGCTACAAGCAGAGTGAGGCCTTACGCTCTCAGAGTCCACCTCAGTAGCATATTTCCTTCAATGAGTCCATACTTCACTGGGGGCCAAAGTTCCCCAAACAGCACCACCAGCTTGAGACCAAGAATGCTGATGTCTGTGACTATGGGGTGTGTCCCCACTACAAGGATTCTGATGTCTGTGACTATGGGGTGTGTCCCCACTACAAGGATGCTGATGGCTGTGACTATGGGGTGTGTCCCCACTACAAGGATTCTGATGTCTGTGACTATGGGGAGAGGGGGTGTCCCTACCTAAACCACTACAAGGTTTTAGCTCAGAATGATCAAGTGTCTTTAGACTAGCTATACTCAGAGGCTTTGCTACCATTTTGATGCACTAAGTGCCATTAACTAATTCACTTTTAAACTTTTATATCATATGAATTTTGTGTAGTAAATCAAGTGGGCTGGGATTTTTAAATGACTCATATTCCCATATACATATCTCTACCAATCTTATAGGAAAGGCTAGCCTGTGAGTTACTCTTTTGTGTCTTGACAGGACAAATACAGAAATGCCAGTTCTGAAAGTATCACTTAAGAGAATAAACTCCTTTTTCTGGTTCTCAGTCATTTTGTTAATTATTTCATAAAATGGAAAGTTTCCATTTCCCCTCACACAGCAAATGCATTGTAACACATTTCCTCTGGCTTAGTGTCAACCTTTTAAAACACATGTTTCTTGTATTTTGCAGACATACTTGGCAAGTGCAGGACAAGATTGATGCCAACAATGTGGCTTATACAACTGGGAAGCTCAGCTTCCACACTGACTACCCAGCCCTCCACCATCCACCTGGGGTAAGGTGAGCTTCAACACATTTTCCACAAGCCAGGCCAGGGGAAAATGTTCTCCTGTGCTGACTCTAGATTAGATATCTCACCACTGGGTATGTCTTATGTACCTCTTCCCTTCTTTGAAACACAATCTGAACTCGCAAGCCTCTCACACCAAATTCTGAATACCCTCACTCTTCAAGGGGAAAAGGGCGTTTTCACTCGACTTTTTTAAGAATCAGTTCTTTACTTCATCTTGGAAGTAACTGTAGGAGTATTCTGCCTTGCTACGACAGATCCTAAGACAGCAATATATCCTGAGATGTTTCTGTGCATACATCACCCCCCTGAGAGTTAAAACAGAATAGGACGTGGAAATACAGTTTGCAGTCACGTGTCCACCATTTGCTTCAGCAAATGAATTTAAAACTTTCCAAATTAGGGGTTTTGGTACCTGGCTCAGTTGATAAAAGTGTTTGCTGCACAAGGATAAGAACCTGGGCTCGGATGCCTGTCACCCAGGTGTGGTTGTGTGTCTATGTCTGTATTCTAAGCTCGGAGGAGGCAGATAGGAGCTCTCTAGGGCATACTAGCCAGACAGTGCAACCAGTTCGTGAGCTCCAGGTTCAGTGAGAGACCTTGTCCCTAAAATAAGATGGAGTGGAACTGAGGAAGTGTTGACCTGTGGCTTACACACACACACACACACACACACACCTTTTAGTGGCTTAGAAGAACAACGAGTAGAGGAAGACCACTTGGCATCCTGTTCCAGACACTTCATGCACACACATGGACATGTACACACCTTCATGCTCACATGCATGCATCACACATACACACACACACACACACACACCCACCACATGTTTGAACTAAGGGACAATACATGCAAAATTAAAAGCTTAACAAAATACTACTAGAGGATGTTGATCAATAGTAAAAATGTTGAAAAATAGCATATATGGGGCTGATTCAATCCCTGGTAATGACATTATTATTATTATTATTATTATTATTATTATTATTATTATTATTATTATTATTCAGCTAGATGCTCTGCACATGTGTTTCTACTATTCAGCCTGTGCTGAGCTAAGCAGTTATTGTTTTCAATCATCTGGTTCTTGTCAGCTGCTACGTTGGTTAGGAAACAGCTCGCATCAGATGGCGCTGAGATGGTTTGCCTCAGCTTCCCCCTAGCCTATTACCTTCCAACAGGGTAACTTGGGCTTTTTTTTTTCACATGAGAACTGGCTACACTTTCAGTGAGCAAGCCAAGGCATGCATGAATTCTTGGGACATAGGCCAGTAATCAGCATAAGGTCTCTTCAGTGATGTTTTGTCTACACAATTAGTGAGGCTAACCCAGACTGAGGGGATAACAAAGTGGACTGTTCACATGAAACGCTGGGGAAACGCATTACAAAGCAGTGTCAGCATAAAGAGCAGAATAGCCAGGCTTTTATTGGGGGCCCTCTCCTAGCCCACCCACAAGATTCCTTGCCAAAAAATAAAACAACGTGCATAGCAGAGTTACCCAGGAGAATCCTGACTGGACACCTACTATCCTCATCTTTACAAATCATCATCTTTCTAAACCAAATACATTTTTTGCAAAATCATTTTCTTAAACCAAAAAGCAGATGGTTGGGAAACTAAAGAGAGTGTAGCCCTCAAGGTTTTTTTTGTTTTTTTGTTTTTGTTTGTTTGTTTGTTTTTTAGCTAAACTGAATGGAACAAGAACAACCACATACAAATCTATATCTTCAGAGGTAGATAAAAAGTTGGGCAGGTCTTGAATTAATTAAGAATGAATGGGCCAAAATCAAAATGAATTCTTTTTGGCCATTGTCTTAACTGAACGTGTTTTCCTTCTGCCTTGGTTCTTACCCATTGTCCTTGCCAGAATTAGATAGCTAAGCTAGCCTAGTATTTGGCTTCATGTGTTTTGAATTATTATGTTGATTGTAAAAGACCACATGATGTCTCTGAAGCAAATCATGACAGAGAAATAACTGCTCTGATCACCTTTTTGGGTGGGAGCTGGAGAAGGAGAGATACAGCAAGGCTTTTCTGGAATGTGATTCAGGGACGCTAAACCACTCAACGCATTCTGTCTGTTAATGACTGCTTGGAGACATCGAATGCAGAACAACTTAAAGAATAAAAATTGGATAGCTAAAAGTCCTACTTGAACTTTTGAATTATGCTTTTGCTGTTTCTGAATTTAAGTTTGTTTCTAAGTTAAAACTGAAGTCCTAAGGGGGAAAAAATATTAAATGGCTTCCTAAGTATTACCAGGAGTATAATAGAGTGATTGGCATCTTCTTAGTATTTTATGTTTTCTCAGAGTTTTCGGTTTCTTTATGTGATCCCTCTTAGGAATCCTTTAAGGTAGACAAGCTTCATCATGCCTTGCTGTGTTGTACAGGGGCACTAAGCATAATGCTTTTCTAGGACGACCAGTAATGAATGAGGAACCAGGACTTGAACCTTCATCTCTGCCTAAGTGTTTAACACACCATTATGACTCAGAACTGGAGTTACTAACTTCCATAATATGTAATGTAATATTTATAGACATTGTCGTATTTTAAAAATGCTTCAAGGACTGAATATTATACTTCTTTATATGTCAAAACTTAAAACATCTTCTGCATCATGGAGAAACAAAAGATCTGCATCTAAAGAAGCCATGAAGTGCAGCGAAGTATCCAGAGCCAATGGCTTTCTGTAGCTTTTAAATAATGAATTCCTGACATGTTTTCACTCTAGCAGATAAATATATATTCTGTGTTATTCTGAAACTTCCATTTTGAATTATGAAAAAATTTTAATACCAAAGTTCGATCTTTTCTTTAACAAATAGAAAAGGTAAATGTTCTTTTCAGTATATTTGAAATGATCTGGAAAATGAATTTCATAGTGAGGGTTCGGATTGATCAGGGTGAAGAGACATATTTTAAATGACACACAGATGTTGCTTTGTTCACTTTTTTCTTTGGGCCAAAAGTCACATGCTTCCATAAGGAAATATTTAGAAAAGAATTTTTTATTCTGAATGATTTATGTGAAATAAAATTGGGTTTTATACATGACAGGAGTATGTTTAGCTTTTGGATTAGTGGTGAAAATGTTGTCAGACTCCATAATCTATTTTCTTTTATAAGATTGTGTTAAAACACAACTACACAAAAGGAGATATTATTTGGCCTAGTCATATGTAAAAGATATCAACTGGCCTTTTAAAAACTAATATGTGAATCAGTGGGTCCATTATGGCAAAATCCAGAGGAATTTAACTGCTGTGATTCTCCTGAGGACAAAGTTGTGTTCCTATGTCTTTTGGAGCTCTGTAGACTTGCAGCCAACATGGCTGTTTCTCCTTTGTTTCATCATGTTGCCCGATCTTTCCTTGACCTGTTGAGATGAGTTTTCTAAAATGACTTGTTCAGTTTATGCACATGTTTTTCAAGGTTACAATGTGCCTCCATTTAAATATGTAATCGTTACTAATTTGTTTGAGTTATCTTCCAACATTGGGAAAGAGGAATTGACTTGTTGCATATGTATTTACACAAAAACCTAAGGCTGGATTTCTAAGATTGCTAGGAGATTGCTGAAAGGAGAGGGACTTTCTGTGTTTTGGATTTGTGGCATATGGACCAAAGTTTGAACCCCACCTTTATCACATATTAACTGAATTTTATTATGTACTTTGACATCTCTGCCTTTCAATCTATCTATCTGCAAAATGAAGTCAAGTTTATCAAATTCTAAGTACCATTATAAAAAGTAATGTACATGAAATAATTAGCATTTGATAACAATTTATGTATAAAATCTTAAGAATTGGGGAAAAAGCACGATGGCTTTGTGGATAAAACACCTGCCAGGCATGTGTGAAAATCACAGTTTGGATCCCCACATGCAGCCATCCTGTAATTCCAGCATTTATAAAACATACCCAGGAACTTATTGGCGAGCTCCAGATTCAACTGAAAACCCTGCCTCAATAAAGTGGAGAGCAATAAAAGGAACCCCTCTATTCAGGCCTCTACACACATGTGCTCATGTTCACGTACACTCACACACGCGCATGTACTCACATGCATGCAAACATGTATACACACACACAGATGTGCAAAAAAGTCATATGGAATACAATTCTAAATTAAATCATTCAGCCATAATAACTATATTTCCAGTGTGCAATGGCCATGTGGCACTGGTGATGACTATATTACACAACAAAGGAAAACATGTTCATCACTGCAGAAAGTCTTGATGGCCACTGTTCTCTAGACCATCTATGGAGAAAACCAAGCTAAATGAACATTCTTCTCATTAACACTGATATTCACCCTAGTATGGATATTCGGTCACATTTTCTTCTTTCATTCTTCAGTTCAGTCCGTATTGTATCCAGAGCCAATGACACTTATACACAGCATAAAGTGCATGAACCCTTCATCTGACAATGTAGAATGTTGATGGCAAAAGCCAAGTTATCCTTCCAGTCTGGCCTACTTCTCCCACTATAATGCTTTGCTGCAGCCAAAGCTGTTGTTGTTGTCGTTGTTGTTGTTGTTGTTGTTGTTGTTGTTGTGTTGTTAATCCAGTAAACATATATTTTCCAGACCAATAGTCACAGTCATCTGTTTGCATTCTCATTCTACCTCATGCTGTGCTCCCTGTCTACAATTGGTGTGACCTGTGCCTTACTTGGGAACATTATTCTTGTCTGCATGTCCTCAATTGCAGCAGGCTTGAATTATATAGCATTATTGTCAGCAACCTTCCACCTCTAGTACCCCCTCAATCCTGGCATAAGAGGACAGATTTTTTTTTAAAGTCTGTCGATTTTTAATTTTTCTCTTTTGAATATTTAACATACTGACTTTTAAATTTAGGTGCCTTTGTTTTTAATTGTTTCTTCATTTCTCCTTACAGGTTCAGCTTCTGCACTGCATAAAGCAAACAGTCACAGGAGGTGACTCTGAAATTGTAGATGGGTTTCATGTGTGCCAAAAACTCAAGGAAAAGAACCCTCAGGCTTTCCACATTCTGTCCTCCACCTTCGTGGATTTTACAGACATTGGAGTGGATTATTGTGATTTCTCTGTGCAATCTAAGCACAAGATCATAGAGTGAGTGGTCTTACAGATTCCCTGAAGTTGAAACAATTGACCTAATGTTTAAACAGCAGAAATCTTTAATTAAGTCCAAGGTTTTGGTTAAATAAGTTGCTAGAAGAAAAAAGAAAAATATTTTGGCATTTAAAAAGTTGCTAAGTAACATAAAATTTGTTCCCAATCAATATTAAAAATTTTGGTAGCTAAGAATTTATATATACTTCATTTTTAAGTATAAGTTCTGCCTTATCATAGTCAATGTGATTATAGCTGTTAGAACTTTTACAGCTGGAAGTGAAAGAATATACCTGAAGACAGGTCCATCAAGGAATTAAGACCTACCAACCAAAAGTTGTTGCTTTTTCCTTCTTAGTTTTGCCATATTATTTTGGCCTCATTTTCAAAGATAATTGTCACAAACTCCAAGTTTTTCATCATCCTTTATGCTATCAAGGCTAGCATTTGTTTTTCAAAAACCGTGGCACAACTAGACGACGCCCTGCTCAGTCATGTCTAAGTCTGTCCGTTAATTAAATATATAACATCCTAAAAATACAATGCAAGGCAATTCTCAAATGAAAAGTTACATCTGTGTCCTTTTGTGCTCACAAATGAGTCCAGTGCAGCCTAGGCTGCACAGAGAAACCCTATCTCGAAAAACAAACAAGAAAGTTATAATTAAGTAATGTTAAAGAAGTTAGGCAAGGCGGCTCAAGTCTTTAATCCCAGCACTTGACAGGCAGAGGCAGGCACATCTTTGAGGCCAGAGTTCGAGGCCAGTAGGGTCTACAGAGTAAGTTCCAGGATAGCCTGGGCTACACAAAGAAACCCTGTCTCAAAAAAATTATCAGCATTCAAAAATTAGTTATCACCAAGATGTCTGATCCAGAAGGCTGCGGAATGCTCTTTGGCTGTAACCAGATCCCCTATGCATGCCAGAAGTAGGATCTTTCATTTCAGCTGCATGAGCTAAGACTGAAACATGCACAGAAAGCACTAAGTCTGTGGAAATCATACTTATGTCCTAAGTATGTCACACTTTTTTCTTCACTGTGAGTATGTGATGAAGAATTTCTTCCTTTCCTTGGCTGTCTTGGTCCTTCTTAACTAAAATATTTTTTTCTTTTTCTTTTTTAATTTTTAAGATATGTTTATTTTTATTTTTTTGTACATTGGTGTCTTGACTGCATGTATGTCTATGGGAGGGTGTCGGATCCCCTGGAACAGGAGTCACAGACAGTTGTGAGCTGTCATGTGAGTGCTGGGAATTGAACCTGTGTCCTTTGGAAGAGCAGTCAGTGCTCTTAACTGCTGAGCCATCACTCTTTCTTCTTTTTATTTTTTATGTCAATTAACTACTCTCTCTGCCTCTCTGTCTCTCTCACTATGTATGTATGTATGTATGTATGTACGTATGTATGTATGTACCTAGCTGTGTATAGACGTGTATATATGAATGTTCCTGTGAAGGCTGTAGGATCTTCATCAATTATTCTTCATCTCTTTTAGACAGGGTCTGTCATTGAACCTCACACTTACGCAGCAAGCACTCTACCAATTGAGCTATCTCCTCTATCCTATTTTTTTCTCTAACATAATTATTCTCTCTTTGGGGGAGGGGATGAGACATGGTTTCTCTCTGTAGCCCTGGCTGTCCTGAAACTCACTCTGCAGACAGAGGTGAGTTCAGATAACCACCTCCCCAATGCTGGGATTAAAGACATGTGCCACCATGCTTAGCTTATAATTTTTGTGAGCATAAAGGGACACAGATTTAACTTTTCATTTGAGATTGCCTTGCATTGTGTTTTTACTATGTCATGTATTTAATTAAATATCATTAAAAATTAGGAAGACTTAAACTTTAGAATCAATGTGCATTTTTCAGAAGAAATAGCCAAGTAGTACAGAAACAGTGCTGTTTCATTGCTATTAAATCCCTAGGCTGACTTACATATATACACACACTTCATTCCTTCAGTCAGCATCTGTTCACTGGCATCAAAGCACTGCTTAGTGTTTGGGATACATCAATGGGACCCTCTAGAGCTTAGATTTAATACAGGGGGGATGCGTAAATTTCTCGGCATAAATATAATGAATATTTAAAAAGAACATTGCATACTCTAAAGACAAAGGAAAGCAGAGTCGAGGGTGAAGTGGACCCCGGATCCACACACTTGACGAGGATGAAGCCTGTACTGCCAACCTCCCTGCAAGCTGCTGAACATACATAATATACGAACAGAAATAAATGGTGTTCTGGAGAAGATGGATGGGAAAGGTGTAGACAAGATAGGTTTCAGGAATAAATTTTAGATTAAAAGCACACCTAAGTTGCTCATGTTGTGTTTGCCCCCTGAGATCCCCAGGCCTCGCCCTCTGAGAAGCATGTAACACTGCAGCTAGCAGCCCGAGTCTTAGTTATCACGTGACAGTTAAATTCAAGCATTACGTTGTAAAAATGCTAGTTGGGCTTTTAGTTCGATATAAACAGGCATGATATGCATAATGGGTACATGAATCTAAACCACATCACCCCATCATGTTTAATTTGTACATTGTTATGTATGCTGCATTTCAGACATAGCTTCCCAGAGAAACTGGCTCTTACTAGATGTTAATTTTGCCTCGTAAATAAAACAGGTTGGATGACAAAGGCCAAGTGGTTCGCATCAACTTCAACAATGCAACCAGAGATACTGTCTTTGATGTTCCCATTGAAAGAGTTCAGCCTTTCTACGCTGCCCTGAAAGAGTTTGTTGACCTCATGCACAGCAAAGAGTACAAGTACACCTTCAAGATGAGTCCAGGTGGGTGTAGCAAAACGGCATCCAGACTGCTACTCAGCAGGCTATTAGTGAGCAACGGACTTGCCTAAATAGCAGACTCTGGACACCTCCATTTCTAAGATGTTGACTCCCCAGATTTAAAAATAGTTCTTTTTGCAAGCTTTCATGGAAATCCTAGCACATGAAATGTAGGAGTTTTCCAGCGAAGAATACTTCAAAGAGAGGCCAGATGAAGCCTAAGTCTAACATTGAGACAGATTTTCATTCTTTGTCCTGATAGCTACCTTGCTAATAAGCTTTTTGAAAGTGCTTGTCACCTGTGTGCTTTCCTTATTTTGTTAATGAAAACCACCATGGCTCAAATCTAAGAAGGGATGCTACTTTCCCTTACACCAAATGCTGTATTATATTAAAGTAGCATGAGCACAAGCTAGATTCTAAGAAATAGTATAGAATTTGCAATGTGACGACAGCCCATAGGCCTAAAGAAGCATTACTTCTCTCTCAAGACAGAAAAATATAGATTGCAAATGATGTTTATTTTAAATTCTTCTGTCTAGTTTAACAAAATTATCTTTGTAACTCCTGCTCCATACATGAGCAATGTTCATTGATAAAACTCACTCAAAGATAGGAATACTAAAATAAAGCAGGACTTTGCCTATTCCAGTGGCTTGAAATGAATAAGGAAGTACTGATAATTTGTCTACATAATCTCTGATGATTATAAAGTGTCACCAAACTTGGAACATTTTTTTCTTGTTACTTATTTTTTTCTTTTTTTAATTTGTAATTTATATATTCACTTTACATCCCCATCATACCCCCCTCCATCCTCTCCTCCTGGCCTCTCTCCTATTCTCTTCCCCTTATTTCCCCTCTCCTGTCTTCAGAAAAGGGGAGCCCCAACCACAACAGCAACCCACTCCCACCCCCTATCCCCTACCCCCACGCCTTGCACATCAAGTCGCGTTAGGACTGAGCTCCTCCTCTACGGAGACAGGCAGGCAGCCTGTTCAAAAGCAGACGACAGAGCCCATGTCATAGACAGCACCCGCTCAACTTACTAGAGGGCCTACATGAAGCTCAAAATACCCATCATATTACATATGTGTAGGGGGCCAAGGTCCAGTCCATGCATGCTTTTTCGTTGGTGCTTCCTTGTCTGTAAGCCCCCAAGAGTCTAGGTTAGTTGACTTTGTTGATGTTGCGGCATTCTTGTCTGCTGCCCATCCCCCTACCCAGTCCTTCTATCCC
This sequence comes from Acomys minous, assembly GCF_964271855.1. Taxonomy (NCBI): domain Eukaryota; kingdom Metazoa; phylum Chordata; class Mammalia; order Rodentia; family Muridae; genus Acomys; species Acomys minous. The sequence continues at coordinate 37,764,772 of NC_140485.1, forward strand.
TCCCTCCACTCTTCCACAGGACCCCTCGAGCTCCACCTAATGTTTGACTGTGAGTCTTAGCATCTGATTCTAGCAGCTGCTGAGTGGGGCCTCTTAGAGATGGGTTAAGTTAGGCTCCTGTCTGTAAACATAGCAGAGTGTCAGTGATTGGCTCTCTCCCATGGAGTAGGGCACAGTTTGGGGCCAGGCATTGGTTGGCGTTCCCTCAGTCTCTGTCTTTATCTCTGCACATCTTGTCAGCAGGGTAGCTTTTGGTTTGAAGGTTTTGTAGGTGGATTGGTGTTCTCCTCTTCCCTTTATAAGTCCTGCCTAGTTAGAAGGTGGCCTCCTCAGTCTCTTTATCCCTCAGCTAGAGACATCCCTATATGCTCCCAGTAGCCTTCCTGTCACAGGTTTCCAGCTTTTCTCAGTGATGAGACCACCTTCAGTTTCCCTTTTCTCTCCAAGCCCTCAAACCTCCCCTCCCGCCTCTCCCTACATTGTGAATGTTTATCATGTATATGTTTTGAGATACCTATATATTATGGAATGGCTAAATTGAGTTAATTAATAATGAACATTATTTTACATATCTATCAGTTTTCACAAAGAAAACATGTAATATCTACCTTCCTAGTGACTACAGCACATCCTTATTGATGACAGTCACCATGTTGAACAACCTATCTGAATGCAAAGGTTTGCATGTTATTTGCAATAAAAGGCACAATTTCTCTTTGCTGTTGGTTTAGCCACTTTGAATATTCATTTTATTGTTTTCTTTTTAAAGAT